>NC_137264.1:13411858-14011858 GCF_053477335.1 Acartia tonsa
ATTTTACCCCACTTATAGTTAACAGAATTTAATGATTAATGGCTTAATTTCTTCATTTTTTATAACCATTTATAGAACATCAAAAAAATATTTTAGTTTTTATTAAAAAAGTACAGTAAAATAAAAAATTCAAAATCTAGATGTCAACCTCTAAAAATGGTTTTAGCGCATTTTTTTCATGCTCAAATCTTCTACACTTTGCAAGAATGGCTGCAAAACGCTTCAAAGTTGGGAGTTAAAAATTGATACATTTATTTTTGGGGACATGTACTAGAACATATCAAAGTTTGAAGGCCATTTCTCAACCACGGAGTACTGGCCCCCCAAAGTGGACTACTGAAAATCCAATTTTTTCTTGCAAGAGTAGAAGATTTCAGATTAAGAAAATGCGCTAAAACCTTTTTTAGATGTTGACACCTAAATTTTGCATTTTTGATTTTACTGTACTTTTTAGATAAAACTGAAATATTTTTTTGATGTTCTATAATTGGTTATAAAAAACGACGAAAATAAGCCATTAATCATTAAATTCTGATAACTATAAGTGGGGTAAAATTGCTTTCAAAAAAGTTCTCATAAAAAAACACACTGTAATTTACTAGTTACTAGAGTTGGGACCATAAAATCATAATATAAACTCTCGTAAAACGACGGGTATACTATAAATAATTTACTAGTTACTACAGTTGGGACTGTGAAACCATATAGTGTAATATAACCTTTAGAAGCATGAATCTAATATACTAGTTACTAGAGTAGGGATCAGGAATCCAAATAATGTAATATAACCTCTAGAAGAATTAATACATATAAACTAAAATACTAGTTAATAGAGTTGGAACCATGAAATCAAGAAACGTAATATAACCTCTAGAAGGATGCATACATTAAAACTAATATACTAGTTACTAGTGTTAGGACCATCAAACCAAGAAACTTATTATAACCTCTAGAAGAAAAGATCAGCAAAACTAATATACTAGTTACTAGAGTTGGGCCCGTGAAACCATAATTTAAAGCATAATATGACCTCTAGAAGAATGAATCGAATATACTAATTACTAAAGTTGGGACCGTTAAACCGAGAAACATAATATAACCCCTAAAAGGAAGGATACATCAAAACTAATGCACTAGTTACTAGAGTTGGGACCATCAAACCATGAAATGTAATTTACCTAGGGATCTAAAGGAATAAGTCAATGGCCGATAAATTATTTATATCCTAAATGATTTTACACCAAATTACCCCTTCTGTAGATTACAATTAATGGTTGATTCGTTTAGACACTCAACTAAATGAACCAAACAATTAAAATTCACTTAAGTCCCATAGGCGTCCAAGGGGGGGGGTAATGGGCCATTTGGCACCCCCAAACGATTTTGGGGGTGCCGTAGGCACCCCCAAAATTTTTTGAACAATACCCCCCCCAAAAAAACATTACCCCTACCTTGGAGGTGCCGTAGGCACCCCCAACGATTTTGGGGGGGGTATTTACCCCCCCAAACCATTTTGGGGGGGGTAATTACCCCCCCCAAAATAAATGTTCTTTAAAAATTTTTTTTTGGGGGGGGGTATTTACCCCCCCCAAATTGAATGTTCTTAAAAAAAATTTTACTGAAAATTTTTTTTGGGGGGGGGAGGGAGTAATCCCCGCCCCCCTCCCCCCTAAACCATCCCGGGGATCTATGATGTAATTGTAAAGCACTGAAGATTCCATAAAATAAATGTTCTTTAAAAATTTTTTTTTGGGGGGGGGTATTTACCCCCCCCAAATTGAATGTTCTTAAAAAAAATTTTACTGAAAATTTTTTTTTGGGGGGGGGAGGGAGTAATCCCCGCCCCCCTCCCCCCTAAACCATCCCGGGGATCTATGATGTAATTGTAAAGCACTGAAGATTCCATAAAATAGATACCTAACTAAATTAAATATTTCATTAAATAATGAAAAAGAATTTCTATAGGCGATTTCTTTTGGGAGGATGTCAGGGTGTCTCAAAACTAGTTATAAAACTTACCAGGACCTATAAGACGCTTCACTTTAAAGTATAATCATATTGGTTCATTGGTTAGTGAGTTAATTATTGTATTTTTATGTTCTAAAGAATGAGATACTACTATATATTTGAATAGTAGTGGCGCCCTTAGCATCTAAAGGGTAAAAAGGGAGGAGAAAAATAGCCTAAAACCACTCAAAGGATTGAACTATAATAGTGTGGAATTATCATGGGATCTATGTGAAGCTTTCCTAAAAAGGAGAACTCAGTATTAAAAGTAATGAAATCTGAAGCTATAGTCAAATAAACCTTACTTACTACTTTATGTTATAGGATAGTACTTATTAACTTAATAGATTAGGTAGGTGCTTTTTTTACATAATTAAATTACCCCCCCCAAAAATTTTACCCCCGGGGTAAATTAGTTTGGGGGGGGTAATTACCCCCCCCAACAGATTTGGGGGGAGTATTTACCCCCCCCAACAGACTTTAGGGGGGGTAATTACCCCCCCCAATGAAATTTTACCCCCGGGGTAAAAATTTTGGGGGGGGTAAAAAAAAATTTCGGCGCGCTTCGCGCGCCATTTTACCCCCCCAAACACGAATTACCCCCCCCCCTAAAATTTTTTACCCCCCCCAAAAAAAAAAGCTTGGACGCCCCTGTTAAGTCCCCAAATTTATTAAGCCAGCGAATAAGAAAATGTTATTATATAACGTTGGGAACTAGTGTAATAAACAGCCCAAAATCCATAACCTCCATGAATTTGCCCCTTGAAGAACGGGTACACTACAAGATCAAAGTTTTTAAAAGCCCTTTTCTAATTTGTTGGCTTTAAAACTTTGGGGACTTTAATGAGTCTTGATTGGTTGTTGCATAGTGTCGAAGTGTTTCCTCCAATGATTTTCATCTACACAAGGGATAAATTTGTTTATCATAATTGGGAACTTACACCAATCTATCACTATGACCATTTAATTGGTTTAATGCTCCTAACTAGCATAGTTGAAATGTTTAAACCTAACCTAATAAAATAATTACATCCTTGGTTTAATGCTCCCTACTAGAATAGTTGAAATGTTTAAACATAACCCTAATAAATTAATTACATCCTTGGTTTAATGCTCCCAACTAGAATAGTTGAACTGTTTAAACCTAACCTAATAAATTAATTACATTCTTGGTTTAATGCTCCCAACTAGAATAGTTGAAATGTTTAAACCTAACCTAATAAATTAATGTGGTCATTATTCTTTATAATACTCAATAGGGGTGTTCCTTCCAAACCGTATAATCTACAACCCCCAAAACCCTCCATTTTTGTTTTAGTCTTTACAGTGATGACTACATAAGATCAGGGAGGGAGTTGACATTGGGCTGTTTACACTCTAGTCCCACAAGTTTTAACATAACGTTTTCTTGTTCGTTAGCTTAAAAATTTTGGGGACTTTTAAAGCATTTTGATTTGTTGGGGATGTACATCAATTTGTCTGCAATTGTCTTATCCCTTTAGATACCTGATATAAGATGCTCTAGTTGTCATAGGAATCGCCATAAGAAATGTTATGTATTTATCTTTTATAACAGCCAAGAAAATCAAGTATTGCCTATAAGGTTTCTGACAGACAGATATTTGTAATTATAGAGAAGGTGATTTTCTCCCAATAAAATGGCTTAAAACCTGCCCAGGATCATAACAACGCTTCTATCTTAATTTTAGGTTTTGCTGTTTAAGAGATCTTACTGTCGTATTGTTGGAACATCCTATACAATGATTACAATTGGTCAAAAGTTAAACCAGATAATAAGCTATAATAACATCAGAGTTTTTGGTCAAGTATTTCAGAGAGATATCCCCCACAATATACCAGGGATCTAAATGGATAAGGCACTGGCCGACAAATTGATGTACATCCCCAATGATGATACACAAATTTACCCCTACTTTAAATTAAAATTATTGGTTAATACATTCAGACACTGCTTGTTTATACCAACCAATTCAAATATAATAAAAGTAAAAAGTAAAATAAGACATAACTTATAAACTTTAGAGTAGCAGTAAGATTTTCAGTCCAATGTAAAATATTTCGAGATAATCAACAAAATTCTTTTTTATGTAGTTCAAAATTTAGCCGCGAGATGTCTCAAATTTTATTTATTGATTGCATAATTTATAGTTATCTAATACTCTTACATTTATAGATGTATTAAATATAGTTTATATTTAAATTTTAATAATTTTTTTAATTACAATTGTTAAGTGATGTTAATTTTTATTTCAACTTATTACAACTTTTGAAAACCTTGATATTGATCATAAAATAAGGGTTTCACTGTACACAGACGAATGACAAATCGAATTATAGAGTAGCTTTGCTTAATTAATTTTAACGCGACAGCGTTCATAATTAGCGAAGCATAAGCTTATGAATTTTCTTGAGGGCTTTAAACCAGCCTTATGAACGATTTAAAGCCGTTGGATATTTAAAATTTGAACTATATACTAAGGCCAATCTTAGGTTTTAAAAAAGAATCTTTTGCTTGTATGATGAAAAACATATAGACACATTTACGGGGATATCAAAACTGGTATTAATTCAAAAAATATTTAATTTTACTATCCACGGAAAACTGCATAAAATACTTTGAAAATGTATATCTGTACCGTGTTCCCGATCATTAGGCGTATATACAATTTTGTTTATATAGATCCCACCCTTTATTTGGGTCCTAATTATTGAATCATCTTATAACTAAAGAGAGACTCATTTACCATTATCTAAATACACAGAGAAGTAACTGAAGTTTTCTTCTTCATTTGATCAAAAACTTTGGGTACTTTTGTTGAATTTTGATTGATTGGTTCCAAACTTGAGGTGTCCAAACTTTTTGGCCAATAATTTTAATGTACAGAACCTAAATGAAACAATGACAGAACGAAGGTCGACAAATTATTCTTACTCTTAATTTCCTAAACTCTGACTTTGGTGGCTGGTACATTCTGGTGGAAAGAAATGGTTGTATATTAATTAAACATCATGTTCCTCAAATACAAAGCATATAGAAAAGGGGCCGAAGGCCCAGTCTAAATAAACTGGTATTAATATTATTATTTTTCATTTTACTAATTTTTTGGTATGGCTGAGAACCAGTTCTAATCCAGCAGCTTCAAAGCCATACTGGATAAAGCATTACGGACCAACAGAACAAAAAAAACTAATTAAGGGAGTTTCCCTTAATACATATTGAATGGGTATAGCTTATCTGACCAGTTTATCAGACAATTATAGTTATACCCAGCACACGCCATAGGGAATACTAAAATCTGATTTATAGATGTAATAATCAATTATAGAAGAATACTAACTAACATTTTTAAAAATGCAGAAAATGCAATAGATGTAATGATTAATTACAGAATAATAATAACCTAAAAATATGATATGAAATAATAGATGTAATAATTAGTTGGAGAGGAATACTAAACACATAAAGCTTAAAACTGATTTATAGATGTAATAATCAATTATAGAGGAATACTATACAATTATAGTTATACCCAGAAAAGAACAGGATGAATTATTTTTTGAACACTTAAAGGATCAGAAGTAGAGGAGAGAATTACTTGACGATGTTTATTACATCCAATATGAGTATTATTTGTAAAATATTGTGTATTGCCATTAGTTGAGGTCAATAAACATCATTATATTATTATAACAAAGATCTTTATAATAGTCAGATATGCAGGGATATAGGGAAAGGACAATGAATTGATGTACATCCCCAATGATGATACACAAAATTACCTCTTATGTAGATTACACTTAGTGTTTAAAATATTTAGACACTCAACTTATTTAACCAACCAATCAAAATTTAATAAAAGTCCCCAAAGTTGTTAAACCAGAATAAGAAAACATAATTATGAACTTAAGGAACTAGTGTAATAAACAGCTAAATTTTTTCTTAGTCGTAAATAGAAACACTATTAAAGATTTACATGTCCAGTAAGGCTTCGAAACCGATTAAAATCAGCTGAATTAGAAACAGCCATACTGAAAAATCATGTCTAGCATCGTATTATAGACAATTTTCCAAGAATATTAAAATATAAAAATCTGAAAATTCATACCAGTTTGGTTAGTCAGTACCTTTGGGCTCATAATGCTAACAAAAGTAATTCTAATCTTTATCTTTTATATTAATATCTGCGGAAAGCTGTATTTATTACGTTGTTGCAATAACTAACTATTCCCTTATTCCTGAATAAGATATAGATGTTTATTATGAGATAAGAATACCATATTATCATACAGTAATGTTATACATCTATAACAGTTGGATGGTTGATAATATTTTATCTGCCTCAGAAGATAACCCTTTTTCTCGTATTCATTTGAATTCGGTGGATAGGAACCGGTTCTCATGAATACGAAAAAACTATGTCTAGCATCGTATTATATCCAGTTTTCTACGAATATAGAAATGTACAATCATAAGATTAAAACTAGTTTTTTTAGCCGGTGCCTTCGGCACCACGGGGCTAAAAAAACTAGTTTTAATCTTATAATTGTACATTCTATATCCGCGGAAAGCCGTTTATAATACGATACGAGAAATAACTATTAATAGCGAAGGTACTCTATAACTCACTTTGTCTGTCCGTCTGTAAGGTCTTAACCCCATGTGAGAAATGAGAATTACTCCTCTGCTATTGAAGATAGACCACTGTAATTTCAGTAAGATTCTCCTTACCAATAAGCATTCAGAATACAATTCACTTGGTTCATAGGCATGTCTGTCCTGCCCTGAAAGACATTGAAATTCTAAAGTTGATTTTATGTGTAAGAAAATCACTCACTAAGTTAACCCATTAGAGCCGAGCGCCACTTTTATGGGCCGATCGAGCTGAAAATCTCAGGGATGCTTTATGATGGTAAAAACGGAATTCCAATTTTTTTGTTTTGCTCTAGTGGCGTGCACAGGAAAGTTGCAAAAAAAACCGGTTCGGCCTGGCCATAAATACCAACCAGGCATTATGACCCGTTTTGGGCAGTTTCCCCGGGCATTAAAACCCGGTTTTGTAGTAAAAACCGGGTTTTTTCGACCAAAAATCGACAAAACATAATTTTTGAACGCCCAAAGTGAGATGAATACTTTTTAGAACTTTGATGCGATCTGTAATTGAAAACTACACAACCTCATGTAATCTATAGAGCTACAAGTAATATACGAAGTGATTTATTTCAAATTTAGTGTTTTGGCTATAGGTACCACCCTTTTTGGTTAAAAAAACCCGTTTTAAAAGACACACACTACAAAAAAAGAACATATGAAATTTGGGTGTTGTTACATATCAGAAAACGAGCATAAAACTATTGGGTGACACATATAGAGATTACTAGGGTTATTAGGGTGGCTCAAACCCTTACTAATGACGTAAACTGTTATTTTTATTGGTTGAAAAGTTAAAACCGGGTAATAAAAACCGGTAATTAAAACTGTCAGGTATTTATGGCCAAGCCGAATTGGGTCATTATAGGGCGTAAAAAACGATAAAAAATCATATAAAAAATGATAATTTGAATAAAACAAATTCACAAATAGATGTACTTGTCAATAAACATTAGATTTCATAAAAAAAAAATCAGCGACTTTACTATAAAAACAAAAAAGTTAGAAGGGGTATTTTGAATTTTCATGATTTTCAAATTTTGTTGAGATATACCAGCAAACGGAAGTAAGCTAAATTGCCTGCTCCAGGGGGAAATGAAAGCCAGGGTAGTAGAGGGGGGATTCATACTGAGAATGATGCAATTATGAAGCCGGAAACCGTTTTTTTTTCCATTTTTCGGAACCGGGTTTTATTGCCCGGTTCGGCACTAATGGGTTAATAATGAGCATCTACTCTATATTTCTCTTGGTCTGTCAGTCTATCTGTGATTATCTGGAAAACATACCCACGACCGTCGCACAAAACGTAGCGCATTCGCTAATCGTCAAGGAGGTACTAGGTCCAAATCCCGGTCCCGACACCGCGTCATAACGGAAGACGTTAAACATGGTTGCTACTGCTGTTTTGTCAGGTGCGCGACAAAATAGTTATAGTCTGGGGAATGCAAAGGTCGTGGAATCAAAGGGTTGGTTGCTGTTGGTAATCAAACATCTTTTGGGAAATATATTTTTCTCGGCTGTTATTTCAGATAAATAGTTGAATTATTCTTCATATATTAATGTTAAAGGGAGGAGAAGTTTTTTCACCTTCCCAACTGATTATGTATTTATTGTATAATATTCTTTGTTTAATTGACCTCATCCATAGTTATTAGGGAAGCGGGGATAGTACAATGTAAGATTAAACTATACATTCTTCCAACTGATTATGTATTTATTGTATAAAAGTCTTTGTTTAATTGACCTCATCCATAGTTTATTAGGGAAGCGGGGGATAGTACAATGTAAGATTAAACTATACATCCTTCCAACTGATTATGTATTTATTGTATAAAAGTCTTTGTTTAATTGACCTCATCCATAGTTTATTAGGGAAGCGGGGGATAGTACAATGTAAGATTAAACTATACATCCTTCCAACTGATTATGTATTTATTGTATAAAAGTCTTTGTTTAATTGACCTCATCCATAGTTTATTAGGGAAGCGGGGGATAGTACAATGTAAGATTAAACTATACATCCTTCCAACTTGATTATGTATTTATTGTATAATATCCTTTGTTTAATTGACCTCATCAATAGTTATTAGGGATGCGGGGATAGTACAATGTAAGATTAAACTATACATCCTTCCAACTGATTATGTATTTATTGTTTAATATTCTTTGTTTAATTGACCTCATCAATAGTTATTAGGGATGCGGGGATAGTACAATGTAAGATTAAACTATACATCCTTCCAACTGATTATGTATTTATTGTATGATATTCTTTGTTTAATTGAACTCATCCATAGTTATTAGGGATGCGGGTATAGTACAATGTAAGATTAAACTATACATTCTCCCAACTGATTATGTATTTATTATATAATAGACTTTGTTTAATTAACCTCATCCATAGTTATTAGGGATGCGGGGATAGTACAATGATATCCAATATTTATCATAATAATGATTGCTTTCTATGAAAAATATATATACATATATTATCTAACATTTACTTATCCCTTTATTAGTAAATTTCTCGTGTGAGGGTAATGGTACCCTACTTCAAAATAGTTATAAACCTTCACAGGACCAATGAGAAGCTATCCTGTAAAGAAGATCTTGATCGGTTCAAGGGTTAGCAAGATCCTTCGGTACAAACATACAAAAACACAAACAAATAGACAGACAGACATCCTGTTACTTTATTCTAAGGAACATTGACTTGTCCCTATTTTAGTAAATTTCTCTTGCGAGGGTAATGGTACCCTACCTCAAAATAGTTATAAACTTTCCAAGGACCTATGAGAAGTTACATTGTAAAGGTGAACTATATCAGCACAGCGAGATTCGGGTACAAACAGACAGATGGACATCATGTTACTTTTATTTAAGGATAAGAATAAGAATCAAGACAGCTTAACATTGAATAATTAAATTCTAAATGTTCTGTAATATCTAAAGAATTAGAACTTAATAATTCTTAATCAGGGATCTTATGGGATAAGACAATCGACAAAAAAAATTATGTACATGCCCAATTATGTTAATTAAAATTATATGTTTCATAAAAGTCCTCAAAGTTTCTAAGGCAGCGAACAAGAGTACATAGTCATAAAACTTTGTAGACAGTTATAATTTACAGTCTAATGTCCCCTCGCTTCCTGCTATTACTTAAATGCTTAAAATTTATCTTGTTATAGCTACGCTACTTATAAACAAAATCTTCCTTGTATAAGTAAAAGATC
The DNA here is from genome assembly GCF_053477335.1 of Acartia tonsa. NCBI lineage: Eukaryota > Metazoa > Arthropoda > Copepoda > Calanoida > Acartiidae > Acartia > Acartia tonsa. The sequence goes on from NC_137264.1 coordinate 13,421,771, forward strand.
TTCGTTGACCCCAAGCCTTTTAATATTAGAACATTTGTTAGTTAATTAATTCAATTATTTCAATGTTTATCATTTCAAACTACAAACACGGGCCAAAATCCAGGGAGGGAGGGGAAATTGGGCTATTTATTACACTAGTCCCCAAAAGTTTATAATTACGTTTTCTTATTCGTGTGCTCAACAACTTTTGGGACTCTAATTAATCTTAATTAATAAAGTTAGTTGTCCAAACGTTTCAACCACTAAATGTAATCTACAGAAGGGATAAGTGCATCATCAATGAAGATTTACTTCATAAATTTATCGGCGATTGTCTTATCCCTTTAGATCCCTGGCCCAAATCTTTTTTAAATCGCCAACACACCCATTCATCTACAGAGAGAAAGGGACAGGTAACTAGTTTTTCCAGTATGGCTTCGAAACCGATAAATATCCGCTGGATTAGAGCCAGTTCTCAGCCATACTGAAAAATTATGTATAGCCTCGTACTATATCTAGTTTTCTACGAATATAAAAATGTACAATCATAATATTAAAACCATTTTTTATCTTATAATTATACATTTTCTTTTATTTGTTGGCTTAAAATCTTTAGAAACTCTTATTAAATATTGATTGTAGTAGCTGTATTAATACTTACAATCCACCAATTACTTTAACTACTGAAGTACCAATTTTGTTTATCAAAATTGGGAATGTACGTCAATTTATCGTCCATTGTCTTATCACTTAAGAAGATCCCTAATATAACGTACAGACGTTGATTTGGCCGTTTTAGAGATACAAAGTAACAAAATAACAGACAAATTTCCAATCCCTTTATTACCACAGTGGCTGTGATTTGATTAAATGTTAAATAAGATCTCTGTGATTGTTATTTTGATTTTAAACATGATAGTTACACCAACATAGGATAAAGGGATCAGTAAATTTTACAAAATTAATCAGATTAAAGCAGGGAGGTAGGGAGCTGTAAATTAAAATGGTACCAAAAATATCATAAATGCGTTATCTCATTAGTTGACATAATAACACTTTTGGATTTTAATTAAATCTTGATTGGTTGGTACAAACTAGCAGTGTACAAACTTTTCAACCAATAATTTTAACTTACAGAAGAAATAATTTTAGGGTTTATCATTTTATCTTTTACTAGCGGCTTCGCCCCTAGCCTCTAGGGGCTTTGCCCCAAGAGGTTTTATCAAACTAATTTTTCGTGTTTTAGATTTTTAAAAGATTTTTTTAACTTTGGGGGGGTTAGGGGTGTCCCACACCCCAAGAAAATAGTCATACACCTTCCCGAGACCTATGAGAAGCTACCCTGTAAAGTAGAACCCGATCGATTCAGCGGTTAGCGAGATCCTTCGCTACAAACAAACAGACAGACAAACAAACAGACAGACAGACAGACAAACAAACAGACAGATAGACAAACAAACAGACAGACAGACAATCAAACATCGTTCAAACATCTTCCCTTGGTTAAATTTTATCCTACATTTTATCATATTAAAGGCAAAAAATTTAGCATTTCTAAACGTGTCAGACACAGAACCTATTATAAAGCACAGTTAGATCATGAAAACAAAGGTTTTTGCAATCAAATTCTCCTATTTTTATTTCTTAAACATAGCTTATAGTTCAATTTTCAAAATTTTTTATCAGGTCCGTCCAAGGGGGAGATGGTGAAGGAGCGCTAGCCCCCCCCCCCCCCATCAAAGGAAAAACTTGGACGTCCTTGTTTTAAATGCACATTTATTTATTATTGTTGTACTCCATTGTCTTATCCCTGTATCCCTGTTTATGAGCATCAGACCTCTTGATGTGTAGGACAGCTGCTTTTGGTAATTAGATTAGATTTTAGAAATTTCGGGTGTCACCCGGGGATCTAAAGGGATAAGACAGTGGCCGATAAATCAATGTACATCCCTAATGGTGATACACAAAATTACCTCTGCTGTAGATTAAAACAAGGGGCCGGACAAAGAGAAGTTTCTAGCGAGAGCTGGATCTTTAAATCATTTCAATGGTGCGCCAAATCGGGGTGAGCCAACTTTCCACCAATGAGAGCACAGCATTTTACGAAATGCCGCGCTGTGATTGGCTGAAATTCAGAGCACCCCGATTTGGCGCACCATTGAAATGATTTAAAGATCCAGCTCTGTGGATCCACTTTACCTATTTAGACACGAAAAAAAATTATCTGAATTATCACAGAAAAGAATACATCAAATCCATTCATAAAATCACAAAGTTTAAACGTCCATACGTGCATTGCAATTGTTAGGCGTACTCAGCTCTGGCTTAACTAATTTTTTATAATATCTGTATTATGTAATGCTAATACTCTTAGACTCGTAATATCTCCATTGAAAATACAATTACTAACTCTATATTAATCATTTTAAAATATTGTATTACATTTAAATGAAGAAAAAAACGTTGAGTAGTAGCTCCTCTATCACAAAAGTTTCTGTGTTATAATTGATCCACATTAATATTCTTTCTCGTATTCATTCGAATCCGTTGCACAGGAACCGGTTCTCATCCATACGAAAAAACTATGTCTAGCATCGTATTATATCCAGCTTTCTACGAATATAAAAATGTACAATTATAAGATTAAAATCAGTTTTTTAGCCCCGAGGTGCAGATTTTTATATCCGCGGAAAGCTGTTTATAATACGATGCGAGAAAAAACTATTCCTGTCATGGTTATTAACTTATTGCCATCCTTTTTTTAACGATGGACCTAAAATAAGATATTTGGCGATTTTAATCGGGTTTTAATCATATTTTATGACTACTGAATATCTTTTTATTCGCCTATTTTTGGTATGTTTGTGCTTTTTAGCTCCTATCTCCATTGAAATGTAAGCTGGTAAGTTTATTGTTTATATTTCTTTTTTAGTTGTCATGATTAATAGTTCATATAAAACCATGGATCAAGGATAGGTGAATGAAAGAAAAAAACCTTGTAGAAATATATTCAAGCTTCACATTATCAAAACAAAATGCTTTAAAAATTGAACATATACTTAACGGTACACCGACAAACGTCCTAATGCGACAAACCTCCTAATGCAACAAACCACCTAAACGACAAACCTCCTAAATGACAAACGTCCTAAAGGACAAATCTCCTAATGCGACATCTCTTAAGTAAAACCTCCTAAAATTTTTTAAAAATTAAATTTCGAATTTTCTAATGCTAGGATGTATTGGGTTCAAAACCATGCCATTTGATTGCCAACACAGACTGTCGGACAGATTTTTTAATTTCAGCCTGAGTACAAAGTTATTCAAGAATTAAAATTCAATTTTGAATTAGGTCCGTGTGTATTTTATTTTGGATTTTATTTTTTAACTTTTTTAACAGTGCAGTGTTGGATTTTGTCTCAAAGAAGGTGTATCAACTTTTTCACTTTTTATTTAAGATAGCTAGCCGGCTCTTTTAGTAAGTAGTAGATGTAAAATTTTTCATAGAATTCAGATATGCAATCGGTTTTTTTGTACACCTCTTATTTTTTAAGTAATTTAAGTTTTAAAAAAAAATAATTAAGTCGGTTTTAAGGTACTAAAACGCAACAAAATAAAAGAAGAAAATGGCCAGTATGAACAAAAATAGTAAGATCTTTAATTTGACACCTTACTTTTAAAATTCTGTTGAGTAATTATTGAAAAAATCAATTTTTTTAATCTCGGTTTAATAAAAACTTTAAACCTAAATATTATATCAAACAGACATAAAAAATATGGGTTCATATATACCTTTAGAATCAGAAAAATATTACGAATCCATTCTAAGCAAAATTGAAAAAGTTTTAAAAAATTGTAATAAAAAATAAAAAAAATAAAAAGTTTATTTTAAGAATTGTAACTACTAAACTAGCCAATCACAAATCGCGAAAATTGACGAATTGCGAAGCTTAACCTATAAAGTTAACCAATAGAATTACCAAAAAAAAAGTTTATGAACTTCAAAACAATGCAGTTAAAAATACATTATTGTTTCTTGTGTTTAAAAAATATCTGCTACATTGCATTGTCTTTTGTTTAGGTTTTGTTCAGGTTTTATTCAAGCTAACCCTTTAAAGCCGAAAATTATGATTCTTAAAATAAACTTATATTTTTTATTTTAGTTTTATAAAAGTTTTTCAATTTTGCTTAGACTGGATTCGTATTATTTTTCTCATTCTAAAAGTATATATGAACACATACTTTTTATGCCTGTGAGAGGATATTTTTAATTTCAAAGTTTTGATTAATCCGAGGTTAACAAAATAGATTTTTTCAATAATTACTTAACAAAATTTTAAAAATAAGGTGTCAAATTAAAGATCTTACTATTTTTGTTCATACTGGCCATTTTCTTCTTTTATTTTGTTGCGTTTTAGTACCTTAAAACCGACTTAATTATTTTTTTTTAAAACTTAAATTACTTAAAAAATAAGAGGTGTACAAAAAAACCGATTGCATATCTGAATTCTATGAAAAATTTTACATCTACTACTTACTAAAAGAGCCGGCTAGCTATCTTAAATAAAAAGTGAAAAAGTTGATACAACTTCTTTTAAATGATTTTTTTACTTAATGATTTTTGAAAATTTTAGGACGTTTTACTTATGAAGGGTCGCATTAGGAGGTTTGTCATTTAGGAGGTTTATCGCGTTAGGACGTTTGTCGCATTAGGACGTTTGTCCCTTTAGGAGGTTTGTCGGTGTACCTACTAAACTATACTAAACTAATTGGATGTTGCAAAAGATTTTTATGTAACCCTGGACAAAATATCCATATGAATCTATTTCTTTAAAATACTATTTACAACTTATTTCAATTTTAGAAAACTGTGACCTCTCCAAGATTTTAGAGAACAATTGAATATCATAAAGAGGCACAAGAAAATTTACAAACGGGGGAAGGGATGGACAATGGGAGATTAACTTATTTTCATTTTTTTTTCCCCTGGCTTAAAATTTATTATATAACAATGAGAGGAAGGTTGTCAGTTGATACGTGATATTAAGAAATTCAACAACCAATTAACTGTATCTAAAGATATGTTAGCTTATTATTGCTGCGCTACTTATGAACAAATTGTCTTGTGAAATTACTTAACATTTATATCAAAGTTTTAAGGTTAAACCTTAAACATACTCAATGAAACTTCTAAAGCATTACGGACTAACTATAAGACTTTCAGGGTTGCGTTGCAGATTGAAGTTCTAAAATAATTTGATATCTATAATACAAAGTAGAACGATGTCTGTCTGTTTTTCTGCTTGTTTGTCTGTCTGTCTGTTTGTTTGTAGCGAAGGATCTCGCGTACCGCTGAACCGATCGGGTTCTCCTTTACAGGGTAGCTTCTCATAGGTCCCGGGAAGGTTTATAACTATTTTCTTAGGGGGTGGGACACTCCTAACCCCCCAAAAAAATGAAAAATACCTCCCCTCAAAAAAAAAAATTGTTTAAATTTTCTTTAAAATCTAAAACACGAAAAATTAGTTTGTTAAAACCTCTTGGGGCAAAGCCCCTAGAGGCTAGGGGCGAAGCCGCTAGTATAATATAAGTTAATTAAAGTAAATCTTTAACAATTTTATTAGTAAATGTTAAACAAGGATGACAACATTGTTATGTATAAAAAATTAGGTATTCTTGGTAATTAAATATCAAACTGACCGACATATTAAAGTAGAATCTTCACTAAAAAAATATTTAGTGGTCTATCTTTAATAGCAGTTAAGAAACACATATTTAACCATAAATATTGTATTTGTTAGAGAATACTAAGTGGATAGACCGACATACTAAGTGGATTATAGGATAGATACAGACAGACAAACGGACCTATTGAGTTGAAATGTAAATGTTATAAATCTTCTCAAAAAAAATCTATAAAAGTAGTCATTAAATAAAATCCATAGAAAGGACGGAAGGACAGACGGACAAAGTAAGTTACAAAGTAGCTTCGCTACAATTAAATTAACACAATAAAGTGTAATAAATTTAATTATTATTATTTGAAATTTAATACAATAATTGATTAATGTTAATTAGTTCGTACAGGGTAATAGCGAAGCTACTCTATAAGTTGTATAAGTCAGTCTGTCTGTTTCTATTTCTTAACGTACTCGTTACGTGGACAGCTGGCTTTTGTTAGAATATTTATAACAAGCAGCTAGCTAGGTCCTAGAGGTCCTGGGGACACTTGCTATGTTAGTTTCAATGTTAGTTTTAAAAAGTAAAAAAAATTCTGGGTGATTTCTCTTGGGTATCCTCCCTCAAAATAGTTATAACCCTTCCAAGGACCTATGAGAACCTACACTAAAAAGGAGAACAATATCAGTGCAGCGGTTATCGAGATCCTTCGGTACAGACATAGATCCTGTTACTTTTATATAATGATTATGTTTTGTTATTGCTGTCATGCCTATGGACTAAATTCTCATTGTTTTTATTATAAAATATACTAAACATCTTGGTCCAATGGTGACCTTTCCATCCAGTTGGGGGTAAGAATCTTTTACAGTTCATTATCCAAACTCTCTCCCTCCCTCTCTCTTTGCACTCTCTTTTCTCTCTCTCTCTCTATATATATATATATATATATATATATATATATATATATATGATCGGTGACTATTATTTCATTGAAGAAGCATTTGAACAAAATTATCTCATTTTAGGTTTTGCACACCTCGCTACATAGTTGCAGGTGGTTAATTTATGAAATTATGAATTAATTGACCAAGGGCTAGGAGTATTTGTATTTGTAAATCTTACCCAAAACCCAATATGAATAAAACTGATTTAACCAACACGTATGTCTAGCTAAGGGTTAAATTATTAGCATAGCTAATTATTCAACCAATATGGAGCATTTAGCGCAGTGTTTATTGCTAAGAGTAGTAGTATTTGTAAAGTTTACCACTGATATAACCCAATACACAATAAAACCACCCAAATGCAAGTGTTTCGCGGTGTTAATTCAAAGAAGTAAACATTTATTTTGACCTACATGTTGTATGTAGCGCAGTGTTAAATGATAGGAGTAGCCGTATTTGTAAAGTTAACCACTGAAACACCCCAATATGCCACTGTCATTTCAGGCTGAAATTTGGGACATTTATTCTAAAATGAGAGACAAAATCTAATTGAAAAATAGGTATTACACTAGAATGTTTTCTTATTCGCAGGCACAAAAAATTTTTGGTTCTTTTAATATATCTTAATGGTTGAGTTCCAAACTAGAAGTGCCCAAACTTTTCAACTAATAATTTTATCTATGGAAGAGGTAATTTTGTCATTTTAGATGATGTGTTTAATATAGTTCATTGTAAAAGTTATTTGAGAAAAGTAATAGCTATTTATATTATAAGATTAAGTTGCTTTATTACCTTAATGTACATGTACACTACTGTTAGCATGTTATTGCTTCGCTACTTATTGAGATGATTGAACTTGTTAAAGTTTTTTTTTCATAATATTTTTCCTTGCCAATCAATTTAACATTTAACGCCCCAATTTCCCTCAGAAAATCCTTGATAAGTCAGGGATCTAAAAGGATAAGACAATGACCGAAGATGTACATCCCCAATGATGAAACACAAAATTATCCCTTCTGTACATTACAATTAGTGGTTGCAATTTATTGAGCCAACCAATCAAAATTCAAAAAAAGCCAACAAAGCTGTTAAGCCAACGAATAAGAATATTTTATAATAAAACTTTGGAGACTAGTGTAATAAACTCCCAATGTCCCCTCCCTCCCTGTTGATAAATAGCCAGGAATCAAGGGGTATATAAAATAAATTTTAAAATGTATTAGGGAAGAATAATATATAGATAGATGCAGGAAGGGAGGGGACATTAGACTTTAAATTACACTGGTACCCAAAGTTTCATAAATACGTTAACTTGTAGTGTGACAAAGTGACCCAAAAATCAGCCATGTGACGTCATAAGAATGAGGGAGATGAGAGGAGAAGTGGGAAAGAAAACACCTTAAAAAGAGATGGATTTTTCCTCATTTTTATGACTTCACATGGCTGATTTTTGTCCTACTACTGTTAACTTACACATTGGCTCAAAAAAATTGGGTTCTCATATTTGAATTCTGACTGGTTAATGGAAGTTTCTAAATTTAAATCTACAGAAGCGGTTATTTTGGTCATCATCATTTGGGATTTATATGAAATTACAGTCGAATGTCTTATCACTTAGAATCATTGCCTATGCCCCAACTCCCTGAAACTGGCTGGCTTATAAAATATGTCCATAGTTTGAGGGGCGCGAAACCGCAGACCAAAATAGAAGTCAGGCCAAACCACAACATAAACACGCACACACACACACACACACACACACTCACATACACACATACAGTCACATACACACACACACATACACTAAATCAAGTCATCATGTGGTTAAATTATTTATTTAACAAGGATGATACCTATTACCTAAATATCATTAGCGCAGCTAAATATATTTATCTATCTCAAATCTCAGTATATAACCTTTTTAAAGCGAAGCTTTTCTAAAACTAGGGTCTTTCGTCCTTATGTCCGTAACGGATAGCGAAGCAGCTTTTAGTGCCTAATAAAAAATTACGTCATACAACACAAATGATAAATAAATTCAATTAAAGTACCCAAAGTTTTTGAGCCAACGAATAAGATATCACAGTTGTGAAACTTTTGGTACCAGTGTAATAAACAGTCCAATGTCCCCTCCAGAGAGAGAGGGGGGACAATGGGGTGTTTATTACACTAGGCCCCGCAGTTTTATGATAACGTTTTCTTATTCCTTAGCTTTGGGGACTTAAGTGAATTCTTATTAGGTGATTCGATAGGTTTAGTGTTCAAACGTTTCAACCTCTAATTCCAATCTACATAAGGGTTAATTTTGTGTATTATCATTGGGGATATACATAATTTTTTGAACATTGTCTTATCCATTTAGATCCCGGATTCAAAATCTATGTATCAATGACTAATCCCTGCGTCCCTGACAAATTCTTGAGATAAAGATCACTAAAACATCTTTTTCTTAAAAGTTAATTAAAAAAGAGAAAAATATTCAGTGACCTCTTAATTGTATTTTTCAAACTTAAGGATATACAATTAGTGATCTGAAGGGATAAGACAATGGCCGATAAATTGAAGTACATCCCATTTAATAATACACAAAATTACCCCTTTTGTAGAATATAATCAGTGGTTGAAACGTTGGGACTCTTAAAATAAAAAAAAAACAATCAAATTTTAGTAAAAGTCCCCAAAGATGTTAGGTCACTTTGGGGACTAGTGTAATAAATAGCCCATTATCCCCTTCCTTCCTGATATACAATCCATTTCTAACAAGCTGAAAATATTATTTTGTCTGTAGCTTAAGAAGTTTATGTCTACTGAACCAATTAAGTTCTCCATGTTAGGAAAGCATTCCATAGGTTCCGGGATGGTTTCAAGCTATTTAATTGTCAGATATATGTCTTGGGTTTCAGGCAATTTTTGCTGTCCATCAAACAAATAAAAAATAGGAGTGCATTCGCTAGTATATGATTGAAGAAATATGCAAAAAAAAATCTATCTCATATATTAACAGATTTAGTTTCAACTTCCCTTAAACAGTCCTTAGTCTTTATAAATTTTATAATAAATTTATTCAAAAATCCAATTTGACAAACTAGTAAGATTTTTGTGTGCATGACCAATATTTTACACCCTTCAGGGATGTATAGTATTAGTCCAGTTTTTACAAATCAAATCAAAATCCTTACAGGCTAGGAACGAAACCACTAGTTGTCAAAAAAAAAGTATCTAATTTTTACAAACACTAAAAATGTGACCTACATATATCTATTTCAATCATATCATATCAACTTTTAAGATAAACATTAAATAAAATTTTCTAATGCTCAAGGACAACGTCCAATATGATGGGGGGGTGGGGAGGTAGTATTTCAGAAAGATTAAAGTATCAAACAATTTTTTTTCCAATGATTTATATAAAATTATGAATATTAATCAAAAAACTTTTCTACAATTGTATAGCGTCGGAAAGTTAATACCAAAAAATATTGTTTGTTATTTTAAGTATGTTATATAATTTTTTTATTTTTAAAATTTGTATGATGATTCCTGTAACAATTAATCATAATTGATATAGCGAAGTAACAACTCCATAAGACTTACAAAAAGTCCCTACGTTCACTGTAAAAAAAAATACGTTGACATTTTAAATATATTTTATAATTTGTATTTAATGTAGTTTTCCTATTAGCTCGATCAATAAAATGACGATTCCTAGAAAAAAAACATTTCCAAAGTCAAGTCTAAATAATGAAAATATCCCCCCATATGCATGTATGGCTTGATAGAGCAGAAGGAAATATTAATTTAACCTGCATTGTCGTATCCTTAATCCCTGACGTGGAGATTTGAATGTCAAGTTTCTGTTTAGACATTTCCGTATATGGTTACACCAACATAATATATACACAAATACAAAGTAATAGGATGTTTCTCTATTAGTCTGTTTAGCTGTCTGTCTATATAACCCACGAACTTTGCTTAACACGTATCGCATCAACTCGCGATGAGTTCGAATCTCGGCTCAAATATGGTTCCTATTCTATCTGTCTGACTATCTATCTGTCTGTCTATCTATCTGTCTGTCTATCTATCTGTCTGTATATCTATCTGTCTGTCTATCTATCAGTCTGTATATCTATCTATCTATCTATATGTCTGTCTATTTATCTGTCTGTCTATTTATATGTCTGTCTATCTATCTGTCTGTCTATGTATCTGTCTGACTGTATATCTGTCTGTCTATCTATCTGTCTGACTATCTATCTGTCTATCTATCTATCTGTCTGACTATCTATCTGTCTATCTATCTATCTGTCTGACTATCTATCTGTCTGTCTATCTATCTGTCTGTCTAATTATCTGTCTGTCTATCCATCTGTCTGTCTATCTATCTGTCTGTCTATCTATCTGTCTGACTATCTATCTGTCTGTCTATCTATCTGTCTGACTATCTATCTGTCTGTATAATTATCTGTCTGACTATCTATCTGTCTGTCTATCTATCTGTCTGTCTGTTTTTCTGTCTGACTATCTATCTGTCTGTCTAATTATCTGTCTGTCTATCTATCTGTCTGTCTAACTATCTGTCTGTCTATCTATCTGTCTGTCTATCTATCTGTCTGTCTATCTATCTATCTGTCTGACTATCTATCTGTCTGTCTATCTATCTGTCTGTCTAATTATCTGTCTGTCTATCTATCTGTCTGTCTAACTATCTGTCTGTCTATCTATCTGTCTGTCTATCTATCTAACTATCAATCTGTTTTTTAGCTATTATCATTTATAACACTTTCAATGCAAAAATTACTTTTATTTTAAGTGACGAAAAAATCATAACCTTTATAGTAGAATAGCGAGCTTCGCTGAAACGCATTTTTATTGTGAGCAGTGTTTGAAAAAGTGTGACAGGACGTTGCCTCCGGCCTAAACTTAACCTACAAACAGGGATCTTAAGGGATAAGACAATGCACGATAATTTGACATACATTCCCCATAATGATTATGAAAAAAATATGGACAGAAATAGTTTGTGTCAACGAATAAGATTACGTGGATGTAAAACTTTGGGTACCAGTGTAATTTACGGTCCAAACAAAATTACCCCTTTTGTAGATAGTAGTTTGGAACCAGCAAATAAAAAATCATTTTCAGTAACCAATGTTTTTGTGCCAACCTGGTTATAAAACTTTGGGTACAAGTCCAATGTCCCCTCCCTCCCTGCCTATAATAAATAGATGGATAAATGGATGGACAAATAATGGATAGATAGATGGACAGATACAGGCTGGAGGCTATTTTCAACTCAAGACCAACAAACAGATAATTTCCCTCAATATTGAATTATGACTCCAAAAAAAGACCCCTCTCAAATTAAAAATATTCCTTATATACAAGTAAAAGGATGTTTGTCTGTAGCAAAGATTTTGCTAACCGCTGAACCGATATGGTTCTCCATTACGATGAAGCTTTTTATAGGTCTAAAGGAGGTTTTTAACTATTTTTTTCCCCTCCCAATGGAAACATATATAGAATAGTTATTTATCGCATCTAGACAGTACTATCGACAGCTTTCCACGGATTTTAAAATTAAAAATTATAAGATAAAAACTAGTTTTGTTAAACTCGAGAGGCCGAAGGTCCGGTCTAGCAAAACTGGTATTAACTTTACGATTTTTAATTTAAAATTCAAGGAAAATTGTCTTTAGTACGATGCTATACATACTTTTTTGGTATGGCTGAGAATTGGTTTCATAGCCATCTTGGGGGAAAAATACTTTTTCCTTTTAAAGATCGAGTAAACAGGTGGACCGATCGCTCTTCAAATTCAAAAGTCGGTCTAAGCTATTCAAAACTTGAATCAAAGGGGGGGGGGTATAATAAATTTTATAGGAAAATGACAGAAAAAGAAAATGATACCAATCACTAAAAAAATCATTGAAAGGCTGTTATTTCATATCAATTGGGATAATTCAAATATTTAAAAAGAAAAACAACCACGGAAAAAGGATAATCAATGAGAGAGATAGATAGAGAGAGAGAGAGAGAGAGAGAGAGAGAGAGAGAGAGAGAGAGGACAATAAACTGTTTAACAGGATCTTGGACAAAGTAGCCTCAGACAAAGTAGCCTCCGGACATTTACTTAAGAAAAGTAGCCTCCTAAGGAAAATAGTCTCCACTGTTTATAAAGGCCATGGTCGCAGTGCTCGGCCCCCTGGACTGCCTAGCGGCGGGCGCTCGGCCTCCTAGCCTATAACCTAACCTGACCGAACCTATGTTAGCCTCAGGACTTTTATTTATGAAAAATATCTTAGGTTAGGTTATAAGCTAGGGGGCCGAGCACCCGCGGCTAGGCAGGCCAGGGGGGCCGAGCGCTGCGGCCATGACCTTTATTAACAGTGGAGGCTACTTTCCATAGGAGGCTACTTTGTCCGAAGGCTACTTTGTCCGAGGCTACTTTGTCCGGAGGCTAATTTGTCCGGAGGCTACTTTGTCCGAGGCTATTTTGTCCAAGATCCGTTTAATACACATGTCCCCCAAAGATTTATGATAACGTTTTCTTATTCGATGGTCTAACAACTTTGGTGACTTGTGATTGGCATGTTTATTTATATGAGTGTTCATATGTTTCAACCACTAATTGTACGCTACAGAAGGGGTAATTTTGTGTATCTTCATTCGGGATGAACATTACTTTATCAGCCATTGTCTTATCCCTTTAGATCCCTTATAATCAATAATTGTATAAAAGAAATAGGATCTCTGTTTGTCCTTGTGTACCGAAGAATTTCGCTAACCACTGAACCGTTATGGTTCTCCTTTCCAGTACAGCTTTTCGTCCTGGGAAGGTATATAACTATTTTTGGGGAGGGTACCACCACTCTCCCAAGAAAATAAAATCTCCCCTATGTCTGTGTGATAGTTAACAAAATTAATTTAAAGATATTACACAGTCAAGACTAACAGTCAAAGGTCGTGCAATCAAGGTTTTGTTTACTAACAAGTTTTTTTGGGGGGAGGGGGAATTTATTTTATCAGCCATCTACCTATCCCTGTTCAGAGTTTACAAATAAAACAGCAGCCAAGCATTTTATTGCAGGGAACTAAAGGGATAAGACAATGGCCGATAAATTGATGCACATCCCCAATGATGATACACAAAATTACCCAATCTGTAGATTATAATTGTTAGTTTGGACACTCATCTTAATGAAACAACCAATCAGATTTTAATGAAAGTCCCCAAAGTTTTTAACGTTATTACAAAACTTTGGGGGAATAGCTTAATACACATCCCCATGTCCCCTACCTCCCTGACTTTATTTAGAAATTACAGCTTTAATTCAAACCCTGTATAGAAAAAAGGGTTGATTTAAACATTTGGGAGTAACAAAAAGTTATTGGGTTCTGAAAAACAAGAATCAATTTTTTTTATGTAGCGAAGCTTATTTTGTTCTTTTAGTAGGGATAATATATTGATGTACATCCCAAATGGTTATTCAGATTTTATTATTGGTTGAAAAGTTCTGAAACTGATAGTTTAAGCCAACCAATCAAGATTTGAAACAATTTTTGGGATCTAGGTATAATTTTCCATCAGTTAAGAACCATTTGAAACACACACATAAAAAAAAAAGGGAAGGGACTGTAAATCAAACTAGTTCTCAAAGTTTTCTCATTCGTTGGCTTAACAACTTTAATTAAATCTTTATTGAGAAGTAAAAACTAGCAGTTTAAAACTTTTCAACAAATAATGTAAATCTACAGAAGGAGAAATTTTGTATTTGTTTTTTATTATAGGGGATGTATAGCAATTTATCGTCCATTGTCTTATCCCTTAAGATCCCTTTTTGCTTTTTGAAGATACGTGCACAGAGATTTGACAATAAGGGGAACATAGGCTTTCTCTTTTTCATTAATGGGGGGGGATACACCCCCTTTGTACACGGTCATATATGTTAGAGTTATTTATTGCGAAAGTTAAAATTACATTATTGCATTTAAGAAACATACAAAATTATCCATTTTTTTCGTTCGCTTTTTTTATCATTTTTGCTCCTTCTCTTTATAATTCTTTCTGTTGCTCTGTATCTTTCTATCTTCTTTTCTCTCTCTTTCTCTCTCTCTCTCTCTCTCTCTCTCTCTCTCTCTCTCTCTCTTTCTCTCTTTCTCTTTTCACATCCTTCTCTATCTCTCTCTCTCTCTCTCCCTCTCTCTCTCTCTCTCTCTCTCTCTCTCTCTCTCTCTCTCTCTCTCTCTCTCTCTCTCTCTCTCTCTCTCTTTCTCTCTATCTCTCTATCTCTCTCTTTTTCACTCTCTTTCTCTTTTCACATCCTTCTCTATCTCGCTCTTATCATTTTCTTTCTCAATCGATTTCTCCTTTCAACTTCATCACTTTCTTTCCCTCAATCTATCTTTTTTCTTCGTTCTTTTTCTCTCTCTTTCTTTCTTTTTTTCCAACTACTAAAAAAACTAACTGGTTTTTTTTGGATAAAGCCATGATTAGTATATTAGAAATAAAAATTATTTAATCCAAAAAAATATAAATATATATATATTTATTTATCTGTCTATCTATCTATTTATCTTTCTTTCTCTCATTTTTCTCTCTATTTTTCTTACTTTTTCTTCTATTTTCTATAGAAAAAGCCATGATTAGTATATTAGTAATGAAATTATTTAATACAAAAATATGCAAAATAAAATAACTCTCTTTCTTTCTCTTTCTCATTTTTCTTTCTCTATCTGACTATATTTATCTGTCTCCCTCTCTCTCTCTCTCTCTCTCTCTCTTTCTCTCACTCTTTTTTTTATCTCTCTTTCTCTCCCTCTTTTTAAAAACTCATTTGAATTTAATTAATATCCAAACATGATAAGTCTATATTGACTAGAATCACAAAAGGCCAAAAAAAAGGCTTTTGGTCAAAATAATTTTTCACTAAATTCGCATCATACAAAAGATTTAAAAGCGCAACTAAACAGGGAGGGAGGAGGCATTGGGCTGTTTATTACACTAGTCCCCAAAGTCTTATATTAACGTTTTCCTATTTGTTTCCTTGACAACCTTGGAGACTTTTATTAAATTTGGATTGGTTGGTTCATTTAATTGAAGGGGTAATTTTGTGTATCATCATTGGGTATGTACATTAATTTATCGACCATCTGGTAACTACAGCTGCTATGTTAAGTTCTTTCACTTCAACCTATGAACGAACCCAGTAAAAGTGTCGGACTGATTATGACGTAAAAAAATAATTAGCCAATGAGAGGCCACTATAAATTTTATTATTGGTCAATAATGGCCTCTCATTGGCTAATTTTTTTTACGTCATAATCAGTCCGACACTATTGCTGGGTTCCTATGAACCCTCCCTCATCCTCAATTTCTATTGATGAGAAGAAAAACATATTTCTAGCCCCTACGGAGGGCTCTATAAAATTTACCTTACTTAACCTAGAAAAAGCATCAAAAATATGTATTTTTTAAATACTTTTTGTTATTATTGTAAACCGCCTAAAAGTGTGAATCAATTTGTTAAAAGAACAGAATGCCATTACTCAAAAAAAACCTCAAATGCTTTAGAATAATTTCAAGCCTTATATTGGTTGTCCTTTGGATGTTTTTGTACCAATAGAGAAAATAACTAGAAAATAAAACCAAATATTTTTAAAAACATTTATCTTTTATTTTGAAATATATTGTTTATTGTAAAACAATATCAAAAATGGAAAAATACACCACAAGCGAAATTTATGTATTATATAGAGATGTAATGGCAATATAAATAACATAGAGTAGCGAAGCTACTACAAAACTGTACAAAAGAAGATAGGACATACTTACTTTCGTTTCATACAAATCAGGATTAGAGAGTTGCTCCAAAAAATTATTAAAAAAAATATTTATAGTACTTTAAATTGAGATATTAATACAAACATATGAACAACACATCCTACCTATAGAGTTACATTGCTACTATAACGACAAGAGTAATTATATCCATAAGTAGCGCTGCAATGCAGTTTTAAAAATCCTTGAATAAGGAAAAGAACACTAGACTGTTATTTTAAAAACTAGGGTAATATAGAAGAATATAAAAGACACAAAACTTTGCATGCTAGAAAAATTCTACGCTTAGACTTATGGACAGACGTACAGACATAATAGTATTATAGATTAGCTTCCCTACAATATACAATAATAAAAATCAGCTAGTAAATCACGTCTGAGAAAAAGGACTGCCTTGGCAAATAAAATCTATCAATTTGAGATAATCAAAATTTTAAATCTTGAAATATCTTTATTTCAACAAGGATGACAACATCCATAAAAGAAATACAAAACGTACCCAAAAAGCTTTTTGATTTAATAAACTTTGGTTACCTAATACAAAATCATAAAACAAAATAGCCTAAAAAGTTGTTTTAGTGTAAGTTTCAAAACTTTTCTATTTGTTTTTATTTAAAGCAATATATCTTAATCAACATAATTGCAAAGTTTTAAACTAATTGGACAATTCTATCTTTAATAAACATGCAATCAATGCTATACCGTTCATGACGTACGGATATGCAAACTTCATTTGTATAGAAGCATCGTTTCAAGAAAAAATAAATATTTTTCCTTTTTTGGTCCAATGTGGCCATATTAAGAGAAAGAGAGAGAGTGTGAGAGAGAGAGAGAGAGAGAGAGGGAGAGAGAGAGAGAGAGAGAGACAGAGAGAGAGAGAGAGACAGAGAGAGACAGAGAGAGAGAGATAGAGAGAGAGAAGATATCAGTTTAAACATGTCTATATTACACTCTCGCTCAGATTTAATGGGTTTCCCCCGCCCCGCGCCCTTTTCTCGGGGTTAAATCAAACAAAAAATGGATAAATAAAGGTAGGGGTAACATGATAATTGTTTCCGCTGCCTTCAACAAATCACAGCGCAGCATTTCAATTTACGGATAAATTGAACCAATCAGAGGCCGAGATTTGTTTAATGGCGCGGTATTTCGTAAATTTCCGACCAATCACAGCGCTGCGTTCTACATCCTTATAGGGAGGGCTAGAAAATGTTAGTACTCGCTTTCTAATGGCCCTCATTTAGCATTAGTGTTAAGATTTACCATACAAAAGGGGTGAAAAAAGATTGAAGGGGGAATCTTAAAGGGCGCTTGTAAAAAAATCTACATGGAAGGGGGGGGGGGGATATACACATACTAGTTAGAAGGCTCCAAAATCTATATCAAAAAATTAATAAAAAAGATTTATATATTCATTAAAAGATTGGAATAAAAAAATTGCTTAAGAATTTAATTTCTTTCTATTTAAAAAAAGTTTTAATGTTTCAGTTTTATCTCATCTGTATATTAAAATAAAAAAATATTGCTTTGTACTTTGTAATAATTCAAACAAAAGCATCAAATCTTTTAAAGCTTACAAATAACAGAACGATTTCATAAGCAGTTCAATTTCTGCGGCCAATATTTTCAATAATTTGGGGACCCTCTAACCAAACTTACATCCGTCCGATTTCCCCCCTCTTCTCCCCCCCCCCCCCCCCCCGAAAGGGGTGGTTTTTAGTAATAAGCTCTTGGCTTTTAGTTTACTTGTGCTAGCTTCAACACAGTTATACACCACTTTTTAGCGCCTAAAAAAGGAAATATTTAGTGGAAAAAAGTGTTATAATTATAAATAATTAACTACTAAAAAATATTTTTAATTGAAGTGATTTTATAGTGTTGGAAAAGTGTTTTAAACTAAAAAAAAACAACGTTTTAAAAATGATACTACACAGGGTGTACAGCAAAAATCTAAATTATTGAATGACAAGGTGTCTGATGAACGTATGATGACCCTATGTAGAATGTCAATTGTGCCACCAGCGGGAATAGAACCACAAACCCACGGACCCGTTACAGGAAAAAAAGATATTCAGTTTTTAAGATGTCTTTTGCAGTTTGTAAATAAATCACTGCAAATGACATATTTATTAGATATACTTAAAATATAAGCAACTAGCGGCTGCACCTCTAGAGGCCTTTAGGGGCACCTAATTTAGGATGGGAGAAAGGGGGCAGTCGACCTACCATCATTTTCAATTTTAAATTAAATTTTATAATTTGGGATGGTAATTTTTTTCTAGGAGTGATTTCTCCTTGGAGGGTAGTGGTAAACTCTTCCAAATAGCTATTGACCTATGAGAAGCTACACTGCACTGTTAAAGAGAACCATATCGGTTTAGTAGTTGGCGAGATCTTTCGACACAGCCAGATCCTGTTACTTTTATATTAAGATATTCGATATTAACTTTTTCTAAAACCATTAATAAACAAGGTATTTATAGTTAATATTGTTAAATAACTCGTACTATAAATTTATACTCGGTCAACAAAACAAATTATCTTTGCGGACAGGTCAGCAGCTAGCCGTCAAACTGCTGCAGGAGCAGATCAACCAGCAGCAGCCGCCGCCGAGCAGCCAAGACACAAAACCACCCCGCCATTTACTCAGTGACATTATGATGCCGCCATCGGCGGCTGTCACAAATAGCAGCAGCCCAAACTCCACCGATTTAATTTACAGTAAACCGTTACGGAAGCTTGGTTTTTCGATTGATTCCATAGTCGGCGTGAAACGTGAGGCAAGCTCGCCACCGGCGAGTCCTAGGAGTAACTCCCCGCCGGGTTTAAGACGGCAGCGAAGTTGGAGCCCGCCGGATAGAAGCGGCGGTGATGATAGGGCGAGGTCACGCTCGCCGCGATGGTCGGTGTCCCCGCCCCCATTTACAGGTATTATAGGACAATGAAAGATAAATATTCTGTAGGAACAAATTTTGATTTGGTTCGCTATGGCCAAAATTGTGATTTATTTGAATAAAATCCATTTGTCGTTAAGAATATGAGAAAATCAGAGAGGGAACATTGGGCCGTTTATTATTACTCTCGTCCCCAAAGTTTATAGTAACGTTTTCTTACTCGTTGGGGACTTTACTTGAATTTTGATTGGTTGGATTATTAAGTTTAGTGTCCAAAAGTTTCAACCACCAATTGTAATCTAAAAAAGAAGTAATTTTGTGCTTCAACAAAAAAATCTATAGTTGGTGTCTAATTTTAGGTGTATCGCCATTACTGGCTTCCAGCCCTTTAGTAACAAGTTCGATTGGTGGCACAGGAAAGGATTATTCAAGATAATTTAATCTTCCCCTCCATTTAAAAGTACAAAATATTGCCTCGAATCCTTGTATAAAAGTAACATGATGTCTATGCTTGCGTAGTGAAGGATATTTCTAACCTATGAACCGACATGGTTCTCCTTTACAGTGAAGCTCCTTATATTTAGGTTCAGAGAAGGCTTATAGATATTATTGGGGAGAGTACTCCACCCTCCCAAAAGAAAATAAAAATACCAATGATATATTTTAGAGTGCCATTAGAGGGTAACCGCTACGAAACGGGCAATATTGATTATAATAAATAAGGTTGTGTATATCAATTTATCTCCCATTGTCTTTGATTAACACGAATAAATAGTTATATATTATCTTTAATTTACACTTTATATTTCTAATAATAATTGGGCTTTGTAAAATAAGGAGGTTTGGTGATGATACCATCAATTCTAATAAATTTTAATATTACTGACCTTTCCTCCATATTTATATCTTAAATTGATTTGATTATTTATAATGTTTTTTTCACTATTTCCTTTTTTTACTTTTTAGAACCGGTTCTAATCCAGAAGATATTATCGGTTTCGTAGCCATACTAAATATAACTTTTACTTATCCCCCTTTCTGAAGTAGAGTTAAAGCAAACAAGGCATGATTAAACTCGATAAAATACCAAATATTTTTATTTTCAACCTATAATGAATAATCCTTGGATATTAGGACCGCACCTACCTGTGAGCGGCCTGCCTGGTCTACCTGGAGGCCTCCAGCCTGGGGCTGGAGCTGGACAATCATACCTGGACCAACTAGCATCACTTAAGGATTGAAAGTCTGTTTTATATGAAAATTTTTTTTCTAATTTTTAAGTGTATCTCATACTGGTACCCAAAGTTTTATAAAACTTTTCTTCAATTTTATTGATTGGTTACTAGTGTTCAAACGTTTCAACCAATTATTTTAATCTATAGAAGAGGTGATTTTGCGTATCCTCATTGGGGATGTATATCAATTTATCGGCTATTGTCTTTTCCATTAAAATCCCTAAATTTGCTAACATAGCAATTTTAATACTAAAACACTTTCCTCCCCTCAAATAATATCGTCCATTTTACTGGAACCCAAAGTTTTTATAAAACTTAATTTTCTTGAATTTCATTGATTGGTTAGTAACTTAGTAGTGGCCTAATTATTCAACCAATACTTTTATCGTAAAAATATCTATCCGTTACGGACGGACTGACCGACCCTAATTATAGAAAAGCTTCGCTTTTCAAAAAAGTGTAATATTGCTTCTAATCGTTGGAGATATATATCAATTTATAGGCCATTGTGTTATCCCTTTAGATCCCTGAATTCATCCAAAGGCATAATTTAGCAAGATTGATTTATCATCCATTGTATTATCTCTACATCCCTGCGATTTTGACGTCTTAATAAGAAGAACTAAATGTAAAAAATATTAAATAAAATTTCAGCGTTTTTATTAAATATACCAATGTAAAAAATCTAATTTTTTTTCAGCTCTAAAACGCCATTAAATTAAATTAAGTTGATACTTTAAGATTAAACCTAAAAAATCTTCTAAAGTTCATTTTTAACAAGGACAATTATATCCATAAGTAGCACAGTAAAAAACAGCAATAGAAATTTCATAATTAAAAAGAAAAATTGACTGATATTAAATTATATTATACTAATAGAAAATGGTTTTTTCTCGCATCGTTTTTTAGCCCCGAGGTGCCGAAGGCACGGGTTAAAAAAATGGTTTTAATCTTATGATTTTACATTTTTATATTCGTAGAAAGCTGGATAAAATACGATGCTAGACATAGTTTTTTCGTATGGATGAGAACCGGTTCCTATCCACCGGATTCGAATGAATACGAGAAAACTTATGACATATCTACTAAATGTTATGTTAAGAAAAGAAGACAATTACCTAAAAAAAACAGTTGGATCATTTGACTTTATATTATACTGGTACCCAAAGTTTTATATAAAAGTTATATCATTTTTAGGGTGAAAACCTTTGGGGATCTTTATTATATCCTGATTGGGTGTTACAAACTAACTAGAAGTGTCAAAACTTTTGTTTATCATAATTTGGTGTGTACATCAATTTATTGTCCATTGTCTTATCCCTTAAGATCATTTATTACTGAACATCCTTTAACTACAGACGTACGGACATCTTCTAGATATAAAGTAGTTTCGCTACTAAGATATACTAGTAATCTGATACACCTAAATTATATTTATATTTTAAACTCGTTTAAATTTTACAGAAAAAAAATCTTTCAAATATTAATCCTTTTAATATTAACCAGATTAGCTTTTAATAAACATAAAAGATATTTGCAAAATATATATTCTAAAACGTATAACGGAAAGTGAAATTATTATTTTATTTTTAAAAAATAGTTATTTATACGTTTGATAGATAAGACAATGGCCGATAAATTGATGTACATCCCCAATGATGATACACAAAATAACCCCTACTGTAGATTAAAATTAGTTGTTGAAACGTCTGAAAACTCAACTTTCGGCAAAGTTGTCAAGCCAACGAATAAGAAAACGTTATTATGCAACTTTGGGGACTAGTGTAATGAACAGCCCATTGTCCTTTCTCTCTTTGGAATAATATACCTTTTTACACTATACCCCTAAACCACCCTCCAACAAAAAACTAGAAAATGCGCCCTTACTATCAGACAAACGTCAGACATAATTAAACAATAGTCATACAATGTTGTAGACAAAATCAATACACTAACTCAGGAAGGAAGGGGACTATGGACGATATTTTAATTTTATCCCCAATTATAACAAACAATGTCACTCCTATTGTAGATTAATGATCCAATATTTGGTTAAGGGCAGGTTTAACACTAGATTTTTGGGGTGGGGGTTATCGTATTGTAGCTTTAGCCAAAATTTCAAGATTATATGCTATTTGATTGGGGGGGGGGGGGGGGATTGAATACAACCCCTCCATGATGACACAAATCGTCTAAACTCAATTTTCATGCTCGATAAATTCATCTTTAAAACGCCTATTGTCCAAATAGTTCAATAAAATTAAAAAATCAATAAAAACAGACTTTTTAATTATAAAATTGAAACATAGGCTCTGTATGAAGCAAAATCTAACCAGCCCTCATTGCCCCCCCTGCACGCCCTCCCCCCATCCGCCACCCATCTGCTCCCGGGGGCCCTGCTGCCGCCCCACTTCCCGCGGCCCCCACATTTTCTCGGGGGACTGCCGGGGGGCCATCCCGGCCTCCCCCCACCTCGAGAAGGATTCCCACTGCATCCATGGTTTTTCAACAGACATCGATTTCCATTAGGTAAGATTTTTAGATTCTTGGATCTTTAACCAGATTTCATTTAATACAGTTAAACTTTTAGCGGGCGAAAATCACGATACCCCATATCCACCCCATTCTCTCTCCTCTTACTGGATGTACGAACTGACCAATAAATAAGTTAGCTTTAGCAACCTAAATTGACGACAATTTTTCCCCTGTCATAATATCCACGTATATTCTATATCCATTGAAATAGCGCAAAACTACTATAGAAGTATTGCCAGTGGCTCAGCCATGCTACGATTTATAGCTGCCTCATAATGCGATTGAAAATATGTACACTTTTAAACCAATAGTATGACCAGGTTGTTCCTCCACTGCTTTCCTATTAACTGATTTAGATAGTGTCTCTAAATGTTTTAAGATTATTACTATATATTTGTATGCCCTGTTCTATTTTACATATATATCATGTATATATCATTAAAATACTTGTCCTTTCGTTTACATGCAACATACTTTAAACACATTTAAAGGGAAAAAAAACAAGAACGATTTTATCTAATAAGTAATTAACTTATTTATAAAGAAAATAAGATTGATATTGAAAACGAGATGTTTAAGCAGTGATCTAAAGGGATAAGACAATGGCCAATTAATGGCCAATTAATGACCTATGATGATACACAAAATTACCCCTTTTTGAGTGTGATAGGGCACATAAAAGCAGAAATGAGAAAAAATATGAGATAAAAATGGATAGTAAATTAATCTACAATCCCTTCCTCTCCTTATTTATTACCATCTGCTTAAATTTTACAACAATAATAATTTATCATCGATTGTCTTAGCGCCACAGTACTAAGAGAAAATTTAAGAGAATGAGAAAAGAAGAGAGAGAGGGAGAGAAAGAAAGTGCAAACAAAAAAACAAAATAAACATTAATGACAGTCATAGACAAACAGACATATCTTACTTAAAAAGTAGCTTCGCTTATAAAAAATAGGCCTTTACTTACATTCTAAACATTTTGCTTTGCCGTGTGCAAAAAGGTGTTTTCAACTAAAAAATTTTATTTATATTTTGGAGCGTAGTTACTCTATAACTTATATGTAGCTAAACGTCAATTCGTCTGTCATAGTGTCTAAAACCACTATAAGACATTTTTAGTAAAGACAATCCGGATACATATTTTTAGAGATCTTTGTCTTCAGACAAACCAACCCTGTACTAAATATTATATTTTTACAAAACTTAAACAATGTTACGCTACTTAAAAACTCACTTGCCCTTGTTTTCTAAAAACAAGAATTTTTATTTTAGTGGTACAACCCTTTATTGAGAAAATCCTTTAAATATCAACTTAGTCTATTTCCGCCCCCCCCCCCCCTTCTATAATTTGCTCTTTGCTTCGCCCTAAGCCTCAATGCAAATGGGGATGTCAAGAAAATAGTCTAAAACTACCCTCAAGACATTTATAGAGATTCCCTGAAAATACATTTGGTGTAATATCTCCGAGATCTTTAGCTTCAGACAAATCATTTACTACTTTAAAATGTTTAAATATCATACATTTTTACTAGGGGTGATTTTTCTTGGGTGTGTGGAGATACCCTCTCCCAAAATAGTTATAAACCTTCTATGGACATAAAAAAGCTTCACTGTAAAGAAGTTACAACGTTTAGCGGTTAGCGAGATCCTTAGCTGCAGACAAAAAAAAGCTTACTACTTTTTATACTTTTTTATACTTTATAAACTTTTTGTTAATAATTTTGACTTTGTAGTTTTTTGTATGTGGGGTTTAATATTGGTCCACAATTAAGTTTCAGGGGAAACTACCCTATCCCACCGCTCTTTTTGCCGCAATTACGGGCGGGTAATCTGCGGTTATTATTGTGACAACAGGGACTGTAAAAAGCCACCGTCTATGACACGCTTGAAATGCGGGAAAATGGTCGCAATCACGAAATCGTTGGTGTGCCCCCACTCCCGCTAAAATTTCCGAGACTTCCAGTTATCCAGAGAGGGAGGAGGCAATTGACTGTATATTTTCGGGTACCTAACGTTTTATAAAAATGCTCTGTAATTCGTTGGCTTAAAAACTTAATTTTACTAAATCTTGATTGTGGGGTATAAACAAGAAGTGTCAAAACTTTTCTACCAATAATTTGATTGTACAGAAGTGGTAGTTTTGTTTATCATCATAGCTGATCAATGATCATAGCAAATAAATTAATCCTCAATTGTCTTATCCCTAAGGATCTTTGCAATTTTCAAATAGTTTAAAACTTGCTAATTTTCTTTCTTACTTTGTTGTAACTTAAACATAAGCAGTCCCTTGGGTTGCGAGATCTTATTGTACATGCATACATAGACAGATAAACATTATATATAGGGATCTTAAGGTATAAGACAATGGGCGATAGATTTATGTACATACCCAATAAATATAAACAAAATTACACCTTCTGTAGATTAAAAGTAATGCTAAAAAAGATTTGACACTGTTAGTTAGTACCCAAAGTATGTTTATGAAACTTTGGGTACCAGTATAAATTATAGTCCTATGTTCCTTCAATCCTCTACATTATTTTATTTCATTTTTTGGTGCAATTTTGTGCCAACACCTTTAAGGGGAGTAAAGGGGGAGGGCAATGCAACAACAAGTTATAAAATTATCCAGGGCGGGGTTTCTGTTAGGCCACGCAAAGGATGACGGGTAAAACATATCTGAAAATACGCAATGACGAAAAAGAGTACAAATGTTACGCCAATTGTGATCACAACTCTCACGTTTATCTAAAAATGCAACATATAATAATAGCTATTAAAAAAAATTTCAAGCATAACTTTTATCTTATTAGGATAACAATTAAATAAGAAAAATATTTTTACCATATGAAATTCGTGATCAAACACCTAATTGAAAAAAATGCAAGACATAGCTTTTATTTTAAGAAAGACTAGAGGCAACGAACGCCCCCAAGAAGCCTCTAGGTGTTCTTAAGGTGGGAGGGGGATAAGTCAACCGCCCTTCTACTTTTTAATTTGAGTTTTAATAAGAAATATTCAGAAAAAAAATTTGGGGGGGGATTTTAAATTGGGAGGGTGGAGATACGCTTTACCAAAGTAGTTAAAAATCTTCCCTGTACCTAAAAAATAGGCTTAATTGCAAAGGAAAACCAAACAGATGTCATTTTTAAAAAAAATTTTATAAAAAAAATTGGCGCATTTGTATAAACACCCATGAGTTGTCACGAATTACGCATTTTGAGGGAAAGAAAAAAAAGGGGGAGGGGAACTGGTTTGAAGAAATCCTAGAATAGTTATGTTACGAATCTGCTGCTATCACGCAAAGGGGTCAAGCTAGCGAGGGTTAAATTGTCAAATTTACAACAATTTAAGATAAATATAGGATTTACACGGGACAGGTTAATTGTCATAATCATTTTTGCACTTGGCTGGAATAATGGATATAGAAAATGTGGATATTATGACAGGGGAAATTTTGTCGCCAATTTAGGATGCTACAATAATTCTCATTTGTTGTTTAGTTCGTTCATCCAGTAAGAGGGGAGGGGATTAAGTAAAGGGTGTGGATCGGGGGTATTATAAATTTAGCCAGCTGGGAGTATTATTTTATCGGGGTTCATGAAAATCTGGTGCAACATCCAAGTAGTTATTTATATGAATTGCTGGAATATTTGTTTAAACTGATCATTTATATTTTTAAAATAAAATAAAGATTTACTTCATATTTTAATTAACGTAACAGTATTTTAAAAAACTATTCATAAAAAAACTTTTTAATTCTGATCAAAGGATATTTTTATAATTTAAGATATGTTGGTTTTCCTCAAAGATCTAAGTCGAGCACAGAGGGGTAGTTTTTGTGCCATTGTTTTTACTTTCTATCAAGTTAGGTTAGGTTATATTTGGTATAGGGTAGCCATGTATGGTTATGGAGCCGCAGGTATAGTCCACGCAGGGTAAGGACCACCGCAAAAAGAAACTCATCATACTTCTTTTAAAATTATTACCTTCACAATGTGGGGTTTTTCTTGCTCGTTGGCACATTAGGGAAAGCACCATAAGGTTTTTGCCAATTTTGCATCATTCTTTTGCTCCTCTGTCGATCTAAAAAGCGATGGTTGCTAATTTTCCGTGGACCATTTAATTTGTCTAAATAGTAAATAATAGCCCCATCATAGCCGCACAATTTACAACAGAAAATTTGGGGTTAGGTCCAGGAAGGGAGGGAGGGGACATTGGACTGTAAATTACACTGGTACCCAAAGTTTTGTAAACATATTTTTCGCGTTGGTTGGCTTACTATCTTTGGATACTTTAATTGTGATTGGCAATGTCAAAACTTGTCAACCAAGTATTTTAATCTACAGAAGGGGTGATTTTATGTATCATGCTTAGAGTTGTAAATGAATCTATCGTCCTTTATCTTATTCCTTAAAATCCCTGGGATAGGTCTAACATTATATAAAGTATGTCAGGTATTTAGAGCGAAGCTTTATATTAAATTTATGTACGTTTGTCTGTCTGTACAGTCATTGATTTAGAACCTACAACTTTGATATAATATGTCAATATGACTATTTTTTATAGATTATTTGTATTTTATTAATTAATTCAATGGAGGGAGGGAACATTGAACTGTAAATTACACTGGTACCTAGAGTACAACAATCCTGTTGTCTTATTCGTTGGCTATAAACTTTAATTGGTCAATTACAAACTTTATAATCTATGATTTTGGTGTAAGAAAGGGATAATTTTGTTTATCATTATTAGAGGTATTTCCATTGATTCAACTGATAGTTTGTTAAATTGTTTTGAACAATCTTCAATCCCAAAAGAAAGTACTTTTTGAGGATCTGTTTAATTTGCAGTCGATTGTCCCCTCCCTTCCTGCTATTTAGACAAATCTGTGTCGAATCAGGGATCTAAAGGGATAACACTATAGCCGGTAATTTGATGTACGTTCCCAATTATAATACACAAAACACTTAACTTAATGAACCAACCAATCAAAAAAGTCCCCAAAGTTGTCAAGCTAACGAATGAGAAAACTTTATCATAAAACTTTGGGGACTAGTGTAATAAACAGCCCATTGTCCCCTCCCTCCCTGGTGTCAACTCCTTTCTTGTTCTCCTTACTTAGATAAGACAGGGATGTAGGGAAAGTCCAATGGAAAATAAACATTATCTCTAAAGATAAGATACAAGGATAGAACAATGAAAGAAAAATTAATCTCTATTATTGACAAAATAAATAATCAATTTTAAAAACATTTTCTCTATGTTTCTCTGTACTTCCAAAATGATAAAATTGTTCTATTGAATTCATTCCTTATTGGAGGATTTTTGTAAAAACAAGGCATAACCTGTAGAATTTAGCAACTCTATAATATTTACCAGAAAGCAACATTTTGAAGAAAAGGGTGTTTTTAGCCTTTTTGATATCAAAAAAGATACATGTTGATTCTCCTGGGACGATTAGAATTTCAAATTTTAAGAATATGGGGAAGATTTATTTTTTTATCCATTGAAAAATTCCTATTTCCCAGAAATAACAAACATGGTTAAGAAAAAAAAGTTGATTTTCTACTTTTTTTCTCTCTCTCTCTCTTTTGGTTGAGTGAAGTTTTGTAAGATCTCATTTATTGTTCCCATATATAACACTAGCGTCAGCGCCCCTAGCATCTAGGTACTCTATATTCGAAGGAAAATGAAAGGGCAGAAAAATAGCCTAAAACAATACCCAGACTTATTTTTTAAAAATAAAATAGCCAAAAACCATCTCAGGGTCAATAAGAAGCTTCCCTCTAAAGAAGAACCATATTGGTTCAGTGGTGAGCGAGATCTTTCGCCACAAACAAAAAAAGCTTAGTACTTTATATTATAGGATGAGGTGTCCTTTCACTTCAGCATTTTCTTTAGGGAGTAGACATTGGGCTGTTTATTACACTAGTCCCCAAAGTTTAATAATAACGTTTTTTTATTCGTTGGCTTTGGAGACTTTTATTGAATTATGATTAGTTGGTTCATTAATTGTAATCATTCTACAGAAGGGTTGATTTTGTAAATCATCATTGGGGATGTACATCAAAAAACATGTTACACGTAACTGACGGCCCGACGAATATTTGGATTTATAGAGTAGCTTCGCTACAAAAAACCTTCACCTCTAAGAGTTGTTAAACACTTTAAAATAAAATTGGCCTCATTTCAAATGCATTGAAAAGGAATAATTTGAAACTTTAAAGGATCTATAAGGAAAAAAAGGAACAGTAAAATTTAATACAGTTAAATGAAATTATAATACGTTTAATGAAATTTTATAAAGATTAAAAAGAGTGTTGTGCTTTGTAAACAATATGTTATTGTACTAAATTTTCTCTAACGTAGTGACGTACGGACGTATAGAAGACGTATCTATGGTCTCTAAAGTGAGGAATAAAATAGCCAAAAACCAACCCTCTGATATATATGATGCTTCTGTGGAAGGCATGACTCAATAAGGCAAGCCATCTCCTAGAACTTTAGCTTCAAACAAAAAACCTGAATACTTTAATTTTTAAAATACTATCGAGGGGTGAGAAGCAACGCTGTAATGGAGAACCATATTGGTTCAGCGGTTAGCGAGATCATTCGGTACCGACAGACACACATATAGACATTCTTTTACTTGTGAATAAGGGTATATTAAAAGTCGTTTTTTCGTTCTTTTACCTATCCATCTAGCTGTAAAAACGGCCAAACTAACCGTTCAATTTTTCTTCAATAAATCTATGATAATCATCCATTTTTATATATTTTATACCCTTTATTAACAGCTTTTTTTGGCTGGGATCTTAAGGGATAAGACAATGGCCGATAATTTGATGTACATCCCCGATGATGATACAAAAATTTGCCCTATCTGTAGATTAAAATTAATGGTTGCAACGTTTAAACACTCATCTTAATGAATCAATCAGTCAAAATTTACTTAGGGATCTAAAGGGATTAGACAATGGCCGATAAATTGATGTACATCTCCGATGATGATATTCAAAAATAACCCTTCTGTAGATCAAAATTAATGGTTGCAATGTTTAAACACTCAACTTAATGAATAAACCAATAAAAAAATTCCCTTTGATGAATTTTGATTTGTATTCATTAAGTTACGTGTCTCCAATTGTAATCTACAGATTGGGTAATTTTGTTTATCATCATTGGGGATGTATTTCAATTTATCATCCATTGTCTTATCCCTTAAGATCCCTAAAGAAAACAAACCTTACATTTAGAAAAGCTTCGCTTAAAATAAGTCAACTTTATATCACAAAATAAAGAATAATAATTTAATAAATAGAATGAATAAAAAAAATATTTATATATCATTTATCTAACTATGTAGATTCTTGTACAGATACTGTTCAGGCATAAAAGAATAGGCATTTTAGTCTACTACAACCAAAGAAAAAATATATCTCATTTTAAATTAAATGAAAATAAAGGGGGAGTGGGTAGTTTTTCGTGTTTTAGTGTTTTACTTTAGGCCAGGTTATGTTAGATTATATTTGGTACTGGGTAGCCACACAGGATTAGGGCCCCTCCACCCGCAGGAGTTATGTTAGGTTCTATTGGGTACTGGGTAGCCACACAGGATTAGGGCCCCTCCACCCGCAGGAGTTATGTTAGGTTCTATTGGGTACTGGGTAGCCACACAGGATTAGGGCCCCTCCACCCGCAGGAGTTATGCATAAGTGGAAGAGTCTCTATTGTGCTCGCTAGGCTCTTTAGTAAAGGCATCTATTTTTAATGTTTTCTTGTTCATTGTTTTAAAGCCTTTTAAAAAAAACTATTTTTTTTAAAGTATAAGATATTAATAATTATATTAAGATGAATAAAATTACTAAACCATAAGAAAAATAGTTAAAAAAACTTCTTAGTTTTATTAAAGTTTCACTCTAAAGAAGAACCATAATCCTTCGCCAAAAACACAAACGTAGACACACACAGACAGACATTCTGTTACTCGGAAATTTAGGGAAAGGTTAATTTATCATCCATTGGACCATCCCTTATATCCCTGATATGCAGGGGTCTAAAAGGGCATGACAATGGCCGATAAAATGATTAACATCCCCAATGATGATACACAAAATTACCCCTTCTTTAGATTATAATTAGGGGTTGAAACGTTTAGACGTCTAACTTAATGAACCAACCAATCAAAATTCAATAAAAGTTTAATAAGAAAACGTTATTAAAAAACTTTGGGGACTATAGTAATTAACAGCCCATTATCCCATCTCTCTCTGCCTGAGATGTGTATAGGCTTTTATTTCTAAATTGAATAGAGCTTATCTTGATTAAAAGAAAACACTAAACAAACTCTTATTATATTACACCAGCAACTTTAAAGGATAAGACAATGGACGATAAATTGATGTACATCCCCAATGATGATAAATAAAATTAAACACTGATTTAAATTAAAGCTATTGGTTCAAAAGATTATAAATACACTATTTAATAAAAGTATCCAAAGTTTTTAAAGATATCATAAAACTTTGGGTACTAAAGTAATATAATTTCCCTTTCTTCCTGAAAATAGACGGCTAGTAGCTACGATACTAAAAATTCACATGAAAGTCTAAAGAAACAAGGGCTCGACAGCCGAGTGTTAGCCGCGATTAAGCTTAAAATTTAAACCCGTTAGAATACTAAAAAAATTGAAAAGAGAAATTGCCAAATTTGGGTAATGTTTGGACCTCCAGCTGACCTTTATTAAATTGTAAAAGGTTGATTTCCCTGAGGCTTACAGGCGGCTGACGCGCTGCTGTCGCGCCCCAAAGAAACCTTTTAATGTAAGAATTAACTGTGAGAACAAAATTAGAAGTGATAACATTATAATTGAACTAATAAGGTTTCAGGGAAAAGTTTGTACAGTATGGCTTCAAAGTCGATTCTCAGTCATACTGAAAAATCATGCTTAGCATCATATTATAGACAATTTTCTACGAATATTACAATAAAAATCATAAAACTATTACAAATTTTGTTAGCAGAAACTGTTGGTTTTTTTCATTTTTTATTTTAATATCCGCGGAAACTTGTCTATGAAACGATGCGATAAAAAATTACATGATTGATTTGGACATGTTAAAATTATCTTATCTATTTGAAACTTGACAAAAGGATTTAAGCGCAGAAAGCGTAGTAACTCTATAATAATTGCCTTAAAGTCAATATGTCCTTTTTTTATATAATTATATCTGATTGCTTTGATTTTAGGAGTATATCTAAAGGGTTAAATTAATAACTAAGACTCGAGATAAGTTTGGAAAGAATATAGTTACTTATTTTACCAATAGATGACAATAGTTAAAATAATAAATAACCTGTTTTTATTTTTGGATATTATTTTGGATATCAAATAAATTAATTCCAATTTTGTAATTTTAGTTTTTAATTAAAAAAATCATTTTCTTGAAAAGCTATTCATTTAATAAAAACGTTAAAAGTTTATTAAAGAATTAATCATATAGTAAATTAGAATTAATTAGAATCATATTTAAAATATTAAAATTTAAAACCTCATTTTTTTAATTGTGTTAAATGATAACTTTCAAATTAACACGCTAATATTTAAGAATAGCCAATCAATTCATCGTTTGGTTGTTGACTGGTTAAATCTTGACCAAAGTACGTTATTAATGGTGATTGATCCTATTATAGCTGCTATGTCAGATGCGCGACAATAATAGTAAAAAGAGACGAAATCCCTTAGCCTAATAAAGAAGCATCTTGTTAGCATGCACAGTTGAGACTTCCAGACAAAGGTTTTTCAATCAAGACATAATTGGGACCTCGGGACATTATTTTATCCATAACAGGGATCTCAAGGGATAAGACGATGAATTGATGTATTATAAATTAACTTATTTTTTAAAATTTCACTTTCTGTAAATCAAAATTTTTGCTTAATTGGTTCTTCTACCCCTTTGTGCAAATAAAATATAATTTTTTACTTTTCTATCTGCGGAAAACTATAAAACGATGCAATAAAAAATATAATATATATCTTCATTTATTTTAATAAAAGAGATAATTTATGTCATAAATCAAAATTTATCCAAATCTGTAGTAAAATCATTCATTTTGATAAAAAGATATTTCACAGTATGGCTTCGAAACTGATTTATATACGCTGGATTAGAACCGGTTTTCAGCCATACTGGGAAAAAAAAACATTTAGAACTGGCAATAATTTTTTATTCTATTTCAATATTCGTGAAAAATTCAATGTAATACAATGCTAAAAATGATTTTTCAGTATTGCTGACAACTGGTTCTAATTCAACTGATATTAATAGGTTTCAAAGCCATACTACACTGGAAAAGATTTTCTTGTATTCATTAGAAACCGATTCTAATCCGGTGGATTAGAACCAGTTTTCATCCATACAAAAAAACTATGTCTAGCATTGTATTATATCCAGTTTTATACAAATATAAAAAAATGTATGATCATAAGATTAAAACCAGTTTTTTAGCCAAGGGCACCGGCTAAAAAACTGGTTTTAATCTTATAATTGTACACATTTACCTTCGCCTAAAGCTGTTTATAATACGATGCGAGAAATAACTATTAATAATCTTACTCAAACCTATAGTTAAAGAACTTAGTGATATACAAGAAAAAAAAGAACTAGAAAAAGAAGAAAAAGCAATTTTTGCATAATATCTATGCAAATTTATAAAAATAGTCTTAAATTGCAAAACAAAATTATGCTATTTTTCTTGGATAAAGTATTTGGTAGAAAATTAGGTAAACAAATATTTTAGTGATAAGTAAAAGTAAAATTTTATTTTTTTGGTGGCCAAAGAAAAAGAAAAAAAAACAGAAAAAATTAGTTATTTTTGGAAATTTCTAAACTCTTACATTTTTACCCTTCCATACACCCGGCCCCAAACAATTTTACAAATAAAGATATTTTTAGCATTTTTCTATGCATTTTAACTTATTATAGCATAATAACTTTACTTTTGCGCTTTTTTCTGCCTTACATTGCTTTATTTATAATGCAATTTTACTCAAATTTTCATATATTTCACTTTTAGGTTAGATATGTATTTTGCTAGTAAACTAAAAACCCTCACCCTTACATATTTTTTTACCATCTCCTTTAGGATTTTGTTGGGGTTTTCAGTACTCAAATAAGTACGCCCATACAGTTTTTCATGATTTTACTAAAAGCCATAGACCTTTTTATGGTTAAATTTAGTCAAATGAAAAAAATATGGGATATTGATTTAAATTTTTATATTCAGGACCAAGTTTACCAGAATTTTTGTTGCCTTTCCGCAAGCCGAAGCGAATTCGCACAGCGTTCTCCCCCTCTCAACTTTTGAAGCTGGAGCAAGCTTTTGAGAAGAATCAATATGTTGTCGGACAGGAGAGAAAAGAACTTGCTAAGTCACTCAACTTGTCAGAAACACAGGTAACACATTTACCCTAGTCTAGACAAATTGACCAAAAATATTAAGCGATATACTAAAATTTACCCTATAGTATAAAAATTATTGCGATCATATTTAAATCCTTAAGATCAAAAATGTGTAATTTTAGGTAATTTATGAATTATAGATTTCTTCAATATTGAAAAAGTTACATATTTTGTGAACTTTTATGCCAACCAAAATCCTAATTAAAGATACCCCCCAAATACCAAAATAAGGACAATCTTTGCAAACTGTTGCATCATCCAATACCCCAAAACTATAAAAGTTGCAATGTTCCTATTTATTTCAGACATACAATCATGCTTAAAAATGATAAGGTAGCTACGTTTATACCAATGATTTACTCTAATGATAGAAATGAGTGATTCTAGAGTGATTTAGTTTTATAACCAATTCGAGATGTTCCCATTTGTCCAGGGAGAAAGGGATAGATTAATAAATATTAAACTCCAAAGTTTCCGCTTGTAAGAAGGATTTTATATTTTAGTAGATGAGGATGATGAACAAAATAACCCCTTCTCTAGACCAAAAAATTGGTGGAAAAGTTTGAACACTTCTTTTATTTGTATCAACCAATCACAGAATCAATAAAAGTCCCTAAAGTTTTGAAGCTATATAAACATTGGGAAATCTCGATGGGTTAATAGACAAACTCGCATTTTCTTTCCATATTTTTTGTATACAAAAGGATTAATTTGTTTTTTTATAACTAATTTTAGTTTATTGTATTATCCCTTAAAGTCCCTGCTATAATCTGACACTTAAAATGTATCTGTTTTTGCTTAGTGTTAACCTATATTATATCATTAACACGTTAAATATCAAAATGTATTTATAATGGGAAAGTACGTTCTTATAATTTTTTATAAATATTTGGTCAAGTTTAAGGGTAGACTTACTGTATGTAAAAAAAAGTAGAATATTGTCTGTCCGTCTGTCTGTTTGCCAAGTATAAGCTTATGATCTTGGTAAACTTCTGAAAGGTTAGGCTCTGATTTAATTAGGTATTATCTGGTTTAAGATGTTTTCATCGTGAAAAACTGCCATCATAATCGAAAGTTTTGGGTAAACTCTCCCACTCCCGTTTTAGGGCAAGGCTCTTAGAAGCTAGGGGCGATGCAATTAGTAATATATTACGATTTTAATTTTAAAGAGAATCTTCTAAATATAAAAGTTAAACTTTTCTGAAAATTGTGGGACGATCGGTCTAGTCATTTACAAAATCTTAGAGGATAGATGTACATACAGACAGACATCTTTATGTAACTCTCATATAAAACTTTAAAAATATTAAAATCAAAGTGCTTCTCTTTAAATGGTCTTTGACTCCTTAAACCCCAACTAATGTCTGGTATTTGTTGAAATCTTAAGGGATAAGACAATGGACGATAAATTAATAAACATCTTCAATTATGATTGCAAAATTTCTTCCTCTAGATTATAATTATTAAACTTTGGTCAATGATTTCATTTAAACCAATCAATCAAGATTTGATAATAGTGAAGTGATAGGTTAACGAATAAGAAAACGTATGAATAAAACTTTGAGTACAGTAAAATTTACAGTCCAATGTCCCAACTTTCCCATAAGTAACTGGATATGTATTTAAAGATTAAAAAAATAAAAATAGTTAATAATCGCATCACCTTTCCGTGGATAGTAAAATGAAAAATTATAATATTATTACCAGTTTTGTAGGCACCGAAGGCCTAGACTATCAAACAGGTATTAATATTATGATTTTTATTTTATTATTCATAGAAAATTGTCTATAATACGACACGATACATGATTTTTCAAAATGATTTAGAAAAAAATATATCATTTAAATGAAGAAAAAATGGCAGAAAATGTGTATCAGTCCTAAATGCTTAATGTTGTTGAACTATTTATCAAATTAATTGAAATTGCCTGAGCAGTGTAACACTCACTTTGCCATTCCAGAGATAAATAATTACTTCCTGTAAAACTAGAATAGACAGATAGTTAGGTAGCATGGTTATTAAGGGGATAAGACAATGAAAGTTAAATTGATATTCATCCCCAATGATGATGAATAAAGTTAAATCTTTTTAAGATTAAAATTATTGGTTAAAAAGTATAGACACTGCTAGTTTGATTAAACCAATCAAAATTTAAATTCAACCAAGGTTTATGGGCAACGAATGATAGAACGTGTTTTTATACTTTTAATATCAAGATGTTAATGTTTAATACTTTATGTCAGGTTAGTTTAGGTTATAATGGATATTGGGTTAGGACCTCCAGGAGGAAATAAGCATAGGGGGGCGGGGGGGAGGGTGGGGAGGAAATTTAACCCACCCCCGGATTTTTTCAAAAGCAAAAGAAAATTAGATATTAAAAATTTGAATATGGGAAAAAAACTGAATCACTGAATTAGAAAAATATTCCTAAACATGAGAAAATATTCGGAGGGGAATTTTGTGGGGCTAGTTAATCTAATTTGATGATAATAAATGGAGCGGACGTGATAATAAAATTATAGAGCAGCAATTACATCAATTATATCATAATTGGGGGACATCTAATTTTATTTTTATCTATCTATCTTTGTTTCTAATTTTTATCTATCTATCTATCTTACAAAAATATTCTTGGTACCTAAAAATTTATCTATCTATCTTTCTATACCCTTCCAATCTATCTATTTATCTATCTATCTAACTATTATTTATCCTTAAATAAATGTAACAGGATGTCTGTCTATATAACCGAACCAATATGGTTTTCCTTTACATTGTAGCTTCTCACAGGTCCTGGGAAGGTAATAACTATTTTGGGGGAGGATACAACCAACCTCCCCCCAAAAAATACCCATAGAAAAAAATACTCCCTCCCAAAAAAAGAAAACTAATTTTTCCTTTCTTTTAAATCTTAAATTTCTTTTAAGTGCCCCTAGAGAAATTCAAATTTATTTTCGACTGACCTATTCCTGATTCCCTACATGATATGTTTTAGAATTAAAAGGGTTGCCTTTCTTTTATCTGTTATTTAATGAAAAATGATTTATAGTTAATTTTATCAGATATAAAAAGGATAAG
This sequence comes from Acartia tonsa, assembly GCF_053477335.1. Lineage (NCBI taxonomy): Eukaryota > Metazoa > Arthropoda > Copepoda > Calanoida > Acartiidae > Acartia > Acartia tonsa. The sequence goes on from NC_137264.1 coordinate 13,459,431, forward strand.
GCAGAATCTATAATAAAAGTAGAACGATGTCTGTCTGTCCGTCTGTCCGTCTGTCTGTCTGTCCCTTAAGATCTCGGTAACCACTGAACCGATCGGATTCTACTCTTCAGGGTATCTACCTATTGGTCCTGTGGTGGTTTTAAGCTATTTTCTTGGGGGGTGGGACACCCCCAACCCCCCCAAAAATCAAAAAATCCCCCCCTCCATTTTTTTTTTGAAGGAGATTTCCATGGTTCTTTACGATTTTCGCCATGATTTTTTTTTATCACCTCTTGGGGCAAAGCCCCTAGAGGCTAGGGGCGAAGCCGCTAGTATAATAAAAAGTAACAGGATGTATGTCTACAGAAGAAAACCATTTATTCAATTGCACGTCTTTTATCTGGAAGTTGCGCCTGTTTTTAGGCCAAAGTATTACAGACATATATTGTTGTACAACCCCAATTATGATAGTCAAAATTACCCCTCTGCAGATCAAAATTATTGTTCGAAAGTTTGAACTAACAAATCAAAATCTTAAAAATGTTTCCATATTTTTTAAGCGAACCAATGGGGCAGAACATGTTTATAAAACCTTGGGTACCAGTATAATTTACAGCTTAATGTTTCCTCCCTTCATGTCATTAATGTCGAGCGCCTGACATAGTACCATTAGCTTTTCTATTTAATACAACGAAGGACACATTCAACCCCCCCCCCACAACAGGAAAAATGCTTATTATTTTCCTTTCCAAGCCCAATACCTTTTATCCCTGAAATTTAATCTAAGTAACTTATTAACATAATATAAACAGGTCGTAAATTAGATCTTATTTATTGGGGACCAGAGCTACTATATAGCAAATTACATTGGCACCCAAAGTTTTATAACAATGTTTTCTTATTCGTTTGCTTTAAAACTTTGGGTATTTTTATTGGTTGGTTTCAAACTAATATTTTCCAAACTTTTCAAACAATAATTTTAATCTACAGAATTTATTTCTAAGCTTAATAGAAATTTATGAATATTGTCATCCTTGTTTTAATGAAAATGTTTATATGTGAAAAAACGATAAAATTTGCATTTGAATTTATATTTCAAGATTATTTTTAATGTTTCTAAATGTAAATTTATTTATAGTAAGAAATGTCTGTATGTCTGTCTGTATTTCTGTCTGTATGTTTGTTTGTCTATGTGTCTCTCTAATTATCTGTCTGTCTGTTTATCGGTATGTCTGTCTGCATGTCTGTCTGTATATCTGTCTGTTTGTTTATCTGTATTTCTTTGTATGTTTGTCTTAATGTCTGTCTGTATGTATGTATTTTTTTATGTGTAGCTGTATGTCTATCTGAATGTCTGTCTGTATGTCTGTCTGTCTGTTGTCTGTCTGTTTGTCTGTCTGTATGTCCGTCTCAATTTTTGTCTGAATGTCTGTATGTCTGTCTGTTTGTCTTTCTGTATGCTTGTCTGTCTGTCTGTATGTCTGTCTGTATGTATGTCTGTCTGTATGTCTGTCTGTATGTCTGTCTGTATGTCTGTCTGTATGTCTGTCTGTATGTCTGTCTGTATGTCTGTCTGTATGTCTGTCTGTATGTCTGTCTGTATGTCTGTCTTTATGTCTGTCTGTATGTCTGTCTGTATGTCTGTCTGTATGTCTGTCTGTATGTCTGTCTGTATGTCCCTCTGTATGTCTGTCTGTATGTCTGTCTGTATGTCTGTCTGTATGTCTGTCTGTATGTCTGTCTGTATGTCTTTCTGTATGTCTGTCTGTATGTCTGTCTGTATGTCTGTCTGTATGTCTGTCTGTATGTCTGTCTGTATGTCTGTCTGTATGTCTGTCTGTATGTCTGTCTGTATGTCTGTCTGTATGTCTGTCTGTATGTCTGTCTGTATGTCTGTCTGTATGTCTGTCTGTATGTCTGTCTGTATGTCTGTCTGTATGTCTGTCTGTATGTCTGTCTGTATGTCTGTCTGTATGTCTGTCTGTATGTCTGTCTGTATGTCTGTCTGTATGTCTGTCTGTATGTCTGTCTGTATTATTTCTCTAGAACTAATATATCAATTGGCTTATTAGCTAGTTAATTTATAATTTACTAGCGGCTACGCCCCTAGAGGCCTCTAGGGGCACTTGAGGAGGGGGGAGTCGAATTTGATAACCCAATTTCTTATTTTAGATTTTAAAAGAAAAATTTTAAAAAATATTTTGGGGGGTTGGAATTTTTTTTTTTGGGGGGGGGGGGTTGCGTGCCCCCCCCCCCCCCATCATTTTTCATTTTAGTTAAAAAACGAAAAAAAAAATTTTTATTTGGGGGGGTGGTTACTTTTCATTTTTGGGGGGGTTGGGGGTGTCCCACCCCCCAAGAAAATAGTTATAAACCTTCCCGGGACTTATGAGAAGCTACCCTGTTAAGGAAAACCCGATCGGTTCAGCGGTTAGCGAGATCCTTTGGTACAGACACACAGACAAACATCCTGTTACTTTAGTATAAGGACTAGCGGCTACGCCCCTAGAGGCCTCTAGTGGCACTTTTAATGCTTTTTTATTTCAAATATATAGGTAATTAGAGAAATAATTGGTTTATGTTTCGTTAAAGTCTCTTTTTTGGGAAGGGTAATTTTTTTCTAGGGGCGATTTCTCTTGGGTGGGTGGTGGTACCCTCCCCCAAAATAGTTATAAACCTTCCCGGGACCTATGAGAAGCTACCCTGTTAAGGAGAACCCGATCGGTTCAGCGGTTAGCGAGATCCTTTGGTACAAACACACAGACAAACACACAAACACACAGACATCCTGTTACTTTAGTATAAGGATATTCAGTTGATTATCCCTCAATAAATAATATATCTATTGCTTTTTTAGATGGTTCATTTATTTTTTATAATAAGTTGATTATCCCTCTATCTAATATATGTATTGCCTTGTTAGCTAGATAATTTATATCTGTTGATTATCCCTCTATGTCTAATACCTTTTTTGCCTTGTTAGCTGGTTAATTTATAATTTTGATCAGTTTATTATTCATCTTTGTCTAATACCTCTATTGTCTTGTAAGCTTGCTAATTCATATTAAGTTGATTATCAATCTATATCTAAATACTTCTATTTCCTTATCAGCTGGTATAATCAGTTAATTATCCCTCTATAACTAATATATCTATTTTGTTGTTAGCTAATTAATCTATAATTATAATCAGTTGATTATCCCTCTATAACTAATATATCTATTTTGTTGTTAGCTAATTAATCTATAATTATAATCAGTTGATTATCCCTCTATAACTAATATATCTATTTTGTTGTTAGCTAATTAATCTATAATTATAATCAGTTAATTATCCCTCTATAACTAATATATCTATTTTGTTGTTAGCTAATTAATCTATAATTATAATCAGTTGATTATCCCTCTATAACTAATATATCTATTTTGTTGTTAGCTAATTAATCTATGATTATAATCAGTTGATTATCCCTCTATATCTATTATATTTATTGCTTTTTTATATTTCATAATAAGTTGATTTTCCCTCTATCTAGTTTATGTATTGCCTTGTATGCTAGATAATTTATATCTGTTGATTATCCCTCTATAACTAATATCTCTATTGCCTTGTTAGCTAGTTAATTTATAATTTATAATCAGTTGATTATCCCCCTTAGGTTGAAGTCATCTATAACTCAATTAAGTTATAATCAATAATTTATATCTTAATTCCCATATAATCATACTAAATTAAAAGGATTAGGTATTTTTAAAAAGATTTATCTACAAAAAAAGACCAATTTTTGTAATGTCTACTTGTTAAACTATAAGCTAAAGGCCTCTAGGGGCACGTAAAATGATTTCTTTTCAATCTATATTAAGATTAGCTGTTTACCAAAAAATATTTTTTCGCCGCCAGATGGGGTTAGTTATGTTTTTTTTCGGATTTTTTTCGATTTATCTTGGGAGGTTGGTGGTACCGCACCAAAAAATATCTATAAAGCAACACGAAAAACCCCCTACCTTAATTTTCAATTTATATCAAAAAAACTGAGAGGGGTTTCTGTGCTCGCCAAAGCACTTTGAAGGAAAGCTCCTTTAATATTTGATTACTAATTGAAGCATAATACCTTTCAACCTGAGCGATTTAAAACCATTTAACGAGGAGCGCGTTCGACCGCAATTAAGAAGGTATTTTAGGTTAATTTTATAATTAAAATATATCTTTTAAACAGGGATCTAAAGAGATATGACATTGACCGATAATTTGATGTACATCCCTATTGATGATACACAAAATTACCCCTTCTGTAGATTACAATTAGTAGTTGAAACGTTTGGACACTTAAGTTGATTAATAAACTAATCAAAATTCAAAAAAAGTCAACAAATTTGTTAAGCCAACGAAACTTGTGGACTAGTATAATAAATAACCCATTGTCCCCTCTCTCTGACTAAAGTAGCATGTTGGTTGTAAGTGTGTATCTCGAAAACGGCTGAACCGATTACTTCACTTTATTTAAAGGAAGCTTGTTTTTGGTCCTGAGCAGGTTTTATGCTATCTAAGGGGGAATAAACTTCCCCCTCCCCCCCCCCCCCCCGTCTAAGAATTCATGCTAACCACTGAACCGTTTGAGGTCTTAATTTATGGAAGCTTTACATTGGTAACGGAATGGGTTTAAGCTATTTTCTACCCCTTATCTAGATGTTAGGAGCGCAACCGCTATTTTAACAAATTGGTTATTATTTGATATTTTATTATATTTTATGTATATGTGAGTGAGTGTATGTATGTGTGTGTGAGTGTGTGTTATATAGCATTAAACCCGTCATATCACCCAATTACAAATCAGTTTTAACCCCTCCTTTATATCCCATTCACCCCCCTCCTCCCTATTCCTCCCCCTCTAAACACATTATTAAATCGTTGGTAATTTTCCCCTCTTTCATATCATATCAGTAAAAGGACTGTACACTAAAAATAAAAAAAATATAATGCAAAACAGAGAAACAATCCTTTGATTGGATAATTCTTGTCTTGAAGTCCTATTAAGCCTGTTTTTTTTTCTTAGGCATTCTCTCTAACTAATAGGAAGAAGTAGCACTATTTAAGTATTTTTTAACGTCTCTAGTATGACGCACTCTGAGCCTATCGACTTCCCAAAATAAATAGGTTACTTATACAGGGAGGGAGGGGACATTGGACTGTTTATAAAAAAAAATTCTCATTTATTAGCTTCAAAACTTTGGGTACTTTTTGAAAAATCATAATTGGGTTGCACAAACCTGCAAAATCCAAACTTTTCCACCACTAACTCAGTGAATAATAATTGGGTGTTTACATCATTTTATCCTCCATATAGTATTATCCCTCAGAGAGGGAGGGGACAATGGGCTGTTTATTATAATAGTCCCCAAAGTTTTATAATAACATTTTCTTATTCGTTGGCTTATAAACTTTGGGGACTTGATTGATGGCTTCATTAAGTTGAGTGTTCAAACGATTGAACCACTAATTTTAATTTAAAGAATGTGTAATTTTGTGTATAATCTTTGGAGATGTACATCAATTTATCGGCCATTGTATTATTTCTTTAGATCACTGATTATGCCTGGTACCAATTTCTCAAAATGCCGCTGGAACTTAAAAATTGTAAATGTACCGTCCTACTGAAAACTTTTGTGTTATATCAATCTAATCTGAACTATGTAGTTATATATCTCAGGGATCTAAAGGGATAAGACAATGGCTGATAAATTGATATTTATCCCTCTTGATGACACACAAAATTAACCCTTCTGTATATCAAAATTAGTGGTTGAAACGTTTGAACACTCAACTTAATGAATCAATCTATCAAAATTCCCCAAAGTCCCCAAAGTTAATAAGCCAACAAATAAGAAAACATTATTGTAAAACTTTGGGGACTAGTGTAATAAACAGCCCATTGTCCCCTGTATCTCGAAGTGCATCTAGTATACACATCACACAGCTACAAATTTACAGGGATCTTAAGGGATAAGACAATGAAGGATAAATTGACGTTCATCCCCAATGATGACAAACAAAGTTATCCCAATGTTTATTTGGACATTGCTAAAGATTTGATAAAGGTACCCAAAGTTTTCTAGCCAACAAATGAAAGAAAGTAGTTATAAAACTTTGGGTGCCATTGTATTATTTCCTCTCTTCCTGGCAAATTCCCCTCTACCTATCAACTGCTCCCCCCACGTACCCATTTTTTTCGTGGGAGGGAGGGGGATATTTCCCCCCCAAAACAACTTCTGACAATAATACTCACTCAACCACAACGTACAGCAAGCTTTATTCAAGTCCAGTTTTTAAAATAATAAAAAATATATTGGATCATGGAAAGAAAACAAATTAGTGTGTTTCGTTGTAATTTCACAAAGCTTTTGAGATGTTATTTTAGGTTAGATAAATGTTAATGATTGCCTGCAGGGTTAAAGCCCCCTGCAGTGGCTAGAAATAGAAGAAGGGCTACTGTGAAAATACGACTACGTTTCCTTTTCATGATCCAAAACAAAGTAGTATGGTTTTTTTTGTTTGTAGGTTCTTCATTTTAGGGAAGATACACATAGATCCCAGGATGGTTTTAGACTATTTTTCTGCCCTTCCTTACCCCAGAGCTTTTTAGAGAGGGAGAGGGTAATTGACTCCAATACATTTGATTTACATATGTGGGAACATTAATATATTTTCTCGTATTCATTCGAATCCGGTGGATAGGAACCGGTTCTCATCCATACGAAAAAACTATATCTAGCACCGTTTTATAACCAGTTTTCTACGAATATAAAAATGTACAATCATAAGATTAAAACCATTTTTTTTGTCCGTTCCTTCGGCATCTCGGGGCTAAAGAGACTTGTACATTTTATATCCGCGGAAAGCCGTTTATAATACGATGCGAGAAATAACTATTACATTGTCTTATCCCTTTAGATATTCAATAATTTCAATGTAAAATTTTTAAATTTTAAAAATACTTTAAAAACTGTTCTCTGATGTTTGATAAGATTAAATCAGAAAATTATGATAATGCTAGAAAATTATTAACATGTAAATTTCAACAGATATCTATCTATCTTTCTATCTAGTCATTTAATTATCTATCTATGATATCAAAATAAAGTTATTAAGATGTTAATTTCAACAAATATCTATCTATCCATCTAACTAACTATTTAATTAGCTATCTATCTATACAGATATTTAACTTTTATCTACCTGTATTCATATTAAAGTAAATTATTTAGATGCAAATTTCAACAGATATCTATGTATTATAAGGGTATATTATGTTTGTCCGTTAATATCTCGTTAACCTATTGAGTTCTCCATTTTACAGAAGCTTTACATTGCCATCGGGATAGTAAAGGCTTTTTAATTTTTAAATTTATCATAGGGTGGTTTTATGCTATATTTCTATCCTATCCCTCCCCTTTAGAATACATAGCACCTGGATGCAACCTCTAATTTAAGGAAGATAGTTTAATAGTACAAATGAATTGTAGTAAAATAATAATTATTTTGGACGTATTAACGTATTTGGTTGTTTAAGAGTAGATGCGCTAAGAAAAGAAAAAAGTGGTAATTATTAGTTTATTTTCTTCCTTTTACTGTTTGGGCGTTTCCCTCATAGTATAATTTCATAATAGATAGATAGATAGATAGATAGATAGATAGATAGATAGATAGATAGATAGATAGATAGATAGATAGATAGATAGATAAATAGATAGATAGATAGATAGATAGATAGACAGACAGACAGACAGACAGACAGACAGACAGACAGACAGACAGACAGACAGACAGATAGATAGATAGATATACGGATAGATAGATAAATAGATAGATAGATAGATAGATAGATAGATAGAAAGATAGATAGATAGATAGATAGATAGATAGATAGATAGATAGATAGATAGATAGACAGACAGACAGACAGACAGACAGACAGACAGACAGACAGACAGACAGACAGACAGACAGACAGACAGACAGACAGACAGATAGATCGATAGATAGATATATGGATAGATAGATAAATAGATAGATAGTAGATAGATAGCTAGATATATGGATAGATAGATAGATAGGTAAATCTATCGCTGGTATAAGTTGATCCTAATTATATGTTAAAGTATTTAACCTCAAATGTCTGGTTAACAAGCAGGGATAGATAGATAGGACAATGGAAAATATAAAAAAAATTTAACTTTCCCCAGGGAGATAGGAGACATTAAACTGTAAACTACACTAGCACCCAAAGTTTTATGAATAATTATCTTATTCGTTTGTCCTAAAACTTTGGGTACTTATGAAATGTTGATTGGTTGGTTCCAAAATTTCAACAATAATTTGTATCCTCCAGAAGGGGTAATTTTGTTTAACATCATTGGGAATTCATATCAAATTATCGTCTATTGTCCAATCCCTTCAGATCCCTGGATTTAACAAACAATATATTTATCATTTACATGTCCCTGTTCCCTAAACGCTAAACAGAAAGGTTAAAGATTATTATTTTGGGCCAGATTCTCTATTAATGACTTTGGTATTAAGAAAAGTGTCTTTTAATTTAATGACTTTGGTATTATTAACTAAAGTGTCTTTAAATTTTAATACCCTTGCTTTCTCTCTCTCTCTCTCTCTCTCTCTCTCTCTCTCTCTCTCTCTCTCTCTCTCTCTCTCTCTCTCTCTCTCTCTCTCTCTCTCTCTCTCTCTCTCTCTCTCTCTCTCTCTCTCTCTCTCTCTCTCTCTCTCTCTCTCTCTCTCTCTATCTATCTCTCTCTCTCTCTCTCTCTCTCTCTCCCTCTCTCACTCTAACTTGACTTGTTTTTTAATTTAATACCCTCAAATTATTTAATGATTTTTATAATTGCTTTCTCTCTCTCTCTCTTTCTTTCTTTTTTTTCTTTATTTCTCTCTCTTTCTCTCTCTTGTCTATCTTTTAGTTTATTTATTTTCCTCTCTCATTCTCTCTCTCTCTCTCTCCCTCTCTCCCTAAGAAACTTGACTTCGATATTAACTTATTAAAGTTAAGATGATTTCTATAATTGCTTTTTATTCTTTTCTTGTCATTCTCTCTCATTCTCTATCTCACTCTCTCCCTTCATTCTCTCCCTCTTTTTCTCTTTCATTCTTTATTGTTGTTGCTCCGCTTGTTATGGACTAAATTTCCATTATTATATGATGTTTTATGAATACGGCTCTATGATGGTTATCTCTGTGCATATTCCTTAATTTCTTAATTTTCACATCTTAAATATGAAAGCTAACAAATTTCTCTCTAAAGGAGGGCATTCATACATTAATCTTCATAATTCTATCATAAGCCAATAATGAAAATTGTCGTCAATTCAGGTTGCTAACATGGACATCATTTATTGGTCAGTTTATTCATCCAGTAGGAAGGGATGGAATGGAGGGTATCGTTATTTTAGCCAGTGATGAGTTTCACTTTATCATAATACATAAGATCCAAGTAAACAAGGATGACAACATCCATTAAAGCGAAGCACTGAAACGGAAGGACAAACGGACATTAACACTTGTATAGTGTCTGAACTGAATAATCAGAATATAAAAGTATCGAAAGAGTGGAAGCAAAATTGTAAGTAAATTTGTTGAAAAACTACTTGATACAGGATAATGTTTATGGACATACTTACATTTTAAGGACTTGATTATAGAGTTGCGTCGCTTATACTATTGTTCTTTGTTGTCCCAGGAATCAATATACCAAAAATCAGATCAAACGGATAATTAGATCACATAAATATTTGTTGTTAAAAAAGTAAAAAAAATCAACATGTTTAAAATGGACGTAGGGACATTATGGTAATGATTATAGAGTTGCTACGCTTTCTAAATCGTACCTAACTACTACAGGAATCACCATGCAAAGTTTGAAAACGATAGGACAATTCTAACATGCCTAAAATAACGAATAAAAGCTATCTATCTCGGACGGACGGACCAACCCTAATTATAGAAAAGCTTCGCTTTTAAAAATAAATTCATTATAATAAAATAGTCGGTCTCAAAATCTTGGGTTATCAAAAAGTCTATTCTGATATGGACTGATTGGGATGTACAAACCATCGGTGTCCACAAGGTGTAATTTTGTTTCAAGTAATTTGTGGTGTGCATTAACCAATCGTCCATTGTCTTATCCATTAAGATCCCTGATACCAAAGGACTAATTAGAATTAGATGATATAAATTGCAAATCATATTTGAAATTCATCGTCTAAATGCACCTTTTAAAGCCACATAAACACTACGTTTCACATAAAAATAATAAATATGCTTAATAATTATGACCAAATTAACTCTAATTAAGATAATTGTAGTATCTCTTTAAGCAAGAGATAGCTTAATGGAAGATAAACCAATATTTTACCACTATCTCGATCTTTGAATTGGGGAGATTAAATCATCTTTAATTGACCATTTATGAAATTTTTAATCCAACAAGATTAATTTTATCCATAAGTAGAGCAGCAATAACAAGAGAACAACATCCTTTTTGTCATTTTAGGTAAACTTAAAATAATTACTTTCTTTTCAAGAATACAAAAACTCAATCAGTTTAGAAAGAATTTTGTATTCATCTTCTATTTTGACGTGGAAGGTTTCGTGATTTATTAAGGAATATTTTAAAGGTGGATGTTTTTCAACCTATTTTTAATAAAAATACACTATTCCCAGGACATGAAGTTATATTTTGCTTTTAGCAATCATTTTCAATTTATATGATCTTCAGTAGAAGTGAACTAAATAATATTAGCATTGCCGTTTTACAATAAAAAATTTTATTGCAATTTTTCAAAAGCAAAAAACTAAGAATTTAGTGTTAGAAAAATTTGTCAATAAACTGCAGCTTTTTGAACTTAGATTTACTTCAAAAAACTTTAGGGGGGGCCTTGGGGTGTAAGGCCATCCGTATAAGGGAAAAAACTAATTCCATCCCCCCCTCAGTCAATATATTTAAAAAGAAGGGGGTGGGGTATCAGTTGTAAACTAGCCACTTGTGGGAAAGCACCAAAATAACTGTTAAAATAAATAATAATAAATACAAAAAATGTCAAAGAGCGAGTCTAATCTAGAACATTTGTAGTCATTGAAAATAAGTCATTATCCAGGGAGGAAGGGGACATTGGACTGTAAATTAAACTGGTCCCCAAAGTTTTACCAACACGTTCCCTCATTTGTTATTTTTTTAACTCAAATGCAAAGTGGAGTATTGACTCCCGTCTCTTAATTGCCTTTAGAGGCCTCTGAGCCTAATAAATCTTCTTTAAGAAAAGCATAACAAATTTGTCAATAATGTTATTTTAAATTTATTTCTTGACCTTTGGTGACTTAAGTCAACGAAAACGGTTTTAAATTATATTTTTTATCGGTTGGATGGTGGGGGGGAGTTATTTATAAGAAGCGTCGCTATTCTATGCCTTACTTTGTCCGTTTGTTGTTTTGTTTTTTGGGGAGCATGACTTTAAATTTTAATTTTAAACAGGTTGTACAGTTTGAACTGGTTCTTAGCTTTGGTATCTAGGTTTAAAAGTGAAGCTTTTCTATGGCCTTTTCGTCTGTCCGTAACGTATAGTTCGGATCGTTAATTTAGGCTCATTAGAATCGCACCATCGATTTCAAACATGGCATGATGATTTGTGTAATAGTAATGTGCAATTCAGACAACGTATAAATAATGTCGAAAACAAAAACGTTGTAACAATATACTATACTAGTGGCTTCGCCCCTAGCGTCTAGGTGCTTTGCCCCAATAGGTTTAATTACATCTTTTATTACCTGGAAATGCACTCACTCCACCACTATTTAAATACCCACCCCACCCCCCAAGAAAATAGCCCAAAACCACCACAGGACAAGTAGGTATATTCCCTGAAGAGTAGAATCTGATCGGTTCAGTGGTTACCGAGATCTTAAGGGACAGACAGACAGACAGGCGGACGGACAGACATCATTCTACTTTGTATTATAGATAATTGTTTATGTTCGTTTGTCTGACTTTCTGATTTGTTAAGTTTAAGTAAGGGATGATACAATGGACGATAAATATATTTTCTTTTTCGCGACCCAGACCAGCTTTAAATTCAGCGGAAATTAGGTTTAAAGCAGAGAAAAATTTGTATTTCGAATGTTATTGGCTCATACACAATGTGTGTATCGAGCCCTATAAATAAAACTTCTATATATACTAATAAAAGGGAAGGGTGGCTGAGATGTCATGTAAAGTTATAATAAATTAAATATTCATGATAAGGTCAGGAGTCCAAACTAATAAATCTATAAAACAATAATGGCCTTAAAAATCTAAAATGTTATTATTTCAATTATCAGATATAAAAAAATTTGCTCATAAAGACAAAAATTGAATAATTTTTAACAATTTCATGTTAATAAAGATTTGCCTAGCGTGTTTATTATGAACTAAAATGTTGGTATTAATTGGCAGAAAATAGGATCAGATTAAGGGGATTAAATTCTTAATCGCCTTAAAAAATAAATAACAACTCTTAAATGTTTTTGAAAGCGAAGCTTTTATATAATTGGGGTCGTTCCATCCGTTTCTAATGGATAGCCATAACATGCATCTTATACAATCTGGCTAAAATGTAACTATGTCCTTAAACAGTATCATGTATTTATTCAATTTTGCAACAAATTTATTAGTAATTTGTTAAGATTTAAAACTTCATATTCTACTTGTTAAGTTCTAACATCTCTGCAAGTTTCAATGTTCGTTTGTCCATCCGTCTGATTCTTATGAATCTTGTCGCCCTTGTTTATATAGGGTTAGGGATTAAGTTTAAAGGGAATCAGTCTCTATTTAAATTTTTTTAAAAAGGGGGAAAGTGGTTATTGATAAAATATTCTGAGAATAAATGCAGAGAGAGAGGGGACAATGGGCTGTCTATTATACTAGTCACCAAAGTTTTACAATAACATTTTTTTATTTGTTGGCTGAACTTTGGGGAATTTTGACTGGATGATTCATTAAGTTGAGTGTTCTAACGCTTCAATTAATGATTTTAATATACAGAAAGGGTAATTTTGTATATCATCATTACAGATGTGCATCAATTATCGGCCATTGTCTTATCCCTTTAAATACCTGGGATAAATGTAAAGTTTAAGAGGGGGGCTATATTTTTAAATAAAATCTTACTTGAAAATGGATAAGACATTAAATTATAATTATAAGTAGAAAAGATTAAACACTGTCAATTTGCAAATTAAAAATTTTTTACTTTCTAGTTTGAACAATCCAATTATAATAACCCAAAGTTTTAAAACTTCTCAATAATTCTGTATGTTTTAACCGTTTTAGAAGTCTTTAAATCCTTATATGAGTAACATTTCATAAATTTATATTTACTTCTTTTTTTCAGGTAAAAGTGTGGTTTCAAAACCGGCGGACCAAGAGCAAGCGTGAGCAGACGGAGGGCGAGGGCGGCGGCGAAGGCGGTGAGCGCGGCGGGCGTGACGAGAGCGGCGACGGGTCGGGGAATGGCGGCGAAGATGAGGAACTGGACATCATTGATTATGATGATGAGGATGACTATGTGGACCAGCTGAAGATGCGCCATGCCGCGGCCCTCGCCGCAATCAATCAATCAAACAACAGTCAATCAATCAATAATCATTCGCCGCCATCGCCGATGTCACGTGATTTGAAAGATCATGAAATGAAAGAATCTCAAAATTCACCACCTTCCCTTTTTACATCACTACCCAAGCACTCACCCCCACCACCCCCAACGGGGGCAACAGCTGTTAATCTATCAATGACGTCATCAGAAGCAGCTAGGCATCAACAGCTGACAGCTTCCACTAACCCACTAGCTGTCCATGCTTTGACCTTACGGGCTGACAATCAAGCTGTTAGCGGTCAGCAGGCAGCTGTACTAAGCTTGGCAGCTAATAATAAATCTGCTTTTAGCTTATCTGGTAGCAGCCAAGCAGCTTTAAATCTACCATTAAACAATCAAGTTGCTGGCAGCTTGCAGGCTGCTAGTGACAGCTTGCAACAAGGACTAAATTTAGCAGCTGGGCGGAGCTTGCCTACAAATCTAAACAGCATATGGACACTCATACCAAAAAGTACATCCAGTGAAAAAATTTAAATAACAATAGATTTGTGATTTTAAACTGAATTCTCCAAAAACTTATTAGATTCTTGTGATTTATTAGTTATTATTTAGATACATTTTTGTGCCATTTTAAAGATTTTAAGTGCCAAAATTTTTGCCTTTGCAATATATAATCATTTAATCATGTATAGTACATTGTATCCATTCTCAAATTTCTAGATGCGAAACTGCTCTACAAGTCGATATTCATGCCTGTTACTATATATAGAAGCTCTTTATAGCAGGGACGTCCAAGCTTTTTTATTTGGGGGGGTAAAAATTGAAAATCCAAAATCTTGGGGGGGGGTAATCACCCCTTTACCCCCCCCCCCTTGGACGTCTATGCTTTATAGTGCCTATAAAAATGACGTGATACAATACAAATGACCGATAATAAGGCAATACAAAGACTAAAATACCAATGCCAGGCCAGTAAACATTGTAATTGACCAATGGTGGGCCAGTATGACGTCATTTTTTATGGGCACTATAAAAAGCTTCCTTTGAAATTTTAGGTAAAAAAGTTTGGACACACATAGTTAGGAACTACTTTATGAAAGTACCCAAAGTACCCAATTAATGACAGAAGTGTTAATAAAACTTTGGGTACCAGTGTGATTTAAAGTTCAATATCACCAATTCTTCCTTGCTGATGATAAACTCAAATACACTAATTGAATTAGAGAAAGAGGGGACAATGGTCCCCAAAGTTTTGTAATAAGATAACGTGGTTTTAAAACTTTAGGTCCCAGTATAATTTACATTTCAATGTCCTTTCCCTCCCTAACAAATATGTATATGTACTGACAACAATTGGACTGTGGATTCGCATATCAGGTTTTAAAGGCTTTGTTACTATTGGATGTAATAGTCCTTGTTTAAATTTATTTGTATCAGCTTTAATATAATTTTTTTATAGGTGTAGCTTATTTAGAAGGGATAGATTAATGTAGGTTAAATTTAAGTTCTTCTTCTTAATTCTTATATGGTATGATTCTACTTTAAGTAACTTGAAAAAAATAAGTTTGACAAATAATTTATCTTTTATTATATTCTTCATAGGGCTGGGCCGGATATTCGGCCATTTTTAATATTCGGCCGGATACCGGATATTGAAACTATCCGGATACCGGATAACTGGCTGATTCTAACGCTGAATGTCCGGTTATCCGACCGGATATACGGTAATTTGCCGAATATCGAACGTTAGCCAGATATCCGACCGGATACCGGATATACGGAATATGAAATCAGCCGGATATCCGATATCCGGCAAAAAAAAGTATCCGGCCCAACCCTAATTCTTCACACCATAATTATTTAGTCATATTTCCAATTTTAATTTATTAGTAACGAAGTTTAGTTGGTCTACAAGCCGCTTATAACACCTTACCATGGATGACAGCAATTCATTTTGACAAGTGAAGGTTCTAAAATGAGAATCCTCATAATAAAGTAACAGGATTTGTGTTTGTATGTTTGTACCGAAGGATCTCGCTAACCGCTGAACCGATAGGGTTCTTCTTAACAGGGTAGCTTCTCATATGTCCTGGAAATGATTATAACTATTTTTGGGGAGGGTACCACCACCCTCCAAAGCGAAATGTTTTTACGTAGGGACTTTAACGCAACATAGAATTTTGTTTTGCTCAAAAACATTTAAAGTGCCACTAGAGGCCTCTAGGGCCGTAGCCGCTAGTATTATTGACAGCAACCAGGATCAAAATGTTGTTGATTAGTAAAAAATCAATTTTTTTATCATAGTTGAAAGCTTTTTACTATTAAAGTTTATCAATTCTTTTCAATAAATAATTTGGTACACCGACAAACGTCCTACTACGACAAACCTCCTAATGCGACAAACGTCCTAATCCGACAAACCTCCTAAAGGACAAACATCCTAATGCGACAAACCTCCCAATGCGACACCTTCTAAGTAAAACCTCCTAAAAAAATTTGATTTTTAAATCTTCCAAAATTAAAAAGAATCTTCCAAAAATAATGTACTAACAGTGAAACAATGTAAAAAACCAATCCAATATGGCGATAAAACACACAGGGACGAAATTCAAAACCAAAATTTTTTTTTTAAACTTTGTCTACAGGGTGAAATTTAAAAATCCGTCCGACAGTTCGTCTAAAGTCATGTTGGCTACTCAACGGCATGGTTTCGAACCCGATACAACCTTGCATTACAAAAATCGACCCTTACCTCTCACTTAATAAATGTAATTTCACTTTTTAGGAGGTTTTACTTACGAGATGTCGCATTAGGAGGTTTGTCGCATTAGGATGTTTGTCGCATTTTGAGGTTTAGGACGTTTGTCGCATTAGGACGTTTGTCGCCTTTGGAGGTTTGTCGGTGTACCAATAATTTAGATACTTGAAAATTCTCATAATTTGATTAAAATGCTTTAAACATAATATTTTTGCAATAATTGTATAAGAATTTTCTTATTTATTCTAGTGATCTTTTATCATAAATTATATATGAAATAAATTATAAAAAAATCTTTATACTTAGTTAACTTTATTAGAATTTGATATTAAAGTTTAATTTAAATTCTAAAAAGCTTTTAACTCATTAAACGTTTCATAATAAATTTATATACATATATTTGCTTTGGGTTATGTTAGGAAAATTAAGTTACTGAAGTCTTTAAAAAGGAGGAAAAAAGAATTTTTGTTTTTAATACCGAAGCTACTCTATAAGTCACTTTGTCCGTCCGCCTGTACGTCTACGAAGAAACATGATTTTCTCGCCAAAAAATGTAATTTTTGGTGATGATTCCTATGACCTATGCGGATGCACACATTGTCTGTCTGTCTGTCGTGTCTGTAATGCTATTTGCTCTTGTTATTTTGTAAAATGTACCAATTTACCAAATATTTATGCTTCGCTCTTTTAACGTTGTCATCCTTGCTTTAGTGCTTGGTAAAAGCTAGGCTTTTCTATAATTATGATCCGTCCGAAATGGTCAGCTCTTAACGTTATTTAGACATGTTAGAGTTGTCCTATCGATTTCAAACTTTGCATTATGATTCCTAAAATAGATGGTACGATTTAGGAAGCGTAGCAACTAAATAATCGTTACCAGAATGTTCCTACGTCCATTTAAAACATTTTTTAGGTAAAAGGATTATCCTATTCATCTGATTTTTGGAAAACTAATTCATATTACAACAAGGTAAAATGTTATAAGCAAAGCATCTCTATAATCAAGTCCTAAAAATGTAAGTATGTCCTAAACAGTATCCGGTATTTAAGCAGTTTTGCAACAAATTTACTTAGAATTTTGTTTTGACTTATGCACTATATTTTGCTTATTCAGTTTTTACTCTCTAAAAGTGTTAATGTTCGTTTGTCCTACCATTTCAGAGCTTGGTTTTTTAGGATGTTGTCATCCTTGCTTTAGTACTTGTCAAGGAGTCTTTATTATATCAAATTGATTTTAAATTTAGGTTAATTTGTCTTTAAATTGTTTCATTTTAGGGTAAATCCCTTATTTTTACCCTTTGACTCTGCATTCCCCTACGCCGCATTTTCAATCCTAATATAAAGTAGTAAGTTTTTTTTTGTCTGATTAGTGGTCCGAATCGGTTATACTTCAAGGAAGCTTATTGAATATCTTACTTAGGTTTTAGGCTTTTTTCCTGACATCCCTAGAGGCTAGGGACGAAGTAACATATATTAAACCTGCTGGGTCTTACCAAGTCGAAGTTTATTGTTGTTCATTAGTCGTCGGTTTGTCGGTAATTTGTCATAAATGAATACTTTTATTTCATGCCTTTAAGGATATAATAATTTTTTGATAAAAAAAACAAGGAAATAATATGTCAGCTATGCACACTTTTAATACAAAACATAAACAGTTGAAATATCACATCGACCCTATACAGAAAGGTTGTTTATCATAGTTGCTTAACTGGCGATTTAAGAGATATTGACCTATTTTTGATGGTCCAATTTGGTCCAATTATGATTCCTAACAACAAAAAGGGGGAGTGCCTTCACTTCCACACAGGTGTCACATTATCATATTTTATTGCAACAGCACAAACTAACCTTTAATTCCATTCATTATGCTCTCTTTATTTTATTCGTGTGGCAGGGAGGGGACATTGGAATGTTAATCATAATTGTTCCCATAATTTGCTTGTTTAAAACTTTAAACTGGGTACTTTTGTTAAATCTTCATTGGTTTGTAAATATTTGATAATTATAATCTACAGAAAAGTTAATTTTGTGTATCAATATCGGGATGTACATGAATTTATTGTCCATTGTCTTATCCCTTAAGATCCATAGATATTTTAATGTATTTAAATGGTGTAAGTTTATAAGTTTGTGTATATATATATATATATGTGTATGTGTGTGTGTGTGTGTGTGTAAGTATGTTTATGTGTGCGTGTGTATGTGTGTGTGTATGTGGGAGTGTATGTGTGTGTGTGTATGTGAGAGATTATGTGTGTGTGTATGTGGGAGTGCATGTGTGTGTTTGTGTGTGTGAGAGTACGTGTGTGTGTGTATGTGGGAGTGTATCTGTGTGTATGTGTGTGTATGTGGGAGTGTATGTGGGAGTGTATGTGAGTGTGTATGTGTGTGTGTGTATGTGTATGTGTGAGTGTATGTGTGTGTGTGTGCGTATGTGTGTGTGTCTTATCCCTTAAGATCCCTGATGAAACATTACGCGGGCGGCGGATATGTGAGAATATGCGAAAATCATTGCACACCGCAAAAAGGACGTTCAGCCCTTGTTAAACTTTTTATCTGGATAAATTTTGCTTTGCAAATTCAATATTTGCACACAAAATTTTGGGCCAGTTTCCAGTTAAGTTATGGTGGTATAAATCTCACCCCCGCCCCACATTCAAAGGTTTTTTTTAGGAGCCTTCCTGTCCTAGGAATCACCATTCTAAAATTATTTTACATTACATAAAATATTTCTGTCGCAACTGGACAAAGTGTATCAAAAATAAGCCACGTGACGTCATAAAAATAATAAATTATCCATCTCTTTATTTGGGGTTTTCTTTCCCACTTCTCCTCTCATCTCCCTCATTTAAAGACGTCACATGGCTGATTTTTTAGACACTTTTTCCAGTTATATATTGTTTAAAACGCAATTAATCCTTTTTAATATCACTAGCCTCTAAGGGCACTTAAGTTAGGAGAGGGAAAAGTTGACATCATCCCATTTTAAATTTGAGTTTCAAAAGTAAAAAAAATATTTTTGGGGGGAGGGGGGTGAAGACACCCTTCCCAAAAATAGTTTAAAACCTTCCCATGACCTATAAGAAGCTTCACTGTAAAGGAGAACAATATAAGTTTAGCGGTTAGCGATAATAGGATAAATTTATAGAGTTGCTACATTGCCTTAATTGTATCTAACTGTTACAGGAATGCAAAGTTTAAAATCTATTCGTGACGAACAGATGAATCCACCTAATTGTAGAATAGCTTTGATACACAAACCGAAAAGGGGAAACAGGAAATTCTAAGGGGAATAAAGCGGTGATAATACCCCCCCCCCCAAAAAAAAAAAAGTATGGACGTCGTTGGTGGGGGGGGGGGTATTAACCTACTTAAAAACTAGCCGGGAAATTGAATAAAAATTTGCAAAATTGTTCACTTTTTATCTGTGTAGAGATTATTTATATAAAATTGGTAAATTATAGAGCCACGGAAAAATTCTTTTCACCCAGACAAACAAGCCACCAAGAATAAAGGATAATACAATAAGGATAACTGGCAGAAACTACACCCCCTAGAGGCCTCTAGGGGCACTTGAGGTCAACCCTTGTCCTATTTCAATTTCAAGAGGAAAAAATATAAAAAAAAATTTCTAGGGAATATTTCTCTTGGGAGGTTGGTGGTAACCTCCCCTCAAATTAGTTATAAACCTTCCCTGGACCCTCATTGAGAAGCTACATTGTAAATGAGAACCATATCGGTTCAGCGGTTATCGAGATTCTTCGCTACAGACACACACACGGACTGAATACTTTTGAAAAAGTGTATCTTCCCAAAAAAAAAAACCAGCAGTCTATCCTAAATAGCAGCCGAGAAAATCACATTTTCGATATGGTTTTACAGACTGACGGATATGGTGTTACAGACTGACGGATATGGTGTTACAGACTGACGGATGAACGGGCAGACAAAGTCAATTCGCTTTCTGAAACATACATAAGAAGCTCATTATTATAGTAACTAGCGGCTTCGCCCCCTAGAAGCCTCTAGGGGTTATTAAGGTAGGAGGGGGGAAAGACGACCTCATCCCATTTTAAATTTGAGTTTCAAAAGAGTAAAACATATTTTTTTGGGGGGAGAGGGGTTAAGACACCCTCCTCAAAAATAGTTTAAAACTTTCCAAGGACCTATGAGAAGCTTCACTGTAAAGGAGGACAATACCGGTTGAGCGGTTAGCGAGATCCTTCGGGACAAACAAAAAACGCTTACTACTTTATATAATAGGATTACTAAGAACTTAAGTCAAACTTTAGCTAATTGTATAATTATCTATCCTATTATATAAGTAATAAGGTTTTTTTGTCTGAAGCTTAAGATCTCAATAATTACTGAACCAATTGGGTTCTTTAGTTAAGATAAGCTTCACATTGTTCCTGTGGTGGTTTTAGGCTATCTTAGTTTTAGATTTATGTTTTTGGATGGTTTAAAGCTATTTTTCTAGCCTATATCTACCATTTAAAATACTGAGCCTCTAGATGCTATGGACGTAACCGCTAGTATTTGATAATGAAGAGTATAATATGTCATGATTAAACAAGCAGCGCTACTCAAATGTCAAGTTAAAACAAGTTATGTCGCTGTATATCTTATTTAATTGATATTTTACTTAAGTCTAATACTTAAAAGATCTTCTTTTATTGTTGATAAGATTACTAACCAAATTGATTGACTTCCGTCCGTCCGAGATAGTTAGCTTTTATTTGTTAATTTAGGCATGTTAGAATTGTCCTATCGATTTCAAACGTTGCATGGTGATTCCTGTAGTAGTTAGGTACGATTTAGAAAGCTTAGCAACTCTATAATCGTTACCAGAATGTCCATTTTAAAAATGTCAGTATGTCCTTAAACAGAATTCTGTATTTAAGAAGTTTTGCAACAAATTTAAGTATAATTTTGTCAAACCTTATATTTTCATATTTTGTATATTCAGTTCTGACACTCAACAAAAGTAAATGTTCGTCTGTCATATCGTTTCAGAGCTTCGCTTTTATGGATGTTGCCGTCCTTGTTTTTGGTAAGCTTCACATAGGTTTTAGGACATTATATTTTTAGATCTAATTCTTGGAATGATTTTAAGCTATTTTTCTGCCTCTTCGAATACAGATCTCTTAGAGGCTAGCCGCTAGGGGTGTAGCCGCTTTTTAAAATATAATTTCCTAGAGCAAAGGTATCTTATGAACTGTCATTGTTCATAGCTGATTTCTTAAATAAATAAAATGAAAATAAGAGCTCTTTAATGCCAAAAAGTGTACACCTTCTAACCAATAATATGGTCGGATTGTTACTATTAATGAATTTTAGAATAACAGTGCATATAATGTTTAAAAAAGTAAGTTTTAAATGTATAGGACAATTCTAACATGCCTAAATTAACTACCAGAGCTATCCGTAAGGGACGATCATTGTGGAAGGCTTATAGATATTTGAAGCTTTCCCCTAAGTGTCTGTTGGGCATTGAAACCCCCCAATTAAACTTATTCCAAATATACTTAATATAACCTAACCTAAACTGCCTAAAATAATATAAAAACGAAAAATATCCCTTTCGTTATTTTAAATTTATTTTTTTTTAAATAAGGGGTGAGGTTTCGGTTGTGGAAAAACCGCTAAAGCACTATTAAGAATTGAACTGTGGCATATCTATTACACAATAAAATCTGAGAAAACCAGGGAGGGAGGGGGCATTAGTATGTTTTTTACACTAATCCCCAAAGTTTTATAATAATGTTTTCTTATTCCTTGGCTTGAGATGTACATCGATTTATCGGTCATTGTCTTATCCCTTTAGATACCTGGGGGAAAAGACAGAAGGATAACTCTGGAGACTTTTGATTATTTTGATTAGTTGGTTCATTAAGTGTCCAAACGTTTCAAACACATAATTATAATCTACAGAAGGGGTAATTTTGTTCATCATCATTGGGGATGTACATCAATTTATCGGTCATTGTCTTATTCCTTTAGATACCTGAGGGAAAAGAAAGAAGGACAACAAATTAACCCAGGCCAACTGAAAAATTAACCAAAATGGTTTGTCCAACAAGAATGATAATTTACATAATTACCCCCAAAAAATATTTTATCCAATTTTAAATGATTTTTAAAAGTTTTTTCGTATAAGTCCGTAACTTTGTACCAAGAATCCAAACATTTAAAAGCTTTTTATAAGAGTAATTTAACCTATGAAAAATAACGTTAAAATTAGACTAAAAAACAAATATGTATTTATAGCTTTTACAGACTTTTCATAGCTCATTATAGAGTAGTTTTCTTACTAAAAATTAGGTTTAAAATTAGTCTAAAATAATTAGTCAATCTTGTACAGACTTTAAAAGCTTATTAAAGAGTAGCTTCGCTACTAAAAATTAGGTTTAAAATTAGTCTAAAATAATTAGTTAATCTTGTACAGACTTTTGAAAGCTTATTATAGAGTAGCTTCACTACTACAAATTAGTTTTAAAATTAGTTTAAAATACGACAAACATATCTATTTTTTTATCTTTTCAAAGGCTATTATAGAGTAACTTCACTACTAAAAATTAAGTTTAAAAAACAAATATTTCTAGCTTTTAAAGATTTTTCAAAGCTGTTTATATAGTAGCTTCGCTACTAAAAATTAGGTTTAAAATTAGTCTAAAATAAGACAAATATATCCAACAGTTTTGTTAAAGATAAAGTAACTAAATCTAGATCAGGAATATAGGGGGTTGATGGAACCATCTTATACGTTTAAAACTCTTACTTAACGATGTTATCATTTCAATCATGCTTGCCTTTGATCACAAAACCTTTGTCTAGAAGTCCTAACTTTGTATGGAAGTAAGTTGTGACTGTTTTTTGCCCAAGGCATTACCCATATTCTAGCAAATGCTGTAATGCTACCTACCTCAATTACGTAATACAGGGTTGGGATGATGTCCATGACACTCAAATGCAAGGTCCAACAATCCAGAATAACTATGGGGAGCCAAATGTCTCCTTTTCTGTCCAAACACCCGGGCAATTATAACACATATCAGACAACCAACTATTTTATTGTACAAACTTTGTCTTAGAAGTCCAAACTCTGCATTGTGATGAGTTGCGCCTGTTTTGATCCAAGGCATTCCCCCAACTCTAACTATTAATGTCGCGCACCTGACATAGTAGCAGTGGGAACCATTTTTAACGTCTTTAGTTATGACTTGGTGCCGAGATTCGAACCTCCTCGACGACGAGCGGATGTACTACGTGTTGAGTAAGAGATATAAGTTTTCCGGAATTGTAATGTAGGGAGTAGATTTGAAATCTGCATCAAATTTTAAGGATTTTTTATAAAATTCGTTTTTTCTATAATTCTTTATCTAAAAGCGGAAATACAAATTAAGTTAATTAATTTTGGCATCTGTGATTGGTGGATTTAAAAAATCTGCGCTCTGATTGGATGTCGTACATCATTCAACCAATTAGAGCGCAGGTAGTTTAAAATCCACCTATCCTATTGGTCAAAATTAATTAACTTAAAATGTATTTTCGCTTTTAGATAAAGAATTTTACAAAAAACGAATTTTATAAAAAATCCTTAAAATTTGATGCAGATTTCAAATCTACTCCCTACATTAAAATTCCGGAAAACTTATATCTCTTAGTGTTGAGGTTCCCTGTAATGCTAGAAGTATGAAAGTTAAGATCAGTTTGTTGTAGCTCCTACTGTGCAACTCTCACAAAAAAGTCCCAGGGAACCTCAGGGCGAAAGGAATAGGGCAATGAAAATTTTGAAACATAAAACCTTTTTCAAACTTCAGGTTAGGTTTATTATTTTTTGTAAACTTATCATGACCCTTGCAAATATTTTTATATTGATTTCCCTATATAAAAGAAACAGGATACCTATATTTCTGTACCGAAGGATCTCAATAACCGCTGAACCAATATGGTTCTCCTTTACAATGTAACTTATCATAGGCACTTGTGGTGGTTTATAATTCTAATGTAATTATTCGTGGAAAAAAGTCATTAATATGACACAATACATGCTTTTTCAGTATGACTCTTAACCGGCTCTAATCCAGTGGATATTAACCGGTTTTGATGTCATACTGGAAAAGTATAGTAAAATTTCGCTTTCATTTAGATTTTTAGTTTTCACTTTTTCTCTGAAAGTTATGTTGGAAGAGTAAGATATATTTTATGTAAGTAATACTACTACATATAAAAACTTTAGAAAAATATATGTACATGTATACATAGTTAGATAGATATGAAAATAGATAGAAGAAAGATAGAAAAATATGATAGTTAAATTGATTAAATATAGAAAGACAGATAGATTAAAGTAATTATTTATAGATATATAGATAGATAGCTATAAAGAAAGAGAGAGAGACAGGGGGATTGATTGAAAAGAAACATATATATAATACTATATAGATAGAAAAAGATACAAAAAATTTAGATAGAAAGTAGATAGATAGACAGACAAGAAGATAGATAGATAGATAGGTAAGTGTTAGGTTTATGTTCAAGTAAACATTATAGAAATAATTATCTACCTTATTTATAGGCATTTACTTTTAGGGTCAAAGTAATTGGTAAATCAGAAATAAATTGTAGTTTTCGTAATCAATTTTAAGTTTTAAAAACAATAAGTAAAAAAAATAAGGGGATGTACTTTCCTCTAGGGGCTATTTCTCTTGAAAGGGTGGTGGTACCTACCCTTAAAATAGTTATAAAACCTCCCAGTACTTATGAAAAGCTATATTGAAAAAGAAAAACCATATTGATTTAGCGGATAGCGAGTTCCTTTGGTACAGACAGACAAACACAAATCCTATTTCTTTTGTGTAAGAATTGGAGCATAATAAATTGATAAAATCTAGAAGAATAGATAGATTGAAAGATGCCTTAGATGTTTAGAAATAAAGATAGGTAGATAAGAAGATAGATAGATAGAAAGACTGAAATATGGATTAATAGATTGATAGATATGTAGATAGATATATTGCTAACGAATTACAGAATGATATTGTAAAATAAAATATAGAATTTATTCATTCTCCAATTACAAATCCCCTTGTCCCTGCTATCTAGCAGTCTCTGTTATTTATTGACTCTTGGAAAAATAGCTTGTATTTTAGAAACCTAATTTCAGTAGTTTGGTAAATAAACATTGTTCTATATACATGGGGTAGGATAAAGAAAAATAGCTTGTATTTTAGAAACATAATTTCAACAGTTTGGTAAATAAACATTGTTTTATATACATGGGATAGGATATAGAAAAATAGCTTGTATTTTAGAAACTTAATTTCAACAGTTTGGTAAATAAACATTGTTCTGTATATATGGGTTAGAATATAGAAAAATAGCTTGTATTTTAGAACAATAATTTCAACAGTTTGGTAAATAAACATTGTTCTGTATATATGGGTTAGAATATAGAAAAATAGCTTGTATTTTAGAACAATAATTTCAATAGTTAAGTAAATAAACATATCTATATACATGGGGTAGGATATAGATAAATAGCTTGTATTTTAGAAACATAATTTCAATAGTTTGGTAAATAAACATCCTTCTGTATACATAGGGTAGGATATAAATAAATAGCCTGTATTTTAGAAACCTACTTTCAACAGTTTGGTAAATAAACATTGTTTTATATACATGGGGTAGGATATAGAAAAATAGCTTGTATTTTAGAAACCTAATTTCAATAGTTTGGTAAATAAACATCCTTCTATATACATGGGGTAGGATATAGAAAAATAGGTTGTATTTTAGAAACATAATTTTAAGAGTTTGGTAAAAAAACATCCTTCTATATACATGGGGTAGGATATAGTTTATAGTTCCTAAAAAACATGACGCCATACAAATACAAATGACCAATGATAGGCAATACACAGACTAATTTACCAATGGCAGGCCATTATACATTTTAATTGACAAATGGTAGGCAAGTGTGACGTCATTTTTATAGGCTTAATTGACCAATGGTAGGCCAGTGTGACGTCATTTTTATAGGCACCTAAACAGCTTCTTAGCAAATCTATAAGTTTAGGTTACCCTCCCTGTAAATACAAACTGAGGTTTAACTAACACACTAGTCTTTGAATTGCAAAAGTCATGTAGTAAGAGCATATTTACAGTAAAGTTCTAGATTAGCCTAGCATCAAAATCTACTGTGATAATCATATTTAAAAAAATATGGAACTTTTTTTAGTTTAGAGTGATTGGAAACATATGTGTCACAGTTTTTTTTAGTAGTGAAGCTAATCTATAATTCGAAATGTCGGTCTGTTAAGAAGAAACGTGATTTTCTGGGCTCCTATAAAAGATAGACAGCTGAAACTTTTATTCAACATTACTATTAATATGGAACATAATTTAATATAACTTGGATCTTGCACCAGAGTATCATGCATTCTAACGATACCGCCCCCTTAACCCTATTCCCTCCCCTTATACTAGATGGACGAACTGACCAATAATAAACTCCATGTCAGCAACCTAAATTTTTCCCCTGTCATAATATCCACGTATATTCTATATCCATTCAACGTGGATGATAAATGATTTGTTGTAAAACAAGGATAACAACATCCATAAAAGCTTTAAAGCGGTAAGACAAACGAACAAGAACACTTATAGAGTGTCAAAACTGAATAATCAGAATATACATGTATAAATAACGATAAAAAATTGTCAGTAAATTTGTTGAAAGCTGCTTAAATACAGGATGATGTTTGTTTAAGAACATGCTTACTATTTTTGAACTTGATTATAGATATGCTTCGCTTATAACATTGTACTTTGTTGTTGCTACGCTTTTTAAATCGTACCTAACTACTACTGGAATTACCACGCAAAGTTTACGAAAAAATCTATCCGTTCCGGACGGACCGACCCTGGTATTTTACATTATTCCCCCACATCACTCTATAATTTATCTTGGAACCAATCTGTTCGCACCTAGCACTCAATAATTGTTACATACTCCCTTGGGACTGACTATAAAGAACCAGAGAGAAGGGACAATAGGCTGTTTTTAACAATAGTCCCCAAAGTTTTCTTATAACATTTTCTTATTCGTTGGCTTAACAACTTTGGGGACTCTTGTGAATTTGGATTAATTGGTTCATTATGTTGAGTGTCCAAGAGTTTCAACCACTAATTCTAATCTAGGGAAGGGGTAATTTTGTGTATCATCATTGGGGTTGTACTTTAATTTATCGGCAATTGTCATGTCCCTTTAGATCCCTGAAAAGCAGTTAACATCAAACAGTGGGGAAATATTTTTTTCTTCAGGTTAAAAACTTGCTTAAAATCGAAGTTTTTCTATAATTAAAGTCTGTCCTTATATGCATATGTGCATGGTGTAATTTTCCTATTGACTTTCAACTTTGCATGATGATTCCTGTAACAGTTAGGTACTATTTCACAAAAGTAGCAACACTATAAACGTTACCAAAAAGTCCGTACGTCAATTTAACATTTTTATTCTATTCATTTGATTTTTTGGAATATTGGTTCTAGAACAACAAGTTACAATATTATAAGTGCTCGCTCCATAATCTAGTCCTATAAATGTTTGAATATCCGTTAACATTATTCTGTAAATCTTTAAAAATCTAGTTTAGTTTTTTTATTAAGTTCTCTACAAATATTTATGTTTGTTTGTCAGACCTTTTAATTTGAGAGCTTTGCTTTTATGGATGTTGTCATCCTTGTTTAAATCACTATATTATACAGATTATCTAAAATTAAGATACAATATAATATATAATGTAAAATATCATTTTTTTTTTCCGTATCGCTTCGAAACTGATTAATACCGGATTCTCAGCCATACAGAAAAAATTATGTCTAGCATCGTATTATTTCCAGTTTTCTACGAATATAGAAATGTACAATCATAAGATTAAAACCAATTTTTTTTGCCCGTGCCTTGGCATCTCCGCAGAAAGCTGTTTATAATACGATTCGAGTATAGTTATTTCTTGCATCGTATTATAAACGGCTTTCCGCGGATATAGAATGTACAATTATGAGATTAAAACTAGTTTTTTTTAGCCCCGAGGTGACGAAGTCACCGGCTAAAAAAACTAGTTTTAATCTTATGATTGTACATTTCTATATTCGTAGAAAGCTGGATATAATACGATGCTAGACATAGTTTTTTCGTATGGATGAGAACCAGTTCCTATACACCGGATTCGAATAAATACGAGAATAGTTATTTCTCGTATCGTATTATAAACGGCTTTCCGCGGATATAGAATGTACAATTATAAGATTAAAACTAGTTTTAATCTTATGATTGTACATTTCTATATTCGTAGAAAACTGGATATAATACGATGCTAGACATAGTTTTTTCGTATGGATGAGAACCGGTTCCTATCCACCGGATTCGAATGAATACGAGAAAAAATATTATAATATTTAGATGTACACCAAAAACGATTACGTCTTTATAGGCTAATCTTAATCTATAAAATAAGATATTCTTTGACTTTGTGATTGAACGGGTTGTTTTTCAAACCCCTGAAGAAAATTCATGAATATGCGACACTTATTGTGTGTAACAATTAGGTACTCGCAAAGCATCTCTATAATCATTACGTAAGTATGTCCTGTACTGAAAAAGAGTACTTTTATATTACACTTAAGCAATCAAATCAATAGTTTTCTGACCTCTATCTAAATATTTATTTTTATATTTCTTATAATATTTCATAAAGTAAATAAAATACAGCATTTAAAAACTAATATTATTTATTATAGATAAGTACAAAAAAAATATTATTATTGTAAAAACAAATTTAAATTGCGAGATCTAGCGGCGAAATTCAGAACTACATATTATACAAGTTTCGTCAATTTTGCAATATTTATCAGAAAACTGGGTTTTATCAGGGATCTTAAGGGATAAGAAAATGGACATAAATGAAAATACCCTTTTTCAATATTGAAATTATTGGTAGAAAAGTTTTGACACTCATATTTTGGAACCAACTAAGCAAAATTTGATAAAAAGTCTCCAAAGTTTTTGACCCAAAAAAATGAGATAACAGGGTTGTAAAACTTTGGGTACCAGTGTAATTTATAATCCAATGTCCCCTCCCTTCAGATATATTCAGATCTTCTTTCTGTTTTGTAATTTTGTAGTTAGTATATGTTACTATGGGGACAGCGGAAAGTGGTATGTGTGACGTCAAAAAAATATGTAAATTATCCATAACTTTTTTAGGGGTTCTTTTCCACTTCTCCTCTCATTCTTTCTATTTAGACGTATTTTCATGTGTCACACATGACACTTTCCGCTGTCCTGTTTCTAAAACTATTGCACGACTGTCTTCTTTAAATTTCTATGACACTGAGAATCTCTGAACATATACGTTCTTGTTAAAGCTTAATGGGTGAAATAACCTTGTTTTTAACTGATGTGGGACCCACATAAAGACATAGTTAGCAGGTATTACTATGCAAACAGTCTCTTAACACATTTATTATATGTTCATTATAGCAAGGAGTACAAAATAATGGGTTAGGAAACAGAAAATTGGTCAGACTTCCTTAAAAGTTAGTATAGTTATTTTCGCATTATATTATAAACAGCTTCCCGCGGATATAAAAATGTACAATAATAAGATTAAAACAAGGTATTCAGTCCCGAGATTCTGAATAATACGATGCTATACATAATTTTCAGTTTTTTTCAGTTTTATCAGTTACTGGAAAACTCATTCTGACATTTGTCTTTGGGTGATTATATTGAACTTAATTTTAATGGTAAGAAGTAACATTGTTCAAATTTTTCCACCATTCTAATTCTAATAATTTTGTACTTACATATATTGTCCTAATAATATAAATCCTGGCAGGTATTGCAAACAAACCTTTTATTAAAATACCTTGCAATTTAAAAGCATACCCGTCCGAAAAGACCATTAAGTGAAAAATTAGTGGTGATTCAAAATATCAAATGATTTTTTGTTTCGTTAGTAGGTTAGGTTAAGGTTTGGATTAACACCCAACAGATAATCAACCCTTAGATTACAATTCCTTTGTCTTGAAGTCCTAACTTGCATGGTAATGTGTTGCGCTAGTTTATAGCTAGGGCATTTCCCCTAATCTTACTTTTAATGTCAAATGAAAACAAGGATGACAACATCCATAAGTAGCGAAGCTCAAAAATTATCAATAGATATCTGGAAAAAATTCACTAAAGAGCCGTTTCATTAAACTTGATAAAATAGGGAAATCACAAAGCCTTTAAATCGCGCAACCTTATAATCATGAAAACATAAAAATCTAGGAAGCGATCTAGCACCGTAATTAATAGACAAATCCTAATAAAACTTAATATAAATATGTAGAATATGAGCATATTCAAACCCTATCATTTCAGCCGTCAATTCTGAACAGGAATCGAGAAAATCACGAAAACCTAAAAATCTATCGATCTAGCACCCCAATAAATA
Organism: Acartia tonsa; assembly: GCF_053477335.1. Lineage (NCBI taxonomy): Eukaryota > Metazoa > Arthropoda > Copepoda > Calanoida > Acartiidae > Acartia > Acartia tonsa. The sequence continues at coordinate 13,490,309 of NC_137264.1, forward strand.
GACGAATCTTAATAAAACTTAGTGAAAACATGTATGGTTAATTATTCTCTGAAAATTCCAGCCTTCTATCTTGAAAAGGAGATGAGAAAATCACAAAAACTTGAAAACCTAGGAATCGATCTAGCAAACCAAATAATAGACAGATGGACAAAACAATGTATAGATTATAAGGACATATATCATATGAATCTTCACTAAAAATTTCAGCTATCTATCTTGAATAGGAGCCGAGAAAATCAAAATTCACGTTTCCCTCTTTCCTTGTCTGACGGACAGACGGACGGACATTTGGATACAATATACATTTAAAATCAAACTGTACTATTTGAATATAACATAATAGATTCACCACTAGTATCTAGGGTCACTGTATTCGAAGTTTGAGGAAGGGGCAAGAAAATTAAATAGCCTTAAACCATTCCAAAACTGTAATTTAAATTTGAAACAGGAAAAAACTATCCTGAGATCTATCATCTATATAAAGCTTCCCTAAACTAGAATAGTGAATTGGTTCAGTGGTTCAGTGGTTAGTGAGACTAGAACTAATAGATAAAAAAATACTTTCTTTGTAATCAGTACAAACAGACAGACATCATGTTACTTTTATAGAAGAATAGAACTTTGAAGCACCCCCCCTATGGCTCTGAAAAATTTGGCCTAATTAGGTATGAGATAGAGGGGGGGAATTATATCCCCCCCCCCCCCCATTATTCTAGACCACAAATTATTGGTAATTTTGCCAGCACTTTGCTGGACAGGTGTGCATGCAATTGCGCCAAAAAATTGGATATAATTGCAAAATTTTAAGCTCTTTATATTGCCTATAAAAAGGACGTCATACAATACAAATGACCACAATTTGGAAACAGTCATATCAATAAACAGGCGTTATGACTTTTAGACAAAGGTCGTGCAATTAAAGATTATATTTGGGCATTAAATTTATTTACATTACAAATGATTTTTTTAAATTTTTCCTTTTGTAGATTAAAGTTATAAGTTGACAGTTTTTGACACTTCAAAACTCAACCAACCAATCAAGATCTTATAAAAGTACCCAAAGTTTTTAAGCCCATGAATTAGAGAGCAAGTTTATATAACTTTGGGTAACTAGTAAATTGCAGACCAAGGGTCCCTTTTCAGACAAACGTCGTGCAATTAAAATGCGTGCGGTAGGGGGGTGTAAAGGAATATGTCAATATGGTAGGGGGGAATGTAGGGGTGTCACCCCCCCCCCTTCCAAAACGCTATACACGCCACTAGTTGCAGCATTGTAGGATAACCTTTAACTTGCACCACAAAACATAGCTTTTAGTTGCATGCACATACAGACAATGGGCGAACTTTTAAATTTTCAACATTTTGGCCTTATATTCTACCATCGGTTACGCCCCTAGAGGCCTCTAAGGTACTTGAAGATAGGAGGGGGAGTCAACCTTCGCTAATTTTTAATTCTAGTTTTTTAAAAAGCTATGAAAAAAATTCTTATGGGGGGAATATTTTTCTATGGGCAATTTCTCTTGGGAGGGTGGTGTTACCCTCCCCCAAATAGGTTTAAACCTTCCCAGGACATATGGAAAGCTACACAGTTAAGTAGAACCATATCTTTCCAGCGAGATCTTTTTAAGACAGACTTACACATGTCCTGTTACTTTTATATAAGGATAGATTACCTGGATAACCTCTAGAGGATCATATTTTGGCGCATCTCTGTACCAAATCTTGCTAATGAAGTGCATGATTATACGGTTAAACGCCCTTTAAAAATTCAACTCTTTTATTGCAAGACCTTTTTGTAGAAGTCCGCCCATCTTGTTTTTTGGTCAAAAAAAGGTTGAAATATGTTGTGCTAAGAAAAAATAGAAACACAACATGGGAAAGAAAATGAAAAGGGGAAAACAAGTACAATGACGTTTACGTTCAAAAGGAGCAAAAACTTGTAAATATTATTTAAAGTAGTAAGGTTTTTTGTCGGACGCTTAAGATTTAAAAAATTACCGAATCAATTGGTTTTAAAGGTCTCGTGATAGTTTTAGACTATTTTATTTAGATATGGCCTCTGGATTCATCTGATTTTTAGAATACTGATTCCTATTACAAAAAGATACAATGTTATAAGCGTTGCATCTCTATAATGTCCTATAAGTCCTAAAAATGTAAGTATGTCCTTAAACTTACAATTTTGTTTAGACTAATACAATTATATTCTGCTTGTTCAGTTCTGACTCTCTACAAGTGTTTAGTTATTTACAGAATTTCTGCAGAAGACAGACAAACACATGTAACACTTTTAGAGCAGTATCGCTTCTCTAAAAAGAGTAAACACTATTTATATGCAGTCGGTGTAAAAAAAAAGGATTTGACCCTAAAACGTAATTATATATTACACAAAAAAATAGTCCCAAAAACTAACTTTAAGAAAATAATATGTGAAGCCTTTTTTGTAAGTTATTCTGGTTCCCCAAAGTTTTAAAAACACGTTCTCTCATTCATTGGTTTTTTTTTTAAATATTAGTTCGGTCAAACAAACCCTGCTAGTTTAAAACCAACCAATCAAAATTTAATAAAATGAATCCAAAGTTTTTAGCCAACAAATAAAATAGCGTGGTTATAAAACTTTGGGCACTAGTATAATTTACAGTCCAATGTCTCCTCCCTTCCTTGCTTTTATTCCCTTTAGCTTTGTGTCTGTCTGTGTGTACCGATGGATCTTGCTAACCGCTGAACCGATATGGTCGTCCTTTACAGTGTAGCCTCCCATATGTCCTGGGAATGTTTATAAGTATTTTGGGGGAGGGTACCACAACTCTCCATAAGAGATATAGAATAAAACTAGCTACCTCCCCTCCAAAAACAATTTATTTTATTTATACTTTTTCGGGAATAGTCCCTTCCGTGGCAAAATACGTAAGGGGCGATTCGTCGTATTTTTAAATGGCTTTTGATAGGTTATATTAGGTTAGGTGATTGCCCCACAGGGTTAGGCAATTGGCCCCGCAGGGTTAGAGCCCCCCGCAGGGGCTAGAAATAGGAGAAAAGCTACTGTGAAAAAAAACGAAGAAACGCCCCTTAAGGAGCATTGCCACGAAAGGGACTATACCCACTTTTTCTTTTTAAAACTGAAAATTGAGCCCCTAGAGGCTTCTAGAGGTGTATCAGCTGCTCTATACTATATTCTCTATTGGTTAAGTACTCACTAATTTGTTAGACAAGCTAATTTTTTTTAGCAAACTTGTTTTTAAGTCTCAGGGATCTTAAGGGATAAGACAAATGACAAACAATTTATATAAATGATGATAAACATAATTCCCCTTCTCTAGATTAAAATTATTCGTTGAAAAGTTTGGACACTTTGTAGAACCAACCAAGTACCCAAAGTTTTTGAGCCAACGAATAGAATAACGTGATTATAAAACTATGGCGTAATTTACATTCCAATGTCCCCAAAGTTTTAAAGTTAAAGAATAACAAAAACGAGTTTGAGGGTCAATATTATTTTCACTTCATTATCCCCTCTCTCCCTGACAGGTCTAGAATCAATATATTTAGGAGAAATAACAACAAAGTATTTTTATAATGTTAAAAAACAAATTTTCTTTGAAACATAGTAATAGGCAATAGCTTTTATACAGTTTTTTGAAAGGCAGGTTTTAGACTGTTTAGGGTGGAGGAGGGGTAAACTACCTAAGAATATGACATTTCTTTTTTTTTAAAAGTCCACATAAAAGTGTTGTCAAAAAAGTAAAAAACATAGCATGTTTTAAATGGACATACAAACTTTTAAAACAATTATAAAGTTCTTACGCTTGCTATTTCATACCTAACTGTTACAGGAATCATCATACAAAGTTTTAAATAAATAGAAGAATTCTAACCTGCCTAAATTAACGAAAAAATATATCTGTTCAGGACAGACGTAAAGACCGACCTTGAATATAGAAAAGCATTGCTAAAATACTGTATATTTATGACATAAGCATCTGAAATTTCTGATAGAGATTCTCCTTAAGTTGCAAATTTTTGTCTACTTTTTGAAAACACATATTCAACAATAGCCAGGGAGTAAAGAGACATCGGGCTGTTTATAACACTAGTCCCCAAAGTTTTACAATAACGTTTCTTATTCGTTGGTTTAACAAATTTGGGGACTTATTAATTTTGATTGGTTGGTTCATTAGATTGAGTGTCCAACTGTTTCAACCAGATGTTGTAATCTACTTAAGGGATAATACATGCATCATGATTGGGGATGTTCTCAATTTACCGGCCATTGACTTATCCCTTTATATCCCTGAACAACAGTACTACATAATTTTCACGTTGAAGACATGTAATCACAGATCAGCCTAATCACATGTAATCCAGGGATCTAAAGGGATAAGACAATGGCCGATAAATTCATGTACATCCCCAATGATGATACACTAAATTCCCTGTGATCTGTAGATTACAATTTGTGGTTAACCTTAGTAAAACTTCATAATTCAGTAGAAGTCCCCAAAGTTGTTAAGCCTACAAATACGAAAACGTTATTGTAAACTTTGGGGACTAGTGTAATAAAGAGCCCATTATCCACTTCTTTCCTGCATGTAATCACTTTAATCACAAATTAAAACCTTTTACTGGCCCCCCTCCTCCTTATTTTCATTTTCTGTTCTGGGATACATCAATTACTAAAATCAGTCAATAAATAAGGAAATTATGCCCCAAAACATGAATATCCCTGTAATAAGGTTTCCCCTCTGGTATACTGGATTTACTTGATTTACCTCACTCAACTTTCTGGCGTGTTGTACAGTGAAAAAACTACCCCCCCCTTATTTTTGATTTTCTACAAAATTAAGGGGGGGGGGTTAAAAACTACCCCCCCCCCTTATTTTTGATTTTGTCAAAACTAAGCGGGGGGTTAAAAAACTACCCCCCCCTTATTTTTTATTTTTGTCAAAACTAAGCGGGGGGGGGGGGTTTTCGGTGCTCCGGTCTTCACATGTAAGCAAGCACCTTTTTTTTTAAAGCGAAGCTTTTCTTCATTTGATGTAATGGATTTATTATTACTTGGATATTACACCAGATTATCATTTACTCAGATAAAGTACCCTATCTCCTCCTTTTCTACTGCATATACAAACCTACCAATAAATGACAGGAGAAATAGCAACTAACTTGATGTCATTTTTCCCCTGTCATAATAACTACGTATATTCTACTTCCATTTTTAAAGTTTATTATGGATTGTTAATTGTTAATGTTATTTTGATTTGTTTATCGCCCTATGAATATGTAGACTGAAATCCATCTGATTGTCCATTAGTATTTCGTTAACCAAATAACAGGGAAGCTTAATATTGGTCCACGGTAAGTTTATATCTATTTTCTGGCATTTTTTTCTACTGAAAGTCTATTCTTCAATGGGAACTGTCAAATAGGCTTGAAACCTTTCCATTAACAGTATAAAACATTACTTTAAAAGTACAACCCAATTTTGATCTTCAAATGGTTTTAGGCTGTTTTTGGCCCCTACCTCTCCCCTTCCAATGTATGCAAGGGGGACCGTTGCTAATGCTTATATAAAAGTAACAAGATGTTTATCTGTGTGTGTGTGTGTGTGTGTGTAGCTTAACCATTATGGTTCTCCTTTTCGCTGAAGCCTCGTATAGGTCCTCAGAAGGTTTATAACTGTTGGGGGAAGATACCACCACCCTCCTAAGAGAAATCGCACTCCAAAAGAACCCCCCCCCCCGCAACAAAAAAAATAGTATTAAATTGTTTAAATCAACAAAGATAGGATACTGAATAAAAATCAATTTGGCGTTGGCAACTGAATTTTAAATGAGCCCGCTGTAAGAAAGAAAGAATTATTTAAAATATTTTATGATAACATAACATGATATTTAATCTACAGCTATATAAACATGTTACGTGTTTTTTTATGGCGAAGCTACTTTATAACTCAAAAGGTACGTTTTTTAAATTGTATATTCATTTTTATATTTAACATCGCCTTTTATATGTAAACTAGCGACTTCGCCCCTAGCCTCTAGGGGCTTCGCCCTAGGGTATGGGAAAGTCAACCCTCCTGTATAGAATTTGATATAAAAAAAAGGCTACCTACTTCAGCATTTGTTTTTAAAACAATAGGCACTGCTACAGGCTACCTACTGCTTCAGCCTACCTAAAAAAATATATAAAAAAAGGGATGGGGGATTTTTTTTTCTGGGGGGGGGGGTTGTCTCACTCCCTAAGAAAATAGCCTAAAACCATCACAGGACCAGTAGGTATATTCCCTGAAGAGTAGAATCCGATCTTAAGGTCTTAAGGGACGGACAGACATACAAACGGACGGACAGACAGACGGATAGACAGACATCGTTCTTGTTTTTATTATAGATAAATCCTTCTATAAAAGTTAAAGGATGTTAGTCTGTGTGGTTGTACTTAAAATCCCGTTGGACCGATATGGTTTAAAGTGAAACATCTCACAGGTTAAGGGAAGGTTTATAACTATTTTGGAAGAGGGCACATCAACCCTCCCAATAGAAAATACCCTTGGTAAAAATTATTTTTGTTTGTCCTTTAAGATCTCAATAACCACTGAACCGATTGATTTCTCCATTTGATAAAAGCTCCATATAGTTAATATTTTTTGTATACATAGTAAGGCGGGTTGATTTCAAACTTTTTTGGAATTTCACATTTTTTCACATTGGCAAGGGTTACAGGGCCAATATAAAACCCTATGAAACTTGAAACAGGTTTTTTAATCCAAAAACAACGGGCGCGCGGGGGGGAATAAAAAGTGCCCACCCCCTTATAAAACCAAAATTGAAATTCCTTCAAACACAGGCATGTTGCATATCAAAATGACCGCATTGAAATGCTGATTATGAATCTGAAAACCGTTTTGAAAAATATTGCTCCTAGTTCGAATAAGAGCTCATTAAGTACCTAAAAAGGCTGATTTAGTCAAAATTGTTCATTTTGGTAGGTTATTTGAAAATCATTTCAGACTGAATCAATATTTTTCAAAACGGTTTTCAGATCTGTAATCAGCATTTCAATGCGGTCAATTTGATATGCAACATGCCTGTGTTTGAAGGAATTTCAATTTTTGGTTTTATAAGGGGGCTGGCACATTTTATAAAGTTGGAAATCAACCCGCCTTAATACATAGGTCTTAGGATGGTATTAGGCTATTGTTCTCCCTTCCCCCCCCCCCAAAATTCCTCTAAATATAATTCAAAAGACAGTGGGTAATTGACAAGAGGGAAATGGGAAGTTCAGTTGCTGTAGTAACAATTTGCGCGGTTATTGCAACCTTTTGCGGAGCTGATGAAACATAAAATATTTGGTGGTGAATTTATAAATAAGTTAAAAGATTTATCACTTTACAAGATATGGTTATGTACCAAAACTTCAATGTGCATCATAGAAAAGTAGTAAAAAAGGGTAAAACGGACATATAAACTATAACGGCTCAGGGATCTTAAGAGATAAGACAATGGCCTATAAATTGAAGCACATTCTAATGTTGGTACATAAAATACCCCTTTTGTACATATAATTAATGGTTAAAACTTTTGGATACTCCATTTAATGAACCAACCAATCAAATTACAACGAACATGAAAACGTTATTTCTAAACCTTTGAGACTAGTTTAATAAACAGTGCAATGTCCCCTCCCTCCCTGATTTTGTTACAACCTTTCATTACAAAGCCTTTGTCAGGAAGTCTGAACTGAACTAGAAAATAAGTAGTGTTCAGGTTTTGTTTTCACGCGCCTGACATAGCAGTAATAAAAAAACATTTTATACGCAAGTAGAAAACCATAAAGTAACCTTGAAAGGTACAACACTTTTAAACCAGCATTTTCTGAGATCTTTAGCTGCAGACAAAAAACCTTCCCCCTTCTTATTATAGGAAATATAAAAATATAAATTAAATATAAAAATGTTGATTATATGTCAGCCATGAACACTTTTATTAAATGCTATATTGTCGACAGAAACCATAAATCTATTTACCAGGAATCTTAAGAGATTATCCAATGGATGATGAATTGTTGTACATCCTTCTGTAGATTAGATTCTGTAGGTTGACATGATTAGACCCTACTTGTCTAGAATCAACCAATGAGCCAAAAAATAATATAATATGGTTATAGAACTTTGGGTACCAGTGTAATTTACAGTCCAATATTCCCTCATTACTGAAGTCTACAAAGTGTTCCAATTATTTGACTTTATATTTACAAACTTTGGTAATTATAAGGAAATATATGTATGGAGGGGGGGGGGGGGAGTAGTTGGCCTCTTAAACAAATACCAACATCATAGCCCCCCCTCCCCTCTCCCACCAATCAACAAATAACAAATACCTGTTGAGATAATAATAATTGGTGTACTATCGTATCCCAATAATAACCTTTTTTCCTCAGCTGCTTTTGAAGATAGATATTTTTATTTTTTAAAGAATCTTATAATGCCTAATACAAAAGACGTCTTATAATACAAATGACCAATGATAGGCCAGTATACATTTATATAGACCAATGGTAAAATGTATACTGTCCTTTTATTGGTCTTTTGCATTGTATGCCATCATTTTTTATTATAGGCACTATAATCTGCTTCTAAGATTCTCTAATGAGCTTATTTTATGATTATGTGAAATGTAATTTTCTTGGCTGCTATACAAGAAAGATGTCTCATATTTTGCAAAGTTTTCTAAGACCAATGATCTTCTTTTTAAGACACTTTGTCTGTCTGCCTGTTGTGATGAAGTGTGGTTTTTCTCAGCAACTATTAATGATAGATGTCTTATTATGAGATAAATATAATTTCTCTGGTGCTATCAAAGATAGATGTCTGAAATTGTTTTAAAGATTTCTGGAAAAACGGAGAATCATCTACTCACTGAGCATCTACTCTTTATCTAACTTTGTCCGTCAGCCTGTCCATTACGCAGATTTTTACGTAAGAAACCAGGGATCTAAGGGGATAAGACAATGGCCAATAAATTTATGTACATCCCCAATGATGAAACACAAAATTACCTCTTCTGTAGATTACCATTAGTGGCTGAAACGTTTAGACACTATACTTAATGAACCAACCAATCAAAAGTCAACAAAGTTATTAAGCCAAGGATTAAGAGAACGTTATTATAAAACTTTATAAACAGCCCAATGTCCCCTCCCTCCCTTTGAACCCTTTGTTTATTCAAAAAAAACGACTTTTGATTATTGAAAGATTTAAAATTTGTGTGGTAGGGATAGTGCACCTAATGATTTACTATGATTGAAATTGAATGCCTGTATTAATATATTGTAATACGTAGTATTGAGAAGAATATATTACCAAACTCTCACCCAGCATTATTATACATAGTTTGGGTACTGCTTTAGTTTATAGTCAGCTTTATACTAGCAAAATCATTATACTAAAGTAACAGGATGTCTGTTTGTCTCTTTGTTTGTACCGAAGGATCTCGCTAACCGCTTAACCGATCGGGTTTTCCTTAACATGGTAGCTTTTCATTGGTCTAAGGAAGGTTTATAACTATGTTGGGGAGGGTACCAACACCCTCAAAGCAACCCTAGAAAAAATTACCTCCCCCCCCCAAAAAAAATGAAACTTAAAATTGAAATATGGGGTCCAATAGCATTACAGACAGATTACAATTAGCGTTGGAAACGTTTAAACACTCAACTTAATTAACCATCCAATCAAAATTCAATATAATTCTCGATTGTTGTTAAACCAACGAATTAAAGAAAGTTGTTATTAAAACCTTGGGGGCTGGTGCAATAAACAACCCAATATTCCCTTCCTTCCTGCTAAAACTTAGACTACAATCTTAAGCAGTATTAATGTGTATATAACACTGAATTTATAATTCATAATATCTATCTATATAATATCCATCTATCTATATATGTATTGTATATAATATCTATATTCTATATGCAGCACCTCTCTGGGCCACTACCAGTGGGGAATTTGAAATAACAACTGAGTTTTAATCTAGGGAGGAAGGAAAAATTGGTCGCCAAAGTTAAATAATAATGTTTCTTATTCGTTGGATTAACAACTATGTCTTATGCCTTTAGATCCTGGGTTTAAATCCCATTTTAGTTTCCTATATATAAAAAAAACAGGATCTGTCCGTATGTCTGTCTGTCGTGAAGGATCTCGCCTAACGCTGAACCGGAATGGGTCTCCTTTAACATCAGTTTCCAAACTTTTAATCTACAAACGGGGTAATGTTATTAACCATTATAGTGGATGTACATTAGGGATCTAATGGGATAAATTGACATACATCCCTTATGATGATATACAGAATTACCCCTTCTCCAGATTACAAGCAGCGGTTGCAACGTTTGGACACTCAACTTAATGAAAATTCAATGAAAGCCTCCAATTTTTTTAAGCCAACGAATAAGAAAACATTATAAAACTTTGGGGTCCAGTGTAATAAACAGCTAAATGTTTCCTCTCTAACTGGATCGATGTAATTCGTAAGTAGTTGCTCTAATTAGAATAGCTGAACAACTACTTAAGTTATTAGAAGTTCACTCATTTTCCCAACCAAAGAGAGCGTGTTAATAGAGAGATAGCGTTTAAAGGAGGTGGGTGGGGAGATGTAAATGTAAATGGAAAACTAAAGGGGGGGGGGGAGATTATTATAATGTATGATGAGGAATGTTTTGATATTTCAATCAACTGGGTCATGCACCAATTCCGCGGGGAGATAGGGATATTAAAGTTGGCTAAATATTTGGTCCTTGATGAAAATTGTATCTTTCTGTTGACATACAATTTTAATGGTTTATGTCCGCTATGTTAAATTAGATAAAAGCAGATTTTGCTGACATAATATCGACATATCATTTTTGTCGACTTGTTGCTTTGCTTATGATCAGGAACAGCCTATTTTCTTACTTTAACTTCAAAAAAAGTCGTGCAAATGAATGGTAATTACTGATAACCTAGGCCTTATACTTTTACTGTGCCTTTTTTCCATGACTAAAGTCAAACACCTTCTCTTTAACTCTCTCCTTCACACTCTCTCTCTCTTTATCTCTCTCTCTCTCTCTTTCTCTCTCCCATATTCTCTCGCTCTCCATCCTCTCTCATTTTCTTGATTCTTTCTTTAAAACAATCATAAGAAAGAGATTAGATGTTTTACTCACCCCCCCCCCTCCCCTCCCCAAGCTCTGACATCAATTTTTAATAATTCTAGCTCAATCTTTCAAAATTTCCCATTGGTCTTGATTGGACCATAAAAAAGGCACCCTATACACTTAAATATTTTCAGTAAATTTAATATCTAAAGAATTATATGTAAAACTACTTTGGAGCTTTCAATCCAAAGATTTAAAGATTAACATTGAGCATTAAATGACCCACCAAAATATAATATAAAAATTGCCAAAAATATTTTATACATCACTATCCCCCCCCCCCCCCGAATAAAAAATCCAGAGATACAAAGCACCCCTAAGCACAAACCATGTTTTTTTTCAATATTTAAGGGTGGTGAGGGGGGGGGGTTAATTCTAAAAGAAGTACTACTATAGCTAGCATCATGATTAGTACAGCTAAGGCGATCTGTTAGGAATTTAATTAATACAGAGATATGACAACAGAATATTAGATAGATAGATAGATAGATAGATAGATAGATAGATAGATAGATAGATAGATAGATAGATAGATAGATAGATAGATAGATAGATAGATAGATAGATAGATAGATAGATAGATAGATAGATAGATAGATAGATAGATAGATAGATAGATAGATAGATAGATAGATAGATAGATAGATAGATAGATAGATAGATAGATAGATAAATAGATAGATAGATAGATCTGTTATGAATTTAATTAATACCCAGATATGATAACAGAATATTGCCTCAAAACATCACGGTGTTCATACAAAGACTTAAACAAAATTTGCTTTTATTATTTTATTCTTGAATAAAAGTATCAGGATGTCTGTCTGTCCGTACCGAATTATCTCACTAACCACTGATTTAATATGGTTCTTCTTCACAGTGAATATTTTCATAGGTCTAAGAAGGTTTATACCTATTTTAGGGGAATGTACCTTTCAAGAGTTAAAGACAATGATAATTTGTACATCCTAATCAAGATTCAAAAACACCCCCAAAAGTTTTCAAAATGGCACAATGAATTTGAAAAAGGATTGGAGGATATATCATTTACAGTCCAATTTACCCTCCTACCTTTGGGGTAGGTTTTAAGCTGTTTTCCTATTCTTATCTAGATTGAATTCACACCAAGTTAACAGCAGATCTCAGGAATATAAAGGATAATAAAATGGCCGATAAATTGATGTGGTTCTCCATTGATTATATACATTATTACTCCTTCTTTAGATTTCAATTAGTGGTTGAATTTATTGGCGCAAAACTTTATGATCCAACCAATCAAATTTAAATTAAAAGTGCCTAAATTTGTTAATCCAACGTTAAAATAAAACTTTGGGGACGAGTGTAAAAAACATCCCTATGTCCCCTCCCTTCGTCCCTGAGCGATCCTGCACTGTGAGACAAATTGATTTATTAAAATTGAACAATGTTGGATGTTGATAGTAGCTTAAGAATTTGGTAAATATCAATTACAGATAATTTAATTTTATGCAAAACTTTATTTAGAAAGATTGTTTAGAAGACTTTAGATTATACTGGTACCCAAAGTTATATGAATTTGTTCTCTCCTTTGCTACCTTATTAACTTTGGGGACTTTTTGATCTTTGGTTACGTTAAAACCACTAATTTGTAATCTACAGAAGGGGTACTTTTGTGAATTATCAATGGGGGTTACAATTTAACGGCAATTGTTCTCTGTTAGATCTCTGTTGGTAGTAGCTTCAAAATTTGGTAAATATCAATTACAGATAATTTAATTTTTAAAAGCGAAGCTTTTCTATGATTAGGGTCGGTCCGTCCGTCCGTACGTCTGTCCGTCCGTACGTCCGTCCGAGATAGATAGCTTTTATTCGTTAATTTAGGCATGTTAGAATTGTCCTATCGATTTCAAACTTTGCATGATGATTCCTGTAGTAGTTAGGTACGATTTAGAAAGCGTAGCAACTCTATAATCATTACCAGAACATGTTGATTTTTCTACTTTTTTAAAAGCAAATTTTTATGTGAACTAATCATCCGTTTGATCTGATTTTTGGTATATTGATTCCTGTGACAACAAAGAACAATATTGTAAGCGAAGCAACTCTATAATCAAGTCCTAAAAATGTAAGTATGTCCATAAACATTATCCTGTATCAAGCAGTTTTTCAACAAATTTACATACAATTTTGCGTCGACTCTTATACTTTTATATTCTGATTATTCAGTTCAGACACTATACAGGTGTTAATGTCCGTTTGTCCTACCGTTTCAGTGTTTCGCTTTTATGGATGTTGTCATCCTTGTTTTTTATAAACCTTGATTAAGGAAGAGTGGTTGAAGCAATGGTGGTAGGGGACATTGGACTGTAAACTATACTAGTACCCAATGTTTTATGAACATTTTATGAACCTTACTAACTTTGGGTACTTTTAATAAATTTTGATTGGTTGGTTTACCAAGTTGAGTGTAAAAACGTTTCATCCACTAATTGTAATCTACAACAAGGGTAATTATGTGAATCGTCATTGGGAATGTACATCCATTTATCGGCCATTGTCTTATCCCTTTAGATCCCTAGAGTAACAAATTATTGAGACATAAAACTACGTGTATAAGTATGGGTGTGGTCAAATTACTTTAAAAAGGATGACAACATCCATAAAAGCGAAGCTCTGAAATGGTAGGACAAACGATCTAAACAGAATAATCAAAATATAAACAAATAAAAGTCAAAACAAAATTTTCAGTAAATTTGTTGAAAACTGCAAAAATTCAGGATTATATTTAAGGACATACTTAATTTTTAGAACTTGATTATAGAGATGCTTTGCTTATACTTTGTTGTCCTAGGAATCAGTATTCCAAAAATCAGATCATTCGAATAATCATAAAAATTAGCTGTTTAAAAAAGTTAAAAATCAACATATTTAAAATGGACGTACGAACATTCTGGTAACGATTATAGAGTTGCTACGCATTCTAAATCGTCCCTAACTAAAAATCAGTGTATAAGTATAGGTGTGGTCAAATTACATTAAAAAGGATTATAAATTTGGTCCATTACAAAACAATGCATCTTAGTAACCCTTCAAACCAAAAAAAAAATATAATGTTTTTTAGTAGCAGAGCTACTTTATAATCAAACAAGCGGTTACGTCCCTAGAGGCAATTGAGGCGGGGGGTGACTGAAGTTTTTTGGGAGGGCTTTACTTTTAATATGGGTTTAAGGAATATAATAATATAAGGCCTCCCCGTAAAATTTTGAATAAATATTTAAGGAAAGTGTAATTGTTATTTATCGCATCGTATTATATACAGCTTTCCGCGCAAATTAAAATGAAAAATGGTTTTAATTTTATGATTTTTATGCCAATATTCGCGGAAAGCAGTCTGTAATAAGATGATTTTTTAGAATGAACGAGAACTAGTTCTAATCCAGCTGATATTAATTGGTTTCGAATCCAAACTGGAAAAAGTAATCTTGAATCCGACCCCCCTTAATTATAAGCTTTTTGGAACACAGTAATAGTGTCTGACTGATTATGACGTAACAAAAAAAAATTAGCCAATGAGAGGCCGCTATTGACCAATGGTAAAATTTATAGTGGCCTCTCATTGGCTATTTTTTGTTACGTCATAATCAGTCAGACACTATTACTGTGTTCCTTTTTTGTGAATATAGCCACAAATTAGCATTTTGTTTTAAGTGACATTATTCATCGGGATTTTTTTTCAGGGAGGGAGGGAACATTGGGTTGCTTATTACACTTGTCCCAAAAGTTTTATAATAACGTTTTTTTCATTCATCGGCTCATCAACTTTAGAGACTTTTATTCAATTTTGATTGGTTGAATTATTAAGTTAAAGTTCCAAACGTTTCGACCAATAATTGGTTTTTTTTCAGTTACATCAATTTTTCGGAGATTGTCTTATCCCTTTAGATCCCTGAATTTTTTAACAAGGCTTATTTTAATGCAAAACACTGCACATACAACTAGAACATCATACTTCCAATAATGGCAAACATTTTTCGAGGGATAATATTAATTGAGAAAGAGAGAGATAAGAAGAGAAAGAGAGAGAGAACGAGAGAAAGAGAGAGAGAGAGAGAGAGAGAGAGAGAGAGAGAGAACGAGAGAGAGAGAGAGAGAGAGAGAGAGAGAGAGAGAGAAGGAGAGAGAGAGAAAGAGAGAGCGAGAGAAAAAAGAGATAGAGAGAGAGAAAGAGAGAGAGAGAGAGAGAGATAGATAAAGAGAAATAAGAAGAGGAAAGAGATAACAATATTTCAGTTTAATCCCACCTTAACCAATAGTGAACTACAGAAGGACAGACAGACAGACACAAACAGCATAGCTTTGCTCCCAAAAAATTTGCATCTTTATTTGCTGCCTTGAATAGGCAAATAAAACTTAACAGGCCATTAAATTCTTTCTCTTTGAGGAAAAAAATCTCTGTATTTCTGGCGGCAATTACTAAATTAATTCTATCTTTCCCAATTTTTTTGTGCATTTTCATTTTACAATCTTGTTTTTTTTGTGTTTGTAAAAGCGAAGCTTTCCTACAATGTGGCCAGTCTGTACGTCCTTCCAAATGAGATCATTAGTTTAGGCATGTTAAGAGTTCTATATTTACCACATTACCAAAAAGTCTAAAAATCTTTTTTTAAATATGTTGATTTTTTACTAGAAAAAAATGATTTAGTTGACAAGATTTTTGAAATGGTTATTCTTGGGACAATAGGGCACAATTTCAAAAGGAAATTTTGTTGTTGTGTTAACATATTCTTTCTCATTCTCAAAAAATATGGATAGTATCAACCTTGTTCTCTATTTTTACTCCATTGTTTGTTGTATGTGTTAATAGATCTAAATATATTTCAATAACTAAAACTCTGCATAAATATGAATAATATCAACCTTGTTCTCTATTCTTACTCCATTGTTTGTTGTATGTGTTAATAGATAAATATATTTCAATAACTTAACTCTGCATAAATATGGATAATATCATTCTTGTTCTCTATTCTTACTCCATTGTTTGTTGTATGTGTTAATAGATAAATATATTTCAATAATTAAACTCTGCATAAATATGGATAATATCGTTCTTGTTCTCTATTCTTACTCCATTGTTTGTTGTATGTGTTAATAGATAAATATATTTCAATAACTTAACTCTGCATAAATATGGATAATATCATTCTTGTTCTCTATTCTTACTCTATTGTTTGTTGTATGTGTTAATAGATAAATATATTTCAATAACTTAACTCTGCATAAATATGGATAATATCATTCTTGTTCTCTATTCTTACTCCATTGTTTGTTGTATGTGTTAATAGATAAATATATTTCAATACCTAAACTCTGCATAAATATGGATAATATCATTCTTGTTCTCTATTCTTACTCCATTGTTTGTTGTATGTGTTAATAGATAAATATATTTCAATAATTAAACTCTGCATAAATATGGATAATATCAACCTTGTTCTCTATTCTTACTCCATTGTTTGTTGTATGTGTTAATAGATAAATATATTTCAATACCTAAACTCTGCATAAATATGGATAATATCATTCTTGTTCTCTATTCTTACTCCATTGTTTGTTGTATGTGTTAATAGATAAATATATTTCAATACCTAAACTCTGCATAAATATGGATAATATCAACCTTGTTCTCTATTCTTACTCCATTGTTTGTTGTATGTGTTAATAGATAAATATATTTCAATACCTAAACTCTGCATAAATATGGATAATATCAACCTTGTTCTCTATTCTTACTCCATTGTTTGTTGTATGTGTTAATGGATAAATATATTTCAATAATTAAACTCTGCATAAATATGGATAATATCGTTCTTGTTCTCTATTCTTACTCCATTGTTTGTTGTATGTGTTAATAGATAAATATATTTCAATAACTTAACTCTGCATAAATATGGATAATATCATTCTTGTTCTCTATTCTTATTCCATTGTTTGTTGTATGTGTTAATAGATAAATATATTTCAATAACTTAACTCTGCATAAATATGGATAATATCATTCTTGTTCTCTATTCTTACTCCATTGTTTGTTGTATGTGTTAATAGATAAATATATTTCAATACCTAAACTCTGCATAAATATGGATAATATCATTCTTGTTCTCTATTCTTACTCCATTGTTTGTTGTATGTGTTAATAGATAAATATATTTCAATAATTAAACTCTGCATAAATATGGATAATATCAACCTTGTTCTCTATTCTTACTCCATTGTTTGTTGTATGTTTTAATAGATAAATATATTTCAATACCTAAACTCTGCATAAATATGGATAATATCAACCTTGTTCTCTATTCTTACTCCATTGTTTGTTGTATGTGTTAATGGATAAATATATTTCAATAATTAAACTCTGCATAAATATGGATAATATCGTTCTTGTTCTCTATTCTTACTCCATTGTTTGTTGTATGTGTTAATAGATAAATATATTTCAATAACTTAACTCTGCATAAATATGGATAATATCATTCTTGTTCTCTATTCTTACTCTATTGTTTGTTGTATGTGTTAATAGATAAATATATTTCAATAACTTAACTCTGCATAAATATGGATAATATCATTCTTGTTCTCTATTCTTACTCCATTGTTTGTTGTATGTGTTAATAGATAAATATATTTCAATACCTAAACTCTGCATAAATATGGATAATATCATTCTTGTTCTCTATTCTTACTCCATTGTTTGTTGTATGTGTTAATAGATAAATATATTTCAATACCTAAACTCTGCATAAATATGGATAATATCATTCTTGTTCTCTATTCTTACTCCATTGTTTGTTGTATGTGTTAATAGATAAATATATTTCAATAATTAAACTCTGCATAAATATGGATAATATCAACCTTGTTCTCTATTCTTACTCCATTGTTTGTTGTATGTGTTAATAGATAAATATATTTCAATACCTAAACTCTGCATAAATATGGATAATATCATTCTTGTTCTCTATTCTTACTCCATTGTTTGTTGTATGTGTTAATAGATAAATATATTTCAATACCTAAACTCTGCATAAATATGGATAATATCAACCTTGTTCTCTATTCTTACTCCATTGTTTGTTGTATGTGTTAATAGATAAATATATTTCAATACCTAAACTCTGCATAAATATGGATAATATCAACCTTGTTCTCTATTCTTACTCCATTGTTTGTTGTATGTGTTAATGGATAAATATATTTCAATAATTAAACTCTGCATAAATATGGATAATATCGTTCTTGTTCTCTATTCTTACTCCATTGTTTGTTGTATGTGTTAATAGATAAATATATTTCAATAACTTAACTCTGCATAAATATGGATAATATCATTCTTGTTCTCTATTCTTATTCCATTGTTTGTTGTATGTGTTAATAGATAAATATATTTCAATAACTTAACTCTGCATAAATATGGATAATATCATTCTTGTTCTCTATTCTTACTCCATTGTTTGTTGTATGTGTTAATAGATAAATATATTTCAATACCTAAACTCTGCATAAATATGGATAATATCATTCTTGTTCTCTATTCTTACTCCATTGTTTGTTGTATGTGTTAATAGATAAATATATTTCAATAATTAAACTCTGCATAAATATGGATAATATCAACCTTGTTCTCTATTCTTACTCCATTGTTTGTTGTATGTTTTAATAGATAAATATATTTCAATACCTAAACTCTGCATAAATATGGATAATATCAACCTTGTTCTCTATTCTTACTCCATTGTTTGTTGTATGTGTTAATAGATAAATATATTTCAATACCTAAACTCTGCATAAATATGGATAATATCATTCTTGTTCTCTATTCTTACTCCATTGTTTGTTGTATGTGTTAATAGATAAATATATTTCAATAACTTAACTCTGCATAAATATGGATAATATCATTCTTGTTCTCTATTCTTACTCTATTGTTTGTTGTATGTGTTAATAGATAAATATATTTCAATAACTTAACTCTGCATAAATATGGATAATATCATTCTTGTTCTCTATTCTTACTCCATTGTTTGTTGTATGTGTTAATAGATAAATATATTTCAATACCTAAACTCTGCATAAATATGGATAATATCATTCTTGTTCTCTATTCTTACTCCATTGTTTGTTGTATGTGTTAATAGATAAATATATTTCAATAATTAAACTCTGCATAAATATGGATAATATCAACCTTGTTCTCTATTCTTACTCCATTGTTTGTTGTATGTGTTAATAGATAAATATATTTCAATACCTAAACTCTGCATAAATATGGATAATATCATTCTTGTTCTCTATTCTTACTCCATTGTTTGTTGTATGTGTTAATAGATAAATATATTTCAATACCTAAACTCTGCATAAATATGGATAATATCAACCTTGTTCTCTATTCTTACTCCATTGTTTGTTGTATGTGTTAATAGATAAATATATTTCAATACCTAAACTCTGCATAAATATGGATAATATCAACCTTGTTCTCTATTCTTACTCCATTGTTTGTTGTATGTGTTAATGGATAAATATATTTCAATAATTAAACTCTGCATAAATATGGATAATATCGTTCTTGTTCTCTATTCTTACTCCATTGTTTGTTGTATGTGTTAATAGATAAATATATTTCAATAACTTAACTCTGCATAAATATGGATAATATCATTCTTGTTCTCTATTCTTATTCCATTGTTTGTTGTATGTGTTAATAGATAAATATATTTCAATAACTTAACTCTGCATAAATATGGATAATATCATTCTTGTTCTCTATTCTTACTCCATTGTTTGTTGTATGTGTTAATAGATAAATATATTTCAATACCTAAACTCTGCATAAATATGGATAATATCATTCTTGTTCTCTATTCTTACTCCATTGTTTGTTGTATGTGTTAATAGATAAATATATTTCAATAATTAAACTCTGCATAAATATGGATAATATCAACCTTGTTCTCTATTCTTACTCCATTGTTTGTTGTATGTTTTAATAGATAAATATATTTCAATACCTAAACTCTGCATAAATATGGATAATATCAACCTTGTTCTCTATTCTTACTCCATTGTTTGTTGTATGTGTTAATGGATAAATATATTTCAATAATTAAACTCTGCATAAATATGGATAATATCGTTCTTGTTCTCTATTCTTACTCCATTGTTTGTTGTATGTGTTAATAGATAAATATATTTCAATAACTTAACTCTGCATAAATATGGATAATATCATTCTTGTTCTCTATTCTTACTCTATTGTTTGTTGTATGTGTTAATAGATAAATATATTTCAATAACTTAACTCTGCATAAATATGGATAATATCATTCTTGTTCTCTATTCTTACTCCATTGTTTGTTGTATGTGTTAATAGATAAATATATTTCAATACCTAAACTCTGCATAAATATGGATAATATCATTCTTGTTCTCTATTCTTACTCCATTGTTTGTTGTATGTGTTAATAGATAAATATATTTCAATACCTAAACTCTGCATAAATATGGATAATATCATTCTTGTTCTCTATTCTTACTCCATTGTTTGTTGTATGTGTTAATAGATAAATATATTTCAATAATTAAACTCTGCATAAATATGGATAATATCAACCTTGTTCTCTATTCTTACTCCATTGTTTGTTGTATGTGTTAATAGATAAATATATTTCAATACCTAAACTCTGCATAAATATGGATAATATCATTCTTGTTCTCTATTCTTACTCCATTGTTTGTTGTATGTGTTAATAGATAAATATATTTCAATACCTAAACTCTGCATAAATATGGATAATATCAACCTTGTTCTCTATTCTTACTCCATTGTTTGTTGTATGTGTTAATAGATAAATATATTTCAATACCTAAACTCTGCATAAATATGGATAATATCAACCTTGTTCTCTATTCTTACTCCATTGTTTGTTGTATGTGTTAATGGATAAATATATTTCAATAATTAAACTCTGCATAAATATGGATAATATCGTTCTTGTTCTCTATTCTTACTCCATTGTTTGTTGTATGTGTTAATAGATAAATATATTTCAATAACTTAACTCTGCATAAATATGGATAATATCAACCTTGTTCTCTATTCTTACTCCATTGTTTGTTGTATGTGTTAATAGATAAATATATTTCAATAATTAAACTCTGCATAAATATGGATAATATCATTCTTGTTCTCTATTCCTACTCCATTGTTTGTTGTATGTGTTAATAGATAAATATATTTCAATAATTAAACTCTGCATAAATATGGATAATATCATTCTTGTTCTCTATTCTTACTCCATTGTTTGTTGTATGTGTTAATAGATAAATATATTTCAATACCTAAACTCTGCATAAATATGGATAATATCATTCTTGTTCTCTATTCTTACTCCATTGTTTGTTGTATGTGTTACCCCTTAGAGATCGGGGGGGGGGGGGGGGCTCAAAGAGCCCCCCCCTCTAGTTTTTTCAATCTCATTTTTTTTGTAGGTAAGATGGAGAGCTGTAACTTCATGACTTTTTAAGTTTAGTAATTATACGTCGGCAAGAGTTGATTTTATTAGGATATCTGGTCTGTGTCGGTCGTGGTGTCCGGTCAAAGTCGGTTGGGTAGCAAAAAAAATTAGAAAAAATTCTAAATAAATCTTAATTTCTACATTATGACTTTTTTTTATAAGGTAGAAACCTAAAATTTTTTTTGTGAATACTAAGATATCAATGACCATCTGAGAAAAGTGGTGTTATGACCGTTTGACCGCTCCCTGACCAACTTTATGACCGATTTTTGTCCGGCTTTTACTAGAGACCTATATTACAGCTAGAGACCTATAATTTTTTTTGGTAAATCCTTGAGCAATAATAAACAGATAAAAATATTAATTTGCGCCGCCAACCGCCGTTTTACCGCCGTAACCGCCGAAAATGGCGGTTTCCGTTATTTGCCGTTTTTCGGCGATGATCAGAAAAAGTAATTTTTTTGTTATGAAAAATAAAAGTTCGTCCTAAAATTTGGTCATCCTAGCTGCAAAATTGGCCGCTCTACCGCTGTTTTAAAATTTAGCGGCTGGCCACTAAAAAGCGGCTAAGTAGCGGTCTGACTGCTATGACTAGAAAAAGTATTTTTCTCTAAAAATACACATGAACCACCAGAAAAAATTTTTACGTCTTTATCTGTACCAGGAGCCGAGATAGAGGGGGGGGCTCTTTGAGCCCCCCCCCCCCCCCGATCTATTAAGGTGGGAATTGGGGCCCGATCTGTAAGGGTTAATGGATAAATATATTTCAATAATTAAACTCTGCATAAATATGGATAATATCATTCTTGTTCTCTATTCTTACTCTATTGTTTGTTGTATGTGTTAATAGATAAATATATTTCAATAACTTAACTCTGCATAAATATGGATAATATCATTCTTGTTCTCTATTCTTACTCCATTGTTTGTTGTATGTGTTAATAGATAAATATATTTCAATACCTAAACTCTGCATAAATATGGATAATATCATTCTTGTTCTCTATTCTTACTCCATTGTTTGTTGTATGTGTTAATAGATAAATATATTTCAATACCTAAACTCTGCATAAATATGGATAATATCATTCTTGTTCTCTATTCTTACTCTATTGTTTGTTGTATGTGTTAATAGATAAATATATTTCAATAATTAAACTCTGCATAAATATGGATAATATCGTTCTTGTTCTCTATTCTTACTCCATTGTTTGTTGTATGTGTTAATAGATAAATATATTTCAATAACTTAACTCTGCATAAATATGGATAATATCAACCTTGTTCTCTATTCTTACTCCATTGTTTGTTGTATGTGTTAATAGATAAATATATTTCAATACCTAAACTCTGCATAAATATGGATAATATCAACCTTGTTCTCTATTCTCACTCCATTGTTTGTTGTATGTGTTAATAGATAAATATATTTCAATAACTAAACTCTGCATAAATATGCCATTATTATCTTACACGCCCAGAATTCTGTATTTTAGAAGTTCTGCAACAAATTTACGTATAATTTTGTCAAAACTTATAAAAGCATTTTTTGTACATACAGTTCTGGCACTCTACAAGAGTTAATGTTCATCTGTCATACCATTTCAGAGCTTCGCTTTTATGGATGTTGTCATCCTTGTTTGTTGGTATTTTGGTAGACATATATATTTGCCTCTAACTTATCTGCTGGTCTTATATAATAGGAGTTCTACAGAAAATAAGAATAACTTGTTTCAATTTCTCTCCTACTTACCATTTTTAAAAGCAAAGCTTTTCTATAATTAGGTTCGGTCAGACCGTACGTCCGTCCGTAACGGATAGCTTTTTTCGTTAATTTAGGCATGTTAGAATTGTCCTATCGATTTCAAATTTTGCATGGTGATTCCTTTAGTAGTTAGGTACGATTTAGAAAGCATAGCAACTCTATAATCATCAACAAAATATCCGTACGTACATTTTAAACATGTTGATTTTTTACTTTTTTAACAACAAATTTTTATGTGATCAAATCATCCGATTGATCTGATTTTTTCGTATATTGATTCCTGGGACAACAAAATGTAAGTATGTCCATAAACATTATCCTGAATCAAGCAGTTTTTCAACAAATTTACTTACAATTTTGCTTTGACCCTTATACATTTGTATTCTGATTATTCAGTTCTGACACTATACAAGTGTTAATGTCCGTTTGTCCTACCGTTTCAGTGCTTCGCTTTTATGGATGTTGTCATCCTTGTTACAATTTTAAATTAAATTTCATAGCTAAATCAATCCTAGCTAGTTTTAAATAAGTAAAATTAAATTTTGTCAACAATCAAATTTTACACTTAAATATAAGAAATCCTTTTAATTACTGGTAGAAAAGACAAAGGCAATCAAGAGGCTGTAATTTTAAGCATGCCTTCCGGCAATCTAAGTTTCTGACAAAGATAAGGTTATAATTTTGTGTCTAGGTGACGTAATTTAATATTGTTTTTTGATTTTTCTTTTATGAGCATTGGAAATCTTTCAAAAATTTCATTGTACATAAAATGCTATTTTGAAATGCCTAGAACTTTTTTGTTATTGAAGCTGGAAGCTTTAAATTTGGGGTATTGGGTCTACTTGTGGCAGTCTTTCAGCAGTTAAAGCGTGGTATTTCTTGCAGGCGTCCTTTAAGTCATTGCATGAATAATGTTTAATTTAGAAAACCTAACATAATTTAAACTACTCCAATATCTTTTGAACAAAGATTTTAGTGGAAAATTTTAGTGATTTATGTAAATTTTAAAATTATCAATTAATTTTGTGCATATTTTAGGTTGATTAGTCCCACTGCACTGTGTGTAGAGTCAGGGAGGAAATGGGCATTGGGCTTTTTATTACACTAGTCCCCAATGTATTATGTTTTCTCATTCGTTGACTAGATAACTTTGGGGATTTTAATGAATTTTGATTGGTGGTTCATTAAGTGGAGTTTCCAACTAATTTTAATCTACATAAGGGGTAATTTTGTGTATCATCATGGGGGATGTAATTAAAATTGTCGGCCATTGTCATATCCCTTGAGATCCCTGGTGCAGAGTGGATACAGCTTAGGAGGTATGCATTCATTTCCGTACATGTATCACATAGGGTTGGGCCGTATATGTCAACAAAATTCGATATCCGGCAATTTACCGGATATCCGGCCGAATAACCGAATATCCGGCCCAACCCTAGTATCACATTATCAAATCAGCAATTATTCATATTATTACAACAGCACAAACTGCAAAATCATAAACATCCCTTTTAATATTTGCAAACATAAGAACATAGACGTCCAAGGGGGGGTGGTGGTAATGGGGTGATTACCCCCCCACAAAATTTTGGATGTTCAATTTTTACCCCCTTTCCCCCCCCCCTCAAATAAAAAAAAATGCGGGGGTGAATGAACAACCTAGAGAGCCTAAATATGTCTATATTACACTAACTCGCGAGCACGGAAGTGAATGTACACCCTAGAGAGCCTAAACAGTAAACATGTCTATATTACACTAACTCGCGAGCACGGAGGTGAATGTACACCCTAGAGAGCCTAAAAATTTCTATATTACACTAACTCGCGAGCACGGAGGTGAATGAACACCCTAGAGAGCCTAAACATGTCTATATTACACAAACTCGCGAGCACGGAGGTGAATGTACACCCTAGAGAGACTAAACATGTCTATATTACACTAACTCGCGAGCACGGAGGTGAATGTACACCCTAGAGAGCCTAAACATGTCTATATTACACTAACTCGCGAGCACGGAGGTGAATGTACACCCTAGAGAGCCTAAACATGTCTATATTACACTAACTCGCGAGCACGGAGGTGAATGTACACCCTAGAGAGCCTAAACATGTCTATATTACACTAACTCGCGAGCACGGAGGTGAATGAACACCCTAGAGAGCCTAAACATGTCTATATTACACTAACTCGCGAGCACGGAGGTGAATGTACACCCTAGAGAGCCTAAACATGTCTATATTACACTAACTCGCGAGCACGGAGGTGAATGAACACCCTAGAGAGCCTAAACATGTCTATATTACACTAACTCGCGAGCACGGAGGTGAATGTACACCCTAGAGAGCCTAAACATGTCTATATTACACTAACTCGCGAGCATTTAATGACTTCTAACAACCTCCCCCCCCCCCCTCCCTCCGCAATGCTAAAAAGGGGGGGTTAGTAGTGCTGTGTATATTAAAACAAAATTGAGGCATTTTAGAAGAATGGTAGGGGGGGGGGGGGGCTAGAGTGGGGGGGTAAAAGTAGGACCTTTTTACTCACTGATCTCTTTAACTCTGATAAAGTACATAAAGTACTAAGTTTTGTTTTTGTCTGAAGCTTAAGATTTCAACTATTTTCTACTTTCAAGGACATAGGTTGGATTAAGGCTATTTAGTTTTTAGATTTAAGTCTTAGGATGGATTTAGGCTATTTTTGACCCCTTTAAATACAGAGCCCCGAGATCCTAGGAGCGCAACCGCTAGTATTTATATAAAGTAGTAAGATGTTTTTGTTTCTAGTAACATCAAGTAAAACCCAAATTAGTTTAAAAGTTAACATTAAAAATCTGGATATCAGTTATAATCTCTAAGTTAAGTTTTAATGCTAAAAAACATACCAATAACCTTAAGTTTTTTCAGATTACCATTGATTTAAACTAAAGTTTCAATTTCTCTCAAGAGACCTGTGACTCTCTCTGACGATTATATTGAAACTTTGCCGCCAAAAGTTATCCAACCACGTGGCCATATTGCCCTGCTAATCTCCTAATGGCCGCCATGATGCTTTGTGAATGTGGAAAAAAAACGACCAATCTGCTCGCTCTCAGGGATCTACAGGGATAGGACAATGGCCAGTAAATTGATGATATACAAAGTTAACCCTTCTGTAGATTACAATTATATTGGTTAGAACATTTGGACACTCAACGTAATGAACCAACAAATCAAAATTCACAAAATCCCCAAAATTGTTAAGCCAACGATTAAGAAATCCTTATTATAAAACTTTGGGGACTAGTATAAAAAACAGTCGATTGTCCCCTCCTTCCCTGGCTTGCTCTGCTGCAACATTACACTTTTTGGCATATCAAGGATGGGGTTGGGATAATGGTATGGCTAAATTTCCTAAAAATCTAAAAACCTAAAAATCAAAATGAACATTACACTTTGTCTGTCTGTAAAGATTTGTTTCTCTCACTCTGTATGTCTGTAAAGCTTAGTTTCCCTCCTTATGTCTGTCAGTAAAGCTTAGTTTCCCTCACTCTGTTCTGTATGTCAGTAAAGCTTAGTTTCCCTCACCCTGTATGTCTGTAAAGCTTAGTTTCCCTCACTCTGTATGTCTGTAAAGCTTAGTTTCCCTCACTCTGTATGTCTGTAAAGCTTATTTTCCCTCACTCTGTCTGTCTGTAAAGCTTAGTTCCCTCACTCTGTCTGTCTGTAAAGCTTAGTTCCCTCACTCTGTCTGTCTGTAAAGCTTAGTTTCCCTCACTCCGTATGTCTGGAAATATTAGTTTCTCTCACTCTGTCTGTCTGTAATGCTTAGTTTTCCTAACTCTGTCTGTCTGTAAAGCTTAGTTTCTTTCACTCTGTCTGTCTGTAAAGATTAGTTTCCCTCTGTCTGTCTGTAAAGTTAAGTTTCCCTCACTCTGTCTGTCTGTAAAGCTTGGTTTCCCTCACTCCGTATGTCTGGAAATATTAGTTTCTCTCACTCTGTCTGTCTGTAATGCTTAGTTTTCCTAACTCTGTCTGTCTGTAAAGCTTAGTTTCTTTCACACTGTCTGTCTGTAAAGATTAGTTTCACTCTGTCTGTCTGTAAAGTTAAGTTTCCCTTACTCTGTCTATCTGTAAAGCTTAGTTTAACTCACTCTTATCAGTCTGTAAAGCTTAGTTTCTCTCACTCTGTCTGTCTGTAAAGCTTAGTTTTCCTCACTCTGTCTGTCTGTAAAGCTTAGTTTTCCTCACTCTATCTGTCTGTAAAGCTTAGTTTCCCTCACTCTGTCTGTCTGTAAAGCTTAGATTACCTCACTCTGTATGTCTTTTAAGCTAAGTTTTCCTCCCTCCGTATGTTTGAAAAGCTTAGTTTCTCTCACTCTGTCTGTCTGTAATGCTTAGTTTTCCTAACTCTGTCTGTCTGTAAAGCTTAGTTTCTTTCACTCTGTCTGTCTGTAAAGATTAGTTTCCCTCTGTCTGTCTGTAAAGCTTAGTTTCTTTCACTCTGTCTGTCTGTAAAGATTAGTTTCCCTCTCTCTGTTTGTAATACTTACAGTTTCCCTCACTCTGTCTGTCTGTAAAGATTAGTTTCCCTCACTCTGTCTGTCTATAAAGCTTAGTTTCCCTCACTCTGTCTGTATGTAACGCTTAGTTTTACCCACTCTGTATGTCTGTAAAGCTAGTTTCCCTCAATCTGTCTGTCTTTAAAGCTTAGTTTCCCACCCTATGTCTGTCTGTAAAGCTTAGTTTCCCTCTATATGTCTGTCTGTAAAGCTTAGTTTCCCTCGCTCTGTCTGTCTGTATCTCCCTTTATCCCTGGTTAAGGGGGCATTGTTGTACTTTTGCATATCTCTATGATTACAGAACAAAATGGCTTTAACTCACACTTACAGGGATAGGTCAGTAGGAGTTTAATTAATTTTTCCTCCAATATTTCATTATAGCAAAACTACTATGTCTGTCTATCTGTCCTTATGTAATACTGTTCTCTTTTACATGCTATTATAGATCGCTGTTATATGACAAAATCATCCATGTTAGAATACATATCCTTCGCCTCCCTGAATAGAATTAGAGGGGGGGTTAAATTAATGTCAGTTGGTGGGGGGGGGGGGGGCGGAGGTTTGAAACTAGTTATAAAATGTTGGTACTCGCTTACTAATGGGACTCCATTTAGCAGATGAACTGAAATTAGTTTCCGAATGTGAACACATTTTCCTAGGTGTTTCCCAATCCTATCTCAATATTTGCTACTAGCTAAAAAATCTTCAAACTTCAAAAAAAAATCAAAATTTGAATGTATTAACGATTTATACATTATACATTCAAAGATTTAATTTTTCAAATTTTGATTTTTTTTTTTGGAAGTTTAAAGGTTTTTTAGCGATAGCCTGATATCTAGTTGCCGAATGTGTACGCAGTTTCCTGAGTGTTTCCTCATCCTAGCTCAATATTTACTACTAGCTAAAAAAGCTTCAAACTTCAAAAAAAAAAAAAATCAAAATTTAAAAAATTCAAATTTATAATGTATATTGTATAAATCGTTTACACATTCAAATTTTGATTTTTTTAAGGGAAGTTTGAAGATTTGTAGCTAGTAGTAAATATTGAGCGAGGATGAGGAAACACCCAGGAAACTGCGTACACATTCGGCAACTAGATATCAGGCTATCTTTTTAGCTAGTAGCAAATATTGAGATAGGATTGGGAAACACCTAGGAAAATGTGTTCACATTCGGAAACTAATTTCAGTTCACCATTTAGCATTAGTGTTTAGCAGAACCAGGGAGGGGAGGGGACATTGGACTATAAATTACGCTGGTACCCAAAGTTTTATAACCATGTTTTCTTATTCGTTGGTTCAAAAACTTTAGGTGCTTTTATTCTTCAACTTTTTCAAGCAAAAATTTAATCTACAGAAGGGGTAATTTTGTTTCTCATCATAGTTGATGCATATCAATTTATCGACCATTGTCTTATCCCTTAGCACCCCTGAGTTGAAAATAGTGGGCTGATGAAGCTGTTATAGGATAGGTTGGTTCAGTTTGCAAATTTAAGTCGGGATCTTTAGGGATAAGAAGAAGGGAGGAGAAATATTGGTCTTCAAATCCTACAGGTAGCCAATTTTTGTTTGCTTACATTTTTTTAATACTGTCATCCAGGAAAGGTATAACCAACAAGCGAAATAAATCAACTGATAATTTTAATCTACAGGATGGACAATTTATTTGGGAAGAAGGGGACGTAGGGCTTTTTATTTCACTAGTCCCCAAAGTTTTCTAATAAAGTTTTTTATCCTTTGGCCAACAACATTGGGGACTTTTATTGAATTTTGATTGGTTGGTTCATTTAGTTAAGGTCCAAACGTTTAACCAATAATTGTAATCTACAAGAAGGGTTAAATTTGTGTATCATTAATTTATCAATTTATAATCCCATATCATATCCCTTTAGATATTTGGTACATGGTTTTAAAAATTGGGCCAGCCTAACCAGAAGTTTAGTGGGTGGGGCTGAATTTTAGCCCCAACTGAATAGATATATTATGGATATATTAGTACCTCTTTGCAAAATTTTCCAATCAATCAGCAACCCCCCCCCCCCTCTCCCTCCTCTATACATATATTTCAATTTAAGCTAACTTCTCCCACTTTGAAACTTGAAATATTCAGGGATCTAAAGGAATAAGACAATAGACAATAAATTTATTTACATCCCCAATGATGATACATAAAATTAATCCTTCAGTAGATTAAAATTAGTGATTGTAACGTTTAAACACTTAACTTAAACCAATCAAGATTCACTAAGGTCCCCAAAGTTGTTAAGCCAACGAATGAGAAAATATTATAAAAAATTTTGGGGACTAGAGTAATAAACAGCCCATTGTACCCTCTCTACCTGGAGAAATAATGCAATTTGTTAAACATATGCATGCACAGTGCGTATGAAGGTGCTTTGACTTTTGTGTCAGAACCTAAATTAGGACAAAGTGCATTTCATTACCCTAGATTAGGTAACTTTATTTCACTTTTCAATAAAATCTAAAATGCAGCCGTTTTTGAGAAAATTAGATTTGAAAATTTCAAGTTCAATTTTCATCCACTAGGAGTTACCGCATAATCATGACAAGAAAAGCAAATATTATTTATTTAAAATTTTGAACAACTTTGCTTTTATAAAGTCTGTCATAAAACCTCTCTATATATGATTTATTTCAGGCTGAATTTTCGTGACCTTAGCAAAGCAACTAATAAAAATGGCCATGAATCAACTCACTTCAGGAGTGGTTTTATGAAGAACTTTTTAAAAGCAAACTTGTTCTAAATTTTAAATAAATAATCTTTGTTTTTCTTGTCATGATTATACGGTAACTCCTAGTGGATGAAAATTGAACTTGAAATTTTCAAATCTAATTTTCTCAAAAACGGCTGCATATTAGATTTTGTTAAAAAGTGAAATGAAGTTACCTAACCTAGGGTAATGAAATGCACTATGTCCCAATTTAGGTTCTGACACAAAAGTCAAAGCACTTTCAAACGCACTGTGGCATAATGCATATAGAACAGGGGGAGGGAGGAGACATTGGACTGTGAATACCACTAGTACCCAAAGTTTAATAATCACATTATCTTATTCTTTGCCAGTGTCCAAACCTTTCAACCAATAAACTTTAATCTACAGATGGGGTAATTTTGTTTCTATCATTGGGGATTTATATTAATTTACTGTCCATTGTCTTATCCCTTAAGATTCATACCTTGTAGCAAAATTATTTTTAGCCCCAACCCTTCTCAATGCAATATTATTTTTTTTTTTATAATATAAAAAGGTTTCGTGATTTTATCAATGTAATTGACACATGAATAAAACGTGTGGCTACGCAGAGTAGAACAAGGATGACAACATCCATAAAAGCAAGCTCTCAAATTGAAGGACAAACAAACATTAACATAATTAACGAGTGTCAGATCTGAATAATCAGGTTATTATTGCATAAGAATAAACAAAATTGTAAGTAAATTTGTTGCAAAACTGCATAAATACATATTACTATTTAAGGACATATAACATTTTCAGGACTTAATTATAGAGATGCTTCGCTTATAACATTGTACCTAGTTGTAATAAGAATCAGTATTCCAAAAATCAGATGAATCGGATAGTTCTAACATACAAAAATTTGATATCAAAAAGTAAAAGATCAACATGTTTAAAATGAACATACTGACATTATGATTTTGGTATTGACTAGAGAGTTGCTTCGCTATCTAAATAGTACCTAACTATTACAGGAATTAATAGAAATAGAAGAATAGAAGCATATTCTGAACCCTTTTTTCGTCAAATCTAAGGAGGAACATTTCTAGCAGACAAAAGTATTGTTTACTTTCGACTCAAGCTGATGTGGATTCTTAAGAAATTATAGACTCGCTACTCGATAGTGAGGCAAAATTATTTTTGTGAAAAATCATCCAAAAGCACATTAAAAATCTACAAAAATTAAACAAAATCATATGTTAATAACCCTTTTAAGATTTATTAATTTTTGTAAATTTTTTTGGAGGATTTTTCACAAAAATAATTTTGCCTCACCAGCGAGTAGCCAGCCTAACTTTTTTTTTAAGAATCCACCTCGTTACTAAGCTTTCAAATTTAAACGAAATTTTTCGGCAATTAATTCTGATTCCGCAAAGCTTTCTACAAAGAAAATATACTGTTTACAGCTGACTTTTAACTATGTATGAAATGAAAAAAAAACATGCATTCGTAACAAGATGTGTACAAAATTTTAACCAATGAAATTAAATGTATGTACCGATGCGATTCTCCTATTGGCCCAATCAGACATTCCTTCTCTTTCTTAGTACCTTTATTCAGGAATTATAATGCAAAGTTTAAAATCGATATGCCTGAATTAACGAAAAGAGCTAACCGTGACGGACTGACCGCTCCTACTCATAGAAAAGCATCGCTTTTAAAAATAGCCTTAAACTATCCTAGAGCCAAAAAATGGAGAACCCAATCTGTTCAGTGGTAAGCAAGATCTTAACGGACAAACAAACAAAAGCTTACTTCTTTATACAATAGTTGGAAAAATAATAGTGTTGGGCCGGAAATTGAAAATTGCAAGATAACCGGCAAATTACCAGATATCCGGCCGAATAACCGGATATCTGGCATTATAAATCAGCCGGATATCCAGTATCCGGATAATTTCAATATCCGAAATCCGGCCGAATATTAAAAATGGCCGGATATCCGGCCCAACCCTAATAAATAACAATTATGAGATAAAGTTATTCATTTATTTAATTCAACGTTGACTTAATTTATTTTAAAATTATATATTTAAAACATTTACATAAAATTCTCTAGTAAAAAGGTAAGAATAAAACTCATCCACCAAGGGGGGGGGGGGGAGGAGGGGGGATGTGTCACTTTTTTGCATCAAACACAAAAATAAAGTTAGTCATTTGCATTCCAAACGTTGCTGCCGCCGAAAAACGCCATATCTCGGTTTTAAATGTCAACGAGAAATAAAGGTAGTTTTTCCGCCGTTTTGTATTTTATTAAAGCAACTTTTTCTTTATATGCCTAGTTTCTTTGTATTAAGTTTTACTAAAATGGCACATCCACCCTCCCCCTTCCCTCAACACCTTTCCATTAAAATCATTTACTCCAACTTAAACAAGAGAAATTTTAATACAAATAGTAGACTTAATTTCAATAATTTAATTAAAAACTATAATTGGGCAATTATAGTAATGTTAAAGACTAAAAGTTCACCAAAACATTGAGATAGAAAATTGCGATAATGTCCAATAGCAGTGTAGCTTTTCAGAAAATATGAAAAATAATGCGCGACTTTTTTCTCTTAAAAACTTCTTTGGAACCTTATATTGGGTTGTAAAAACATTCAGAGTCTAATCTTTTTCCCCAATTTTAAATACATAAAAAAAGGGTAAATTTATTTATCGTAATTGGGGGGCCTTCAATATACATGTCTAAAATACCGAATAGTAAAACTTTCAGAGTAGTTTTGCTTATAAAAATTGCATATAATAATAACAATTGTTCGATCCATAATTGGAGAAAAAATTAATAAAATCGCCATTAAAAGGTAATACTGGGCATTTTTTCAAAGCTTTTTCAATAATCTAATTTTGTTAAAATACTGAAAGAAAAATCAGTGATCTTAAGGGATAACGCAATGGACTATAAATTGATGTACTTTCCTAATGATAGTTAACAAAATTACGCCATGAGTGAATAGAAAATATTAGTTGTAAATTTATGATGAGGGAGGATGGTGACATAGGATCTTTGTAAAACTTCGCAACAATAATTTTATTCTGAGACTGGGACAATTTAATTTATAATACCTTGGGGGTGTACATTAATTTATCGTTTATTGTCTTATCCCTTAAGATCTCTAAAAATTAGCTTTGTCAAGATCTACAATATTTTTTCATCAGAATTTTCATCCATACAAGTTGTTAAAAGAATTATATATTTTGTGGTTATATAATAAAACTCTGGTTATTCTTAATATCATTTTATACAGATATAAGGGAGGGGGGGGGGGGGTTTAATGCAACCATCTCGTAATCAGTGAGCAAATGGCACTTAGAATTCGAATTTCGAGCTGAAATTTTGCATGAGTAATCCTTGGTAGGTCTATTTTCCCTAAATTAAACAAAAAGCAGCTCAGCCGTTTAGCCGTTTTTTGCCTATTTTACGGGGAAATTCATCATTAATTACGTAGGAATCAACTTTTTAAAACATATCTTTGGTTTAATTCATGTTAAATGATAGCAATAACCATTTTTTAAATTTTTAGTACCAGCTGCTAAACGGCTAGAACTGACTGAAAACGGCTGTTAGCGGCCAAGACTATGAAGGGTAGATAGGGCTTGTGACATGTCTAGGGGTAGGTTTTTATGGGTGCTTAGCTCAAAAATACTACTTAAAATAGTGATGGCAAATCCATATGGCAGCTGGGTAACAGCTGCTGCTAAGCTGCGAGCGGCCAAGAGTAGAATGAGTAGATAAGGCTTGTGACGTGTCTAGGGGTAGGTTTTTATGGGTGCTGAGCTCAAAAATGCTACCAAAAATAGTGGCGGCCAATACATATGGCAGCTGGGTAACAGCTGCTGCTCAGCTGCGAGTTGCCATGAGTAGAATGAGTAGATAGGGCTTTTGACATGTCTAGGGTTAGGTTTTTATGGGTGCTGAGCTCAAAAATGCTACCAAAAATAGTGGTGGCCCATCCATGTGGCAGCTGGGTAATGGCCGCAGCTAAGCTGGTAGAGGCCAAGGGTAGAATGAGTACATAGGACATGTGATATGGCTAGGGGTAGATTTTCATGGGTGCTGAGCTCAAAAATGCTACCAAAAAAGTGGTGACCCATCTATATGGCAGCTAAGTAACAGCTGCAGCTCAGCTGCGAGCGGCCAAGAGTAGAATGAGTAGATAGGGCTTGTGACGTGTCTAGGGGTAGGTTTTCATGGGTGCTGAGCTCAAAAATGGTACCAAAAATAGTGGCGGCCCATCTATATTGCAGCTGGGTAACAGCTGCAGCTCAGCTGCGCGCCGCCAATAGTATAATGAGAAGATAGGGCTTGTGACGTGCCTCGGGGTAGGTTTTTATAGGTGCTAAGCTCAAAAATGCTACTAAAAATAAGGGCCAATCCATTTATGGCAGCTGAGTAACAGCTGCAGCTCAGCTAGGAGCGGCCAAGAGAAGAATGAGTACATAGGGCTTGTGACGTGTCCAGGGGTAGATTTTTATGAGTGCTGAGCTCAAAATGCTACCAAACATAGTGGTGACCCATCCATATGGCAGCTGGGTAACAGCTGCAGCTCAGCTTGGAGCGGCCGAGAGTAGAATGAGTACATAGGGCTTGTGACGTGTCCAGGGGTAGGTTTTATGGGTGTTGAGCTCATAAATGCTACCAAAAATAGTTGCGGCTCATCCATATGGCAGCTGGGTACCCGCTACAGCCTACTATCCCTATCTTCTCATTCTACTCTTGGCCTCTCCCAGCTGAGCAGCGGCCGTTACCCAGCTGCCATATGGATGGGCCACCACTATTTTTTGTAGTATTTTTGAGCTCAGTACCCATAAAAACTTACCCCAAGACACGTCACAAGCCCTATGTACTCATTTTACTCTTGGCCGCTCCCATCTCAGCTGCAGCTGTTGCTCAGATGCCATATAGATTGGTCACCATTATTCTTGGTAGCATTTTTGAGCTAAGCACCCTTTAAAACCTACCCCTAGACACGTCATAAACCCTATCTACTCATTACACTCTTGTCTGCTCGCAGCTAAGCTGCAGCTGTTAACCAGCTGCCATATGGATTGGCCGCCACTATTTTTTGCATCATTTTGAAGCTCAGCACCCATAAAAACCTACCACTACACACGTCACAATCTACTTATTCTACTCTTGGCCGCTCCCAGCTGAGCTGCGGCCGTTACCCAGCTGCCACATGGATGGGCCGCCACTATTTGTGGTAGCATTTTTGAGCTGAGCACCCATAAAAACCTACCCCTAGACATGTCACAAGCCCTATCTACTCATTCTACTCTTGGCCGCTCGCAGCTGAGCAGCAGCTGTTACCCAGCTGCCATATGTATTGGCCGCCACTATTTTTGGTAGCATTTTTGAGCTCAGCACCCATAAAAACCTACCCCTAGACATGTCACAAGCCCTATCTACTCTTCATACTCTTGGCCGCTCCCAGCCGTTTTCAGCCGGTTCTAGCCGTTTAGCAGCTGGTACTAGAAATTTAAAAAATGGTTATTGCTATCATTTAACATGAATTAAACCAAAAATATGTTTTAAAAAGTTGATTCCTACGTAATTAATGATGAATTTGCCCTAAAAATAGGCAAAAAACGGCTAAACGGCTGAGCTGCCAGCCGCCAGCCGTTACTTTTCAACTTTTTGTTTAATTTAGGGAAAATAGACCTACCAAGGATTACTCATGCAAAATTTCAGCCCGAAATTCGAATTATAAGTGCTATTTGCTCACTGATTACGAGATGGTTGCATTAAAAACCCCCCCCTTTAATTATTAAAATGCCAATAACTGATATTTTTTAAAATTAGACTAGATGTTGTTCGTAAATAAAATGGCTTGATAAAAACTGGTTCTGAACTGTACTGAAAACACATGTATCGTATGATTTAATAGAATTGGTACGATTAACATCTGCTGAATTAGAACCGGTTCTAAACCACGCTGGAAAAAAACATGTATCGCATCTTATTACTGACTATTTTCCACAAATAATAAAATCAAATCATATAAACAAAACTTGAATTTAATTTTATTATCCGGTCAAAGATTTCTATACGTAATAATAACTATACTTTGTTCTATAACAAATAACGAAATATCAAATATTTATGATAAGTATATATAATCAATTACCTACCTACCTAATTTCTAAATATAAACTACACTTACCTTAGTTAACCCCAAAATTTTTTTAAAATAATTTTACAGTTTAATGATAGTTTCATAATAGTTATAAGACTGCATTCTACGGATATTGAAATAAAAAAAGTTAAGACTAAAACCAGGCAAATATAATTGGTATTACTATTTGGATTTTTATTTTAATATTAGTGGAAAACTTCCTGCAATACGATGCTATGCATTAATTTTCAGTATGGATGAGAACCTGTTCTAATTCAGCGTATATTAATCGGTTTTTTAAACCATTCTTGAAAAGATTTTAAAATAAATGTTAATTTTTCACATTTAATTTACAAATTGGTCAAAATTTTAATTTTAGATATAATAAAACTATAAAATAATAAATTATTGTGCATCTTATGATTTCCAAAGTCGTATCAATCGACTTTTTATATAGGTATATATAAAACAGCGACAAAAAGATTTTTATAAAAGATATGATTAATAAATTACATTTAGACATTGAAAAACCTTTACATTATGAAAACATAAGACAAAAAATAGGAAAGGGAACTATCAACGAACGAGAGCAAGTGATTATAAGCACCTTGCAGCAATGATCCATAGTATTTTTTTAATGAATATAATACTATGTTTATGATTAATATTTGGTTTATCAACAAAAAGTTGGGCTTTACAATGCAATGGTTTTACATGAAAAATTTCTGAAATGTAAACTGTTTTTTTGATGCAATATCATCAAATGCTTTGTTGAGTTCAAAGGACAAAATAAAATAACACGGCAGAAAAGCATTAAATGCTGTAAATTGCAAAAGTACTTTAATTAAACTGTTTACAATATTACAAGTTACCAACCCTTTTTCTAAATACTTAATTAATATTTTATTAATATTTTTTAATCAAAATAATATACTTTTGTGTCAAAGTTAAAAAAAAAACAGTTTGAACTCATCAAAAACATTTGATGATATTACACCAAAAAAATTCTTTACTTTTAAAATTTTTTTCATGTAAAACTATGGTGAAACCTAACATTTTAGTTGATAAGCCAAATATTAAACATTAACCTAGTATATTCACTAAAAAAAATACTATGGATCGATGCTGGAAGGTGCTAAGAGTCACTTGCTCTCTCGTTCGTTTATAGTCCCCTTTTTAAACGATTTAAAGTTAGAATGGAAAAAAAATTTCATTGGGCGCTTTTTGAATAATTTATTCCCTAATTTCAAACTTTATAAAATGCCCTTTAAAATACCAAATTCAAGCTGGAATGTTTATAAACGAATTATTTATTAGCTACCTACCTAGTAAATTCAGTAACAAACAAAAAATGATAAAAATACACAATT
Organism: Acartia tonsa; assembly: GCF_053477335.1. Lineage (NCBI taxonomy): Eukaryota > Metazoa > Arthropoda > Copepoda > Calanoida > Acartiidae > Acartia > Acartia tonsa. The sequence goes on from NC_137264.1 coordinate 13,528,592, forward strand.
TACGTATTTTTAAATAAATGATTTAAATTAAACTATTGACAAAAAAGATTCTGACAAATAAAATAAGCAAATTTTAAATATTAGGATCATGGAAAGAAAAAGAAAGTAGCGGGTTTCGTCGTATTTTCTCAGCAGCTTTTGATAGTTTATTTTAGGTTAGGTTAGGTAAATGTAAATGATTGCCCCACAGAGTTAGAAAATAAGCCGCACAGGGCTAGAGCCGAAAATACGACGAAATACGCTACTTCGTTTTCTTTCTATGATACAATATTGTAATAGTGAATGGTGATAGGCAAATTCTTGCTTTATATTAAAGTTATATATAATATAAAAAGATAATACCTATGTATGATTGGAAACTTTAGCTATTATTTCTCAGTTTTTTATGTCATTTTTTGTGCTTAAAATATATTAAAAATAATATTGATAAAAATGATACAATAGGTATAAATTAAATATCTTTTTGTGCATCTTGTTTTATTATCAAAATACAATAAAATTATAATACCTAAAAATAATATTTGGGGGGGAAAGATTCGAAATTTTCATTTTCCAAAACTAATTTTATTCTTTTTTTGGTTATCAGCATTCTTGATTATAGGTTAAGCAAGATTAGTTAGAATTCAGGGGTGTTAATTCTGCATAGGATCCCCTACTAAAGGGGAGGGGGGGGGGGGGGGGGTGTAGGAGTGAGAAGAAAAAAAATAAAGAGTACTGAAAACATTTTGAGTTTAGTCTCTTTCGTAATAACGCCTCTTAAGGGACGTTTCGTCGTATTTTCACAGTAGCTTTTAATAGCTTATTTTAGGTTAGGTTAGGTAATTGCCCCGCAGGGGCTAGATAAGGGAGAAAAGCTACTGTGAAAATACGACGGAACCCAACTATACCCAACATTTTCTTCCCCTCCTTGATCAACTCTCCTTTTTAAAGATTATTTGAATTTCTTTTTATATTTATTTTAAATTAAGGGGGGGGGGGGGGTTTAATGCAACCATCTCGTAATCAGTGATTAAATGGCACTTAGAATTCGAATTTCTATCTGAAATTTTGCATGAATAATCCTTGGTAGGTCTATTTTCCCTATATCGACCAAAAAGTTGGAAAAGTAACGGTAAACGGCTGGCGGCTCAGCCGTTTTGTCAATTTTTGCCAATCTTAAGAGCATATTAGTCACGAAACTTATCTTCACATACTACTTATTCTCGCTCAAAAACCTTTAGCCGGTAGCTGTTGGTTCTAGAAATTTAAAATATGGTCATTGCTATCATTTAACATAAATTAAACCAAAAATATGTTTTAAAAAGTTTATTCCTACGTAATTAATGATGAATTTGCCCTGAAAATAGGCAAAAAACGGCTAAACGGCAGAGCCGCCAGCCGTTACTTTTCCAACTTTTTGTTTGATTTAGGGAAAATAGACCTACCAAGGATTACTCATGAAAAAATTCAGATCGAAATTCGAATTCTAAGTGCCATTTGATCATTGATTACGAGATGGTTGCATTAAAAAAAAAAACCCTTATTATGTAGGTATTTATGGTTATAACTAAAAGTAACTTCCTTTTCCAAAATCATTAAATTCTCGAATATAAGTTTTTGTATCTAAATTATTAGGTATGATGATGATTGTAATTTTGGTTCCAGTATGACTTCGAAACAGATCAATATCCGCTGGATAAAAACCGGTTCTAAGTCTTACTTAAACATCATGTATCGTATCGTATTATATCCAGTTTTCTACGAATATAAAAATGTACGATCATATGAAAACCAGCTTTGTTAGACCGTGCCTTTGGCATCGCGGGGCAATAGAAATAGAAGAATAGAAGCATATTCTGAACCCCTTTTTCGTCAAATCTAAGAAGGAACATTTCTAGCAGACAAAAGTATTGTTTACTTTCGACTCAAGCTGATGTGGATTCTTAAAAAATTATAGACTCGCTACTCGATAGTGAGGCAAAATTATTTTTGTGAAAAATCATCCAAAAGCACATTAAAAATCTACAAAAATTAAACAAAATCATATGTTAATAACCCTTTAATATTTTATTTAATATTGGTAAATTTTTTATTCGATTTTGGAGGATTTTTCACAAAAAAATAATTTTTCCTCACCAGCGAGTAGCCAGCCTAACTTGTTTTTTAAGAATCCACCTCGTTTCGAAGCTTTCAAATTTATACGAAATTTTTGGGCAATTAATTCTGATTCCGCAAAGCTTTCTACTAAGAAAAAATACTGTTTACAGCTGACTTTTAAATATGTATGAAATGAAAAAAAACATGCATTCTTAACAAGATGTGTACAAAATTTCAACCAATGAAACTAAATGTATGTACCGATGCGAGTCTCCTATTGGCTCAATCAGACATTCCCTCTCTTTCTTAGTACCTTTATTCGCGGGGCTAAAGAAACAGGTTTAAATCTTATAATTGTACACTTTTATATCCGCGGAAAGCTGTTTATAATACGATGTGATAAATAACTATTACCATATAAAATTGAACCTATCTATAATAGTTAGACTTGAGAAAAATCTTTGAACACAAATATAATTTTTTTGTTCTTTTCAATTTTGAATATTTTTAGCAGCACGGCTTCTCTATACTTGGTTAAATTCTATTCCTGTTTGTCTGATTGTGGTTTGGCTGTAAAACTTTTGATAAATTCCTGTTTTAACTTGGACAGGGTGGGGGGCATGGGTCCAGCTTCCTGAAAAAGAAAACAAGGATGACAACATCAATAACCAAGCACAAAACATCATGGATTCAACGGACTGACTAAATTATAAAAAAAAAACACAAGTGTTTAATAGTCATAATAAGAGAGGAAGAAAACTGGAGAAAAAAAGGACATAAAAATGGAAGAAAGAACAATGGTCGAAAATCACAAAGCCAGGAGGCCTTCCCATAGAATAAAAAAACAATATTGTCAAAAGAAAATCTGAATTGCCAAAAGGTTAGGGGAAAAAATCATAAAAAGAGTATTTCTTGAAATGCCTTAATCTGCAATTAATTTCCCCTCATTAAGAAGCGTACCTATGGTAGTCTTAATTAAAATACTTTTAAAATACATTGAAAATAAAACGGGGGAAGTTTTCTAATGTACCTGTCCTGTTTCTAGCGTTGTGCTTGTTGTACATGTTGATACGTTGTCTAAAATAAAAAATAAGCATTTAGAAATATAGTATTCTATACCTAACCTAAAACACAGGGATCTAAAAACTGATAATATAATGGCCGATAAATTGAGGTATATCCCCAATGATGATTCACATAATTTCTCCTATGGTAGAGTATAATAAGCGGTTGAAACGGATGGACGCTTTACTTAATGAACCATCCAATAAAAGTCCCCAAGGTTGTTGAATCAACGTATAAGAAAACGTTATTGTAAGACTTTTGGGACTAATGTAATATACACCCTATTGTCTCCTCTTCCTACCTAAAACCAGAGAGGGAGGAGACAACGGACTGTAAATCATACTGTTATCCAAAGAATCAAAAACAAGTTTTCTTATTCGTTGGCTTCAATATTTAAACTTACTTTGATAAATCTTGATTTTATGATTTAAACATTAGTAAAACACTAGAGGAGGGAGGGGTTAAATAACTGTATCTCCCCATCACAATGACCATTGTCCAGACTCTCAATTATGTCATTGAACATCAACCAGTAGTGTCGGAAATATTAACATAGCTAAATAGCAGAAAACAATTTGCTAGCAGACGAAATAGATCATTGAAAAAGGAAGTGAGGTAGTTATCTGTATGTATATGTATATGCAGTGTAGAAAATTTTCCAAGAACAATTTTGATCTACAAAAGCGGCGCTTTTGTTTTTCATAATTGGGGGATATTAATCAATTCATTGTCCACTGCCTTATCCCTTATGATCCCTATTGACATTCTATTCGCCCAATTTTAGAGTTACCCCTTTTTCCCTACTTTTGTTAAAAATAAAAATCTATAGAATGATATGAAAAAAAATGTTGCAAGAAGAAGCAGTTAGGAAATATTCTCACCTCCATTGGAAGTTGACTGTTGTTGATTATTTGTATCATTGACACTAGATTGTAGAGCTACAGGGGTCAACCATTCCTATAATATTATTTGTATATTGACACTAGATTGTAGAGCTACAGGGGTCAACCATTCCTATAATATTATTTGTATATTGACACTAGATTGTAGAGCTACAGGGGTCAACCATTCCTATAATATTATTTGTATATTGACACTAGATTGTAGAGCTACAGGGGTCAACCATTCCTATAATATTATTTGTATATTGACACTAGATTGTAGAGCTACAGGGGTCAACCATTCCTATAATATTATTTGTATATTGACACTAGATTGTAGAGCTACAGGGGTCAACCATTTCTATAATATTATTTGTATATTGATACTAGATTGTAGAGCTACAGGGGTCAACTATAATATTATAACAATGATAAAGTTACAAATCATGTCAGCTGTAGAAAAAAACAAAAATTCGGATCAACTAGCAAAATCTAGCTTTTCTGTCCTATACATAGCAAAATCTCACAAAATATAGCTTTTCTGTCCTTTACATAGCAAAATCTCACAAAATCTAGCTTTTCTGTGCTTTACTTAGCACAATCTCACAAAATCTAGCTTTTCTGTCCTATACATAGCAAAATCTCACAAAATCTAGCTTTTCTGTGCTTTAAATAGCACAATCTCACCAAATCTAGCTTTTCTGTCCTTTACTTAGCAAAATCTTAATTAAAAAGTAGCTACGCTACTAAAAAAAAGACTGAACTCACCTTAGGAAGACATTTTTGTAAGAACGGAACACAGGTCGACATGTAGGCTAATCTATTTACCCAGGCAGGAATATCTCTAAATATGTTAAAGATGTATAAATGGAAAGAGTACCTAGTGGAAACGGGATTCCCTTGATTTTAATAAGGTACTAAGGTAACAGAGTTTCATACTCTAGAGGTCAAATATAAAGGGGGAAAGAAAAGGTGTGGACCATATGTTTGCATTTTTGGATAAAGTTTGCACATTTCTTTATGTTTAAGAAAGTAACTGTTTTTCTTTCTTTAAGCGGGTACAAGATACAAAATTTAAGTTTAGTAGAAACTCAATAACAGGCTAGGTAAGACATTATATTAGACAGGCAGGAGTAGGTTGCGCTAAAAATCTGTAAAGGTGTGAGTTTTAAGGCTTAAAAATAGTAGTAGAACGATAAAATTCACTAAATATGTGTATTTCTTATTGAAAAGAACTATGGACAAATTTTTTTTAAATTTAACATAAATTTTTATTGTTCATATAGTTTTTGACTTAAAATTCACAACATTTACAGATTTTTAACGCAACCTACTCCTCCCTTTATTAATATTCTATATGGGGGTACAGAGTTACGGCCCTTGCAGAAGAGGGAATGCCTTGGCCTAGAACAGGTCCGTCTCCTAACTATGCATGTGTAATACTTAAACGAATAATTTGGTTGTCTGTTATATACTCCAAAAGTTTGAGAACACAAGTAAGGTCTATAATAGCCAGGGAGGGAGGATGCCAAATTTCACTGACCCCCAAAGTTGTCTAATATAGCTGTATGGAGCTAATGCCAAAAGTATTCCTTAACATTTAAATGGAATAATCATAATCTCATCCTTATACATGAGAACTTTGCTGTCGGTATAACAAATCTCTGGGAGAGAGGGGAAATTGGACTGCAAATCACACTGGTACCCAAAGTTTTAGAAACAAGTTGTCTTATTCCTTGGCTTATAAACGGGGTGAAATTTGAATATGAGTGTAACGAAATATGTAATATTTTACCAAGTTAGCCGCATGAAGTTCAAGGAAAAAAAAAAATTTTGTAAGGGGGGTCAAAATGGGGGGTCCGCAGTCTCACCACCCCCCGCAGGGGGGCGGCCGGAGGCCGATTTTGAAAAGGAAAATTGCTATGGATTCTTGAATGCCGTCCGGAGGTGAGGCAATTGGAATTTTGAAAATCGGAGCAAAAACGCGCGCGCAGCGCGCGCGCAAAGTTGAAAATTGCGGAAAAAAAGGTCAAAATGTCCATTTTACACAAAATATCCTCTCGTTTTTTGATCGTTAATAACGCGCAGGGTTTTTGATTTACAGAAAAATCTTTTTAAACCATGAAAATCTGGCAAAATGGCATCGCAAAAAATCATGACCCAACATTTTCCCCCAAGTGGCGGAAAAGTTAGAGCACTTCAAAAAATTTTTTACAAGGCCTGGTGTATTGGCCCCTGTGGGCTCCCAGAGGGGCTACAAAAAATCTGAAGGTACCTACAGAACCACAATGGCCGGCTCTAACTATCATTTAGTGTTGCCAGAGGCAATTGCCGGCCTCCTTCCGGCATTTAATTGGCGGCAAAGTTAGCGCACCCAAAAAATGGCCATTTTTTGACGTGTTTTTCGCGCATAGCGCGGCGTGTGTTTGTGGCGCAGCCACGTGTATTCCAACTTTTTTGTAGTCCATCCCAAGCCAGTTCAGCAGATGTGCGGCCGGAGGTGGTCGGCCCAGCCGTTTGGCCGGCAGCGGCCGTCAAAGGTCGCGAAAATCGTCAAAAAACGCTGTTTTTGCGGATTTTCGGCGGGCCGGTGCGGCCAGACCGTGCGGCCGACCGGCTTGGGACACATATCCCTGGATTCTATGGGCCATTGACCTTCATTGCTATTTTGCACAATTTTTTTCCCCCAATTACCCTGGCCGGGACGGCCGTCCAAAGTGGCCAGGGTCAAAATCGGCAAAAACCCGTCAAAAAACACCGTTTTTGCCGTACTTTTGGCGGCCGACCACGGCCGAACCAGCTGGCCGACAGGCCTGACTGGGATATCTCTGAAACCGGCTGGCAATGCCGGTTTTGGGGATGTAAAAAAATTGCTCCCCTCTGATGTGATTTTTTTCGGCAACAGCCCCTTAAAGTGGGGTGGGGTTCTAAGAAATTAAAAAAATTTTCTGTAAATTATAACAACTACTATTATTACACCACCCCCTGAAATGTATTTACCCCCCGCAAGAAACAAGTTTGGAGCCTTCGGCTTAAAAAATTATTTCATCCAAACTTGTTTCTTGCAGGGGGGTATTTAGGATCAGAGGTAACTTCAGTTTTAGTACACTCTCTCGGTAAATATAACAACTACTATTATTACACCACCCACCGAAATGTATTAACCCCCGGCAAGAAACAAGTTTGGATGAAATAATTTTTTAAGCCGCAGGCTCCAAAACTTGTTTCTTGCAGGGGGGTATTTAGGATCAGAGGTAACTTCAGTTTTAGTACACTCTCTACCTTTCCATCTCTGGTAACAGGTATAATAACTACAGTTATCAATTATATTATCTAACCAATTAGTAATCCACCAACTACAACTCAAAATCAATTGCTAATTATTACCATTATCTGTTTATTAATTTAATTAAATAACCAAATACTTATTATTACCTAATTATCATTATATAGTCATCACTATCATTTGTAATTTACAATATTAAAATTATCCATCATTACAAATCAATTACTAAATATTATTACATTTTAATTATTATTATAATACCTAACTTTTATAGTTTGATTATAATTATCTTATTTTTTTGCAATACAATAGATATCAATGATACATTTCAATCATAATGCTATAATCAACAATCACATTATATTACCCTTTACAAATCAATCGATTATCTTATAAGTTTCTATAATTAGCAATCATAATATTATTATAGTTATCTATGATATTATTTTGATTATTTTATTATTTAATAATTATATTATTAATATATTTAGCAATTTTATATCATAATTATGATACTATACTATAATTTACAATTATAATATATAATAAATAATAATAATTATTTTAATATGATATTTTAATAATTTTATATTTTATTGATTACATTAATTATATAATTAGCACTAATAATATTATTATAATTATTCTATAATTTAATTATCATACAATATTATAATAAATATTTATAATGGTATTTCAATTATTCCAATTATTTTATAACTTAATATTCATATAAATAATAATATTTATATTATAAATTATCATATCATTTACAATATTAGATTACAAAAATAATGATCTTATTACTTTCAATATCATAATTAGCAATTATTATGTTAATAGTAATGTTTGTAATATAATTATCATACAATAACATAATTTTCATAATAATATTATAATTGTAATTACATTTCATTCAATTAAAGGTAGGTTCTTTTTAAACTATTTTCCTCTGATATACCTGTTATTATATTTAACTTTAATTAACAATTATAATATTATTAAAATTATTAATAATGTTATTTTAATTATTTTCTATTTTAATATTCATAAAAATAATATTATTAATTTTTTGAATTACCATATCATTTACAATATTAATATGAGATTACAAAAATAATTATCTTTTTACTTTCAATATTATAAATAGCAATTTTAATATTATTATAATTATTTATAATGTTGTTTCATTTATTTTATGATTATATTAATAATATAATTAGCAATTATAATGTTACATTAATTATTTTATAATATAAATATTATACAATATTATGATTTGCAATCATATTATTATAATAATTATTTAATGATATAAATATCATACAATATTATAATTACCTTATTTTATTCAATATTAGAATTAGCAAACATATTATTATAATTGTTTTGTAATATAATTAGTACTCAATAACTTTAATATTATAATAATTATTAAACAATAACATATTTATTAAAATAATATTATATTTATTATTTTAATTATTTGATCAATTACCTTATTATTATTAGATTGAAATAATCATTATCTTATTATATTTAATTTTATTATTATGGTATAATAAAATTATTATCTTAATTATAATAATAATTTGTTAATGCTTTCTATACTCATATATTTTTACAATTCGCTGACGCTTGCTTCACGCGGTCCCATACCAAATTTCACCGTGGGGGTCCCAATCGAAAGGGACCGCGTCAGCCTGTTCTAGACTTTGGGCATTTTCATCAAACCTTATTCGGTTGGTCCAATCTAGAAATGTCCAAACTTTTCAACCAATATTTCTAAACTCCTTAATATTTACCTGCCGGTTAGAATTTGACTAAAAGCTCCAGTAAAATGATTGCAATTTTTGTTCATTAGATGATATTTGTCTCCGCGAAAATCCTAAAACAGTTATTTATTGCATCGTATTAAGACAGTTTTTCGCGGATATTAAAAATAAGAATTTTAAGATTAATACCAGTTTTTAATTTTAATATTCTTGGAAAATTTTCTTTAATACGATGCTAAACGTGACGTGCATTAGTAGGAAAACATCGAAAATTTTAATGATAATAATCATAAAAAAAACAAGTGTTTTAAATTAATTTTAATTACATAAGTCGCAATCTAACTTTTTCGTATAACATGTTATTAATACGTGATTCCATTAAAAAAGTCATAGTTCGTGCGTTTTATAAATTATTGCGTTGAAAAAATGAAATGTAAGCATTTAATGTCTAGAGTTTCATATTCAAATATACGTAAATTGATTCCAAATAACTATTCTGAAAAAAAATATTTGAACAAAATCCAATTCGCAATAATACATCTTCTATAGAAGTTTTACCCGTCTAGGTACTTATAATAAAAATCGATCTATATTACGAAGTACTAATGTTATTCAACTACTACGCCCCTAACTTTAAGAAGCTCTGCGAAAAGAGGTAAGGAAAGCAAAACAATAGCCTAAAACCATCTAAAACTAAATCTATAAATTAAATAGTTTAAAATCATCCTCGGACCAAAGTGAAGCTTCTCAAAAAGGGAGAACTCAATCAGTTCAGTAGGTATTGATAAATGTCAAGTTTAAAAGTTTAATTATATATTGAACTTAATATATGTACTATCTCTACTGCAAGCATAAGAAATACACATTGCTAAAGGGGAATTAAAAGCATCTTTGATCGTGTATAGACGTTCGGACGAAACCTAATTTAATAGTAGCTGAACTATCCTATAATACAAAGTAGTAAGGATTTTTTGTCTCAAGCTAAAGATCTCGAAAATAGTTCCATGAAGTTGTTGTACTTTTCAGGGAATGTTAAAAAATATCTTAGGTTGGTTTTAGGCTATTTTACTCACCTTTCACACCCTCCCCTAAAGGCTATAAGAAACTAGTTTAATAAAAAGGGGAAACAAAAAGTACTTACCTTTCCTAATTCTTCCAATATTTTTTCAACTTCTTGATCTGTGAAATCTGTGTACCCTAGGTGCATACTCTGAAACATTACCAAATATAAAAACTAGGACGACAGTATCAATACAAGTGGTAGGATAAACGAACATCAACACTTGTAGTGTTTCGGAAATGAATAAGTAGAATATAAATGTATATCTAAACAAAATTGTAAGTAAATTTGTTGCAAAACTGCTTTAATACAGGATACTGTTTAAGGACATAACTACATTTTTTAGGACTAGATTATATAGATGCTTCGCTTATAATATTGTTCTTGATTGTCCTAGGAATCAGTATTCCAAAAATCAGATATAGGTATATAATGGAATAATTATAACTCATAAAAATTGTCAAAATTTAATAATCAACATGTTTTAAATGAATGTACGGTCTTTCTGGTAACGATTATAAAGTTGCTATTCTATAGATTGCTGATTTTTTCCCCTTCTTTCTCTATTTTTTATGAACACTTTACATTTACTCTATAGGTAATAAAAAACTATTTTCTATATAATTAGAAAATATTTCACTAAATTAACCCACCTCTTTAAAACTGAATTGTTCACCAAGTTCTTTAGATTCTTTGGGTCGAATATCAAAAACACCCGAAAAGGGAAAAGGATGGCCACCTATAAAAAATATAAATATTAGTTTTAAAATATGATTTCTTTTGTATTTTTGAAAAAAAGTAACAGGCTGTCTGTCTGTATCGATGGATCTCACAAACAGCAAAATCGATATGGTTTTCCATTACAGTTTAGCCTCTGATAACTAACTTCCAAGGAAGGTATATATATAACTTTTTGGGATACCTCTACCCTCCATAAAGAACACCCCAAAAAATACCCCTCCCCCACTTGCCTTAAATGCATCTATGGGCGTAGCTTTTAGTATGTAAGTATAAAATGGCTTGTCGGAGAAGATTACTTTTTTTCAGTGAATATGGGCAGATAAGTCAACCTTCTTATGAGAAATTAATCCTTAGAAAAACATTAGAAATACTTAAAAACAAAACATCTATGAAACATTAGAAAATAAAAATGTTTCAAATCTTACCATAGGCATATTCTCTGCCATATACTTCTAGTCCTGAATGGTACACCCCGACACCAACATTGGCTGTGTAACCATTGGTCCAGAACATGTCGTAAATATTAAGAATCACTGGTTCCCGGGGCAGGTCCAGGGCTGATATAGCCTCTTCTATCTCTTCACCTGCAAAAGTTATTTATCGTAGTATAGACAGCTTTCCGCGGATATTAAGAAAAATTATAAAATAAAAACCAGTTGTGTTAGCCCCAAGGAGCCGAAGACCCAGAAAAACAAAAGTGCTAATAATTTTAAGTTTGTCATTTTAATTTTCGTGGGATATTTTATGTATTACGATGCTATTCATGATTTTTCCGTATAGCTGACCATAAAAAAAAAATACTTACGGTTCCGAATGATTAAAAATATTTTGTTAAGTATAAATGAAAAACAAATACAAACCTTCTGCAGAAGCTGAACAAAAAGGAATTTTACAAGATCCGTTCATTTCAGAAACTTTATTTTTCACAAATAACTTCTATAAGTTTTATATAATTTGTGCTGTTATTGATTATTTTCTAACTACTAAAAATCAATTTACTAGCACTATCTCTCTCAATTCATGAGTTATAGTCCATTATAACAAATCCATCTTTTAGAATCTGAAAATAATTTTTTTTTTACAATTCATAGGTAAGAAATATTACTCATTAATTGCATTAAAAAAATTATTTATATAATAAACAATAAACAAGAGTAGGTAATAAACATCCATAATTATAGCGAAGCACAAAAATTAAAAAATTGAAACAAAAACCGAAAAATTTCTTTACGAACCATCTTTCTTAATTAAAAAAAGGTGAAAAAAATCACATTTCCCAAAAAATCTGTTTCTAACAGTCAAAATGACATTTCAAATTATAGAGCAGCTTTGCAAAAAAATCAATTCATGAGCTTATAATCCATTTCTTTATATAAAATCTAAAAAAATATTTTTTTCACAATTTTTAAGAAAAACTACCTACTCTTAAATGACATTAAAATATTAATTATATAATAAAACAATAAATTTTCACAAAAAAAAGCTGATTTCTAAGTCAGATGATTCATATCAGAGAAGAGAGAAAAAGATTTTTATCTTCTTTATGTTGTGTCAATCAAAACAAAAAGCTGGTTCAAAATTGATTGATTGATATTTTGCGCATTTATGCCGCGTTACATTTAAGAGGAGAAAAGTTTTCTCTATTATAAATTTTTCCCTAATCTAACAAGGGATCTAAAGGGATAACACTAAAGCCGATAAACTGATATACATCCCCAATGACGAGACACAAGATACTTCCTGCACAAAATTACCACTTCTGTAGATAACAATAAGTGGTTGAAACGGTTGAACACTCAAATTAATGAACCAGAATTCACTAAAGTCCTAAAAGTTGTTGAGCCAACAAATAAGAAAACGTTATTGTAAAACTCTGAGGAATAGTGTCCCTTCTCTCTCGAATCTAATAATGATTTCGGTTTATTATCAACTAGCGGCTTCGCCCCTAGCCTCTAGGGGCTTTGCCCCAAGAGGTGATAAAAAAATTAAGGCGAAATTCGTTTAAAAGAAAAAAAAAATTGGGGGGGAGATTTTTTGGTTTTTTGGGGGGGGTGGGGGTGTCCCACCCCCCAAGAAAATAGCTTAAAACCACCACAGGACCAATAGGTATATACCCTGAAGAGTAGAATCCGATCGGTTCAGTGGTTACCTAGATCTTAAGGGACAGACAGACAGACGGACAGACAGACATCGTTCTACTTTGTATTATCAATAGGAAAAGATATGGGACATTGAATTATACTGGTACCCAAAGTTTTAAAAACAATTAACCCAGCTAACATTTTCATTAAAATTCATTTAATTTTCATCTTTTTCACTTACATCTATTCATTTAAAATCATCATGCCAGAAAAATGAAAATCAGGGATATTTCAGAATCAACTCCCTTCTAAAATGGCACCGATTTTGATGATTATAGAAATGAATTTTAAATGACAATCATTTTTGTGGAGACCTGACTTTTAAATGACAGTCATGTTTGTACAGAAATGAAATTTACATGCCAGGTCATCTTTTTACGGAAATAATATATAATGTAAAGCAGCATCCAAGGACTTACCACATGTACCTAAGTATGATGGCCAAAGATATTACTAAAATAAAGAATGTGTTGTAGTTGACACTGAATTTAGTTGTTTATATGACTAATTGAAATTGTAATTCAAATAAGATTTCTTTATTTTAAATGAATGTTAAAAATTCCTTTCATGTTCAAAAATATTTCCGTTATATTTTCTAATAACATAATAATTACTCAATTTTAATTAAATTTATTTTTACCTAACTTTTCCCACTTTTAAAATTAAAATTTGAGACCTCTAGCGGGATTTTTTCTAACAATGTAATATAGAAAAAAAGAATGGTATGAAAATTAAATGAAAGTCATTTTGATGAAAAAAAGATGACAGGAATGTTTTTTTCATCAAAAAAATGAAAAGTAAATGACCAGCATTTATTTTTCATCTCTTAATGATATGAAGATTCTTGGCATAATTTGGAAAAAGTCAAACATGAAAATTTAATGCCGGGTCATTTTTCGGAAAATTACAAAAATGAAAAATAAATGCTGGTCATTCACTTTTCATTTTTAATGAAAAAAACATTCTTTTCATCTTTCTGGCATTTGGGGGAAAATTACAAAAATGAAAAAAAAATGCTGGTCATTTATTTTTCATTTTCAATGAAAAAAAGATTCCTATCATTTCTATGAATTTGAAATTGTCATTTATTTTTTTTGGAGAGATGACGCATGTTTGACTGGGTTCTCTCATTAAAAGGATTGAAAACTTTGGGTACTTTTGGTTTGATAAGTTTGATTTTAACCCCTTACTACTTTCAGTGCCCCTAGATGTCCCTAAGGGCGTAGTCGCTTAGGACAATTAAAACGCAGTAGAAGGAACTTAAATGGGATTTTTTGTCACAGAAGAATTTGTCCAACAACAGGATGCGCAATTGCGGCAAATTTGAAAGGGGTCGATGCGAGTTGTTAGAATTTGTAAACAAACGCTCAAAAAATGCGAGTTTTATCATGTTTGTTTACTTTTCAGAGCTTTTCTAGCATTAAAATGCTATTTTTCTTCTTATCAGTGACTTTTTAATGTTATAAAAGCCATAAAAATGTTCATTTTCAGATGTATAGAGTAAATTTTTGTGATATTTGGTAGAAGTTGAATTTTTTTTTAAAAAGAAATAAAAATACAAAAAAATGGATTTTTCGTGGAATAATAAAGATAACTCCAGGTATAATAGAACATTTTTAAAATTTTCTGTAATAGTTTAATTTTCAGTTCATTCGTTGACTTAAAAAAATTTGGGGACCTTAATTAAAATCTTTGTTTCTTTATATATTACTAGCGGCTACGCCCCCTATATAGAGGCCTCTAGGGGCACTTGAGAAGGGGGGAGTCGAATTTGATAACCCAATTTCTTATTTCAGATTTTACAAGAAAAATTAAAAAAAATATTTGGGGGGTGGACATTTTTTTTTTTTTGGGGGGGGGGATGCCCCCCCCCCCCATTATTTATAATTTTAGTTAAAAAACGTAAAAAAAATTTTTTTTGGAGGGGGGGGTGAGTCCCACCCCCTAAGAAAATAGTTATAAACCTTCCCGGGACATATGAGAAGCTACCGATCGGTTCAGTGGTTAGCGAGATCCTTCGGTACAGACACACAGACAAACATCCTGTTACTTTAGTATAAGGATAGTACAAACCTTTAATATAATTAACTGTACGTTATTTTGGGGTAGGTATGTCATTGTTATATAACATAATTGTGATTGTACATAAACTAAGAGTCCATTGTCATTTAATTCCTTGGCTTCACAACTTTGGGGACTTTTATTGCATGGTTGGTGCATTTAAGCGAGTGTCTAAATGTTTCAACCACCAATTGTAACCTTCAAAGGGTAATTTTATGTATCATCATTGGAGACGTACATCACAATCTAACGGCCATTGTCTTATCCTTATATAATATTGATATTCATGATTAAAAATATAAAAAAGATTTGTTAAATAACTATTACATATATTTCAGCAATCTGTCTGGATTGGATACTTCTCTTGGATTTACAGGTATTTAATTGTTACTTTCTTACTTTCGGCTGCGCCCTTAGGATCAAGGGGCTTTGTGTTTGAAAAGGTAGGGATCGGAGGGCACAAAAGTAGACTAAAACCAAGGTATACCTAAAGCTTCCCATTAATGTGAAACTTAATCGGTTTAGTAGTTATCGAACACAGATAAAAAATATCAAATAAATACTTTATATAATAGGATTTACTAACATTTCGTATGATTATCTTAATGAATAATCTGGATTTTTCCTAGTAAACAAAACCCCTTAAGTTTTTTCATTTATCTGTATTTGTTATTATTAGGGTTAAAGAGACCTGGAGACCATTTGATAAGAAGAACCCCTTCCAAAACTCCTAGGTAAGAAAAATAATCAGACTCATGCCTTACTTGTAGTTAAGCTAGTTGTATGGATATTGTCGAGTTTATTACAAATAGTGCATTAAAGTAAATATACCTACTATGAGGAGGGGAATGCCTTGCCAAAATAAAACTTGTACATTACATATTTAAATAACTTATAAGACATGTAGGCAATGTGCATAGCATATCTATAATCACCTCTTATAATGTAAGACGTCTATTTTACGAAAAATTAACCCTTAATAACTTTCTCCAGATTTATTGAAAAATTACCGTATCTTCAATATTGTGATAGTTTTTTTTGTGTTGTTTTTTCACATCACCGAATAGCTAACGCTCTAGGTATTATACAACAATTTTAATCCTAAGAACATTTTATAATTTTAGAAAATCTCCCGGTAGAACTCCTGGTACGCCCGGAAGCACACCTGGCAGAAAAACTGGAGACAGGTACAAAATATCAGTAGTTATTTTTCGCATAGTATTATAGACAGCTTTCCGCGTATGGTTAAACATAAAATTATAATATTCTAACCAGTTTTGTTAGACCCGAGGGGCCAAAGGCCTTGGTTAACAAAAGTGATATTAATTTTATGATATTATAATGTTCGTGGAAATTTGTCTGTAATGCGGTGCTTAGTAGTTTTTTTTTAGTAATGGCTGAGAACCGGTTCTGATCCGGCGGATATTAATCGGTCTCGAAGTCTTATCATTATAAAATTACTTAAAATATTCAGTTATTCTTGAGAATTGGCTAAATCAGATTGAGTTGCTTCATACAATAAGATTTTTTGAATGCTGCTGTTTGTGAGATCCTTTCCTACATGCAGACACAGACATCCTGTTACTTTTACATATAAATGTTGCAACAAAATTTATTTTCTAGATTTATTCCTAACAGAAGTGCCATGGATTTTGAAAATGCATATCACAAACTATTTAGAGAGGTAAAATTCTGAATTAAATTAAGTTTTATAGAATTCAAGTAGAAACAGAGAAAGATAGACATACAGACATCCTATTTATTCTTAGTTAAAATGTAATTGAAGCTTTTATAATTGGTACTCATAGACAATCTTCCTTCTATGAAAAAACTATTTTCTGATCCTAAAAAATGGGATAACATTTTTTATTCGCTGGCTTAACAACCTTGGGGACTTTTATTGAATATTTGATTCATTGGTACATTTAGTTGAGTGTCCAAACTTTTTAACAACTAATTGTAATCTGGAGAAGGGATAATTTTGTTTATAATCATTTGAGATGTACATCAATTTGTCGGTCATTGTCTTATCTCTTTATATCCCTAGGAGCGGATGTCTCTTTATTGTCAAAATAATCCTTGTTTAGAACCCCAACGATTCCGAAGTGGAGATGCAGTCCCCCAGCAAGCGGGAATACACCCGAGTCTTGCAAGGAAATTTAAATATTGGAGATCCAAATACATCCAGAGTTCTATCATTTAATCCTAAGGTTAGTTATAGTTCGATACTTAAAAGTACCATATTAGGAAAAAATTGAAGCTGTGTTAACGAGAATCCTTTGATTAATAAACCTTTACTCTTTATGTTTGTTGATATTTCTCAATGTTTTTCACTTAGGGATGTTGCCATCCTTGCTATTTTATAACTTTTTTGCTCTACCGTTGTTTGTTCTTTTCTCTTACAAAACTGAAGTAATTAGCAAAGTTTTTACTAATGTTTGGTAGATACCCAGGGGTGTATATTTTGCTTTAGATCAATTTTAATGACCGTGACAATATAAAAAATGCCTTAACCCTAAATCAATTTAAGAAGCAGCTTAAAAAATGTTTTCTCTCAAGAATAGATATAACATTTAATAGACTACTTTGTCGTTCTTGACACCTAAGAATGTAAAACCTCTATGTTGTCTGTTTACAAGCCCTAGATTAATCAATTCTCTATTTTTTACTAAATTATAAGTATTTTAATCATTAATATGAACCCACACACACTCACACAATCATCCTACTATTTCCTTCATCATATCCTTTCCCTATTAATATCCCTGTAATATACCCTTATACAATTTTTTACTTTCTTGTTTTAATAAATAAGATTCACACTACCTTTTAGTTTATTATTCTATGTTATTCGCAAAGGCTATCTAATATCACCTCGAGAGAGATTATTTAGTCCTTTGACACGTATATTAACTTTTTTTTTGTCTTATGTGGATATTATTAACCTTGCTATACTGTAATTAATTAATCATGATCAATTTTACTGCTTGTTTGTGATTATTTATGTCATGTATATGTATGTCTATTTTACTATGTGTCATAAAAATAAATATTTCATTTCATTTCAATTTGTTTCCTCTGCTACAAATTTTTTTTATTCCCCATAGTTTTTTCCACCAAGGAGGGGGGGGGGGGAATAGAAAAATATTTAAAGAACTCTATTTTATTCATTTTATCCCCCCTCCCATATATTCTTTTAGATTTTTTTCAAAAATGGAAAAGATTACTCCCCTGTTTTTATGGCTTCTCTTTTTAAGACATAATTTTTTTTTAGGTTAGCCCATCAAATAGATATTTGGATAGCCTGAAAATTTTAAGCAACAGTCAGCGCGAAGCTGCGGCTCAAAAACAAACTGTCAGATTAATACCCCAGGTAGAAATATTTTTGGGACTCAAAATGCTGAGTGAGCACAGAGCCCCCTTATTTTTTTAAAAATTGAAAATAACATGGAAATGGGGGGGGGGGAATTAGTTTTTTATGCCTTTTTTAATGGGTTTATAAAGGATATCAATCTTATTTCATTTCTATGAAGGGGGCTATACCTGATGTGCGCTAACCCTGCGGGGCTTCCCTGTTGTCAATATAACCTGGGATAAAGTAAAACGCAATATAAAACATCCCTCCTCATTTTTTTTTCAACTTATTTCATAATAAGAGGCAGGTGAGACTTTTTGGGCCGATTATCATCTATTTTTAATATCTTCCTAAAGATTTAGAAAGTACCTAATGTAATCTTATTCTTTAATGTAAAAATCGTATTTTGCAGTCAGCAGATCGAATCCTGGACGCGCCGGACATAATCGACGACTACTACCTGAACGTGGTGGACTGGAGCGCTAGCAACCAGCTGGCCGTGGCTCTCGCCAGCACAGCCTTCATCTGGAACGCGGACAATGGAGCTATTACGCCGCTGCTGGAAGCCGCAGGTATTTCGATTTGTATTTGCATTTTCATTAGTTTTGGTTTATGTACAAAGAAGAGGAGAGGGGGTATAATGAAGAATGGGGATTGAATATTTAAACTATTGTGAAGCTTTTACCAGGGATCTTAAGGTACAAAACAATTGTTGCACTGCACACCCTTAATGATGACAAACAAAATTATCAAATTGGTAGTCAAAACTTATCAGTTGAAAGTTAAATGAACCAATTAGGATTTTAAAAAAGTACCTAATGTTTTTAAGCTAACGAATGTGATAATGTATTAATAAAACTTCGGGTACCCTTATAATTTAATTAACAGACCAAACTGTGTACTATGGTAAAATTGAGCTAAATGTGAAGAAATATCAATCAATCGCTTGATTAATTTTTATTTCCAGATGGCGAGTATATTTGCAGCGTGCGTTGGATTTCAGACGGCGGCCACCATTTGGCCGTTGGTACCAGTGACGGCCTTGTCCAGCTGTGGGATGTGGCGGCGGGCAAACGGCTGCGGGTTATGACTGGACATGATTCGCGGGTGTCCAGTCTTGCTTGGAACCAGGAATGTTATATTCAACTATTAAATTTTGATTTTATCGCAAATTTTTTGCACATGAAGGACACAGCACACTAAAATGCGCGAAAAACGTTTTCAATTTCGCGAGTTTCTTCTTTTAATGTGCAGTGCACCCAGAACCTATGCTAGCTTCATTCAAAGTTATTTGTAATTTGGTCTTTATCCATTAATTTTTTAAAATTAAGTGAATCAATTTTCGTGGCATTATTTATGAAAAACTCAGAAATATTTTTTCACTTACAAAACCTGCCAAGTAATTGAACAAAATAAAATATTTATGATTAATTTCTGTCAAGGGTTATTGGGTCATATAAAGCTAAGTTTTTATACTATTGAGAACACCTTTGGATGAGCAATCATTATTTCTCATGTTACATATTTAGTTCCTTAAAAAAAGAAAATACCTAATCCAAGGAATTATTAAAAGATTTGAGTATGACAAAATAAAATGTGTAGTATATTTTATCAAGCGGCTCAAGAACTGGGTCAATATTACACAGTGACGTCAGAGTTCCAAACCATCTAGTCTCTGCTTCTCATATTCATACACAGGTATTACCGACATACAGACAGACAAACAGACATGCTTGTAGAGTGATAGACAGATGAACAAATAGATAGATAGACAAATAAGAGTAAAGTAATAGTTTCTATCCATCAAGTCTCGGCTTCTCATATACAAACTCTGGCATTTAGGGATAGACATACACACAAACATGAGGTTAGAGCGATAGACAGATGGACAGATTGACAAACATGCTTGTAGAGCGATAGAAAAAGGAGCAGATAGATAGACACATAATATTATACAATACTTTTACAAAGCTTCAAGAAAATTATTGATAACAGTAAACTATGATAAGTGGCTAAATTCTCTGAATGGTCTTTTGGATCATGAAAAGAAAACGAAGTAGTGGGTTTTGTCGTATTTCCACAGTAGCTTTTGATAGGTTAGGTGAAAGTTAATGACTACCCCGTAGGGTTAGAGCTCTTCGCAGTGGCTAGAAATGGGAGAAAAGCTACTGTGAAAATACGACGAAACCCGCTACTTCTTTTTCTTTTCGTGATCCCTATTTCTTACCTATGTATTTCTATAAAAAAAAAACTATTGATTGTAGGAAGTATGTGGACTAGCATGGTCGCCGGACGGGCGTTACCTGGCTAGCGGAGGCAATGATAATCTGGTTTGTGTGTGGAACGCCGCACAGGGAGAATGTTTTGCGGGCCAAGCACCGCATCTCACCATTACAGACCATCAGGTAACAACATACAGACCAGGAAAAGAGTGGAATATTTACCAGTATTTACCAGTATGGCTTCGAAACCGATTTAATATCCGCTGGATTAGAACCGTTTTTGAGACATACTTAAGAATCATTATCGTTTCGTATTATAGACAGCTTTCCTTGGATATTAAAATGAAAAATTGTAAAATTAAAACCTGTTTTGTTAGCCCCTAGAGGCCGAAGCGATTGCGATCGTGGCAATCCGAAGTTCTTGCTAGCACCTGTGGTCAATCTATCTATCTATATCTATCTGTCTATCTATCTATCAAGGCTGCTGTGCGTGCGGTAGTTTGGTGTCCGTGGCAGTCCGGATTTCTTGCTAGTGGCTGTCGTTAATCTATCTAACTATCTATCTATCTATTAAGGCTGCTGTGCGTGCAGTGGCTTGGTGTCCGTGGCAGTCCGGAGTTCTTGCAAGCGGTGGCGGTGCCAGGGATAAGACAATCAAGTAAGTTTTTAATTTTTTAATTTGTTTTACGTTATCCACATTTTATTTTTACTTAAAACTTGCGGCTGTGCCTCCAGAAGCTTCTATGGACAGTGTACACTTGAGGTGAAGGTGGTGATCGACCCCTTCCCCACCCCCTCCAAAGAGGGAGGTCATTTTCTAGTAAATCCCGTAAAGGTGTGTGTTATAAGGCCTAAAAATAGTAGTAGAATGATAAGGTGCTCTATATATTTGTATTCCCTATTGAATAGAACAATAGGTAAATTTTTTTTTTTTTATAACCGTACCTGGAATATCTTAAAATAAGAAATTTCTATCAAACGCTTTGTTTGGCTCAAACTGACAAAAATTTAAAAAAATATAATTATAATAATAATGTTTTCGGTTCCATCGGGATTCCTCCCACACGGGATCCCTCCCACTGAATTCCTCCCACGGGATTCCTCCCAAACGGGATACCTCCCACACGGGATTCCTCCCACACGGGATCCCTCCCACGGGATCCCTCCCACGGAATTCCTCCCAAACGGGATACCTCCCACGGTATTCCTCCCACACGGGATCCCTCCCACGGGATTCCTCCCAAACAGGATACCTCCCAAGGTATTCCTCCCACACGGGATCCCTCCCACGGAATTCCTCCCAAACGGGATACCTCCCACGGTATTCCTCCCACACGGGATCCCTCCCACGGGATTCCTCCCAAACGGGATACCTCCCACGGTATTCCTCCCACACGGGATCCCTCCCACGGAATTCCTCCCAAACGGGATACCTCCCACGGTATTCCTCCCACACGGGATCCCTCCCACGGAATTCCTCCCAAATGGGATACCTCCCACGGTATTCCTCCCACACGGGATCCCTCCCACGGGATTCCTCCCAAACGGGACACCTCCCACGGTATTCCTCCCACACGGGATCCCTCCCATGGGATTCCTCCCAAACGGGATACCTCCCAAACAGGATACCTCCTACGGTATTCCTCCCACACGGGATCCCTCCCAGGGAATTCCTCCTAAGCAGGATACCTCCCACGGTATTCCTCCCACACAGGATCCCTCCCACGGAATTCCTCCCAAACGGGATACCTCCTACGGTATTCCTCCCACACGGGATCCCTCCCAGGGAATTCCTCCTAAGCAGGATACCTCCCACGGTATTCCTCCCACACGGGATCCCTCTCACGGAATTCCTCCCAAATGGGATACCTCCCACGGTATTCCTCCCACACGGGATCCCTCCCACGGGATTCCTCCCAAACGGGACACCTCCTACGGTATTCCTCCCACACGGGATCCCTCCCACGGGATTCCTCCCAAACGGGATACCTCCCATGGTATTCCTCCCACACGGGATCCCTCCCACAGAATTCCTCCCAAACAGGATACCTCCTACGGTATTCCTCCCACACGGGATCCCTCCCAGGGAATTCCTCCTAAGCAGGATACCTCCCACGGTATTCCTCCCACACGGGATCCCTCCCACGGTATTCCTCCTAAACGGGATACCTCCCATGGTATTCCTCCCACACGGGATCCCTCCCAGGGAATGCCTCCCAAACAGGATACCTCCCACGGTATTCCTCCCACACGGGATCCCTCCCATGGAATTCCTCCCAAACGGGATACCTCCCACGGTATTCCTCCCACACGGGATCCCTCCCACATGGGACTCCTCCCAAAAATGTTTCAACTTTTTTCCCTTTTTCAATTTTTCAAGGTGAAGTGACCTTCCACAACCCCCTAAAAATAAAATTTTCCAAATTCCAAATTTTTTTTTTCCAGTTTTAATTTTGTTGATGGTGGGGTGACCTTCCACATCCCAATCAAAGTTTCCTTCAAAATTTTTTTTTCTTTCATTTTCAAATTTTTTGGGGTGGGGTGACATTCCACACCCCCTAAAATTTTTTTTTTCTTTCATTTTCAAATTTTTTGGGGTGGGGTGGCCTTCCACACCCACCTAAAAATTTCTTTTTCAAATTTTTTTCTTTTTCCATTTTTCGGGGGTGAGGAGACCTTCCACACCCCCCTAAAATATTTTTTTATAAATTTTTTTTTCCATTTAAAAAAAAATATAACAGCATCATTTTCAGGGGGTGTGGAAGGTCACATATTTTCATTCATAGTTTGTCCTTTGATAAACATATTGTGGTGGAGGAAGTCACAGCTTGAGTACACTGTTATATCCATTCATTCAAATTTTAAGTACTTTAATGCATTTATCCCACTTTTTTAAGATTATGGGGGGGAGGGTTGGGTTGCAATTCCTTTTTTAGTGATTGGTAGAAGAAATAATAACTACATTCTTCTTTAGGGGTACAAGAAGACATAAATGACAATAAAATTTAGAGTTAAACATAATAACAGATAATTTCAAAAACAATTTTATATTTAACTTCAAATTCTAAGAATTTTTTGTTTTATAAAATTTTCTGTAAAACTAAAATTAGATGGACTTTAAAGACTGCTGTTGTTTTCTCAGTAAATTAAAATACATAATTTTTAATTTCTACAAATATTAGAAAAAGGAGAAGGCAACATGCAAGGTGGAGATGCTCAATTTTCAGAAAGAGGAGGTGAAGTCCGAGAGGAAGGTGGATTCCAATATGTGTTGAGGCAAGATAGAATAGGAAGAAATGGTGAGAGGACATGGAGGTGCCGCATGCAGAGGCAACATAGATGCTCTGCAACTATCAAAACGAAAAATGGCATACTTCAGGGAAATGAGGCACCTGTACACTCACACACTGGAGATCCAGTGAAAAATGATGTGTTGAGAGTGCAGTCCCTCATGAGGACCAAGGCCTCTTCAACTCTTGATACAACAAGATCTGTTCTTGCAGATTGCCTTGCAGGTCTAAGTCAAGATACGTTGCAAAGGTTACCTAAGCGCCCATCTTTAGATGACAACATCAGGGCTAAGAGAAGAGTGGGCAATCCTGTAGAGCCAAATCCTCAGAATTTAAGCTTTGAAATTCCTGAGAAATACAGGAATGTTCTTCTTCATGTCACAGGTATTGCAGATCCTAACCGAATTTTAATGTTAGGCTCCAGGGAGCTTTTACATGTACTGGATGATGAGAATGTGTGGTTGGGTGATGGCACCTTTGCTGTTGTGCCATCAGTTTTCTACCAGCTTTACACAATCCATGCTAAAGTTGGCAACAACTATCCTCCAATAGTGTATTTTCTTTTGCCCAACAAAGAACAAAATACATACATCAGGATGCTAGATGCCCTAAAGGAACTTCTGCCTGATTCTGTTCCCCAAATTATGTTGCTTGACTTTGAAAATGCTGCTCAAAATGCATTTAGACTGGCATACCCAAATGCTTCAGTAAAAGGATGCCTTTTCCACCTTAGTCAATCTGTAATAAGAAAAGTTGGAGAACTTGGTCTAAAGAGCCAATTTGAAAGCAACCCAGAGTTCAACATGGCAGTCAAATCCTTAATGGCATTATCATTTGTTCCATTAGATGATGTGTTACTAAGATTTCATGAACTAGCTGATTTATTTCCAGATATAGAGAGAGTTAATGAGCTGATTGCCTACTTTGAGGTAACTTACATCCAGGGTAGAGATAGAGGTGCAGGCATACCAAGAAATCCTCCTACGTATCCCCCTCAAGTTTGGAACCATTTTACAGATCCAGCTGAAAATGTTCCCAGAACCACTAATGCTGTAGAAGGATACCATAATGGATTAAATTCACTCTTTCTCTCTAAACATCCCAGTGCAGTGTGTGGAAACTTTTAGATGGGCTTATAAAGGACATTGCACTCCAACATAAGGTTTATGCTGACAATCAGGCTGTCAACAATCCTGCAGTTAGACAAAAATACAAATTAGTGGCACAAAGACTTGATGCCAAAGTTAATACTTATGCAGCAAGCCTAAATAAGTTGGTCTATCTCAGAGCAGTAGCTAACATTTTTAGCTCTGTATGATCCTATGAGGACACAATTTTTATAAAAAAAAAATAAAATTAAAAAAAAAGTATAAAAAATAAAAAAAATAAAAAGATTTTTTTAAAAAAAAACAAGAAAAGCTAAAAAAAATTTTAAAAAATTAAAAACAAAGAAATTCATCAAAAATGGCTTGCTATTATACTTGACCTCCTCGTGGTGCAAGCTGGATAAGACAGACAAAGTATAAAATCATATGTAAGTTTTTCAGACATGTAGTCAAAATCAAATATATTTTTAAAATCTTTAGAGGACAAGTTATGAAAAAATTTTAGAAATAAATTGAAAAAAGAATTTTATTAGTTATTTCTTTCATCGTATTATAAACGGCTTTCCGCAGATATAGAATGTACAATTATAAGATTAAAACCAGTTTTTTTAGCCCCAAGGTGCCAAAGGCACAGGCTAAAAAAACTGGTTTTAATCTTATGATTGTACATTTTTATATTCGTAGAAAGCTGGATATAATACGATGCTAGACATAGTTTTTTCGTATGGATGAGAACCGGTTCCTATCCACCAGATTTGAATAAATACGAGAAAAATAGATTCTTGGTTTTCTTTTAAATAAATAACTGAAAAAAAGTGAAAATGTCTTTTGTAAAAAGAACCTATGTGGGAGGAATTCATTGGGATTGGGAAACCTCCCACATCCCCCTGTAAAATTTTTGAAATTTTTTTTTTTGCCATTTAAATTTTTTTAATTATTTGGAGAAAAAATTTTTAGAGGGGTGTCGGTCCATAGGGGATTTTTTTTCCCCGGCTTTTTTAGAAATTTAAGTAGTGCCGCTCAAATAAATATACCTTTAGGTTAGAAAACCCTTGTGTTAAAGTTTGATCGCCTAGGACAAGTCTTTTGCCCAGTAAAATCACATTTTTTAAAAATGGAGAGGTTTCGTGATTTTTTTACCATTTTTTTATTTATTTTTCTTCTGTAATCTGAAAAAAAAACATAAAAAATGACATATGGAGTGAAAAAATTAAAACACAGATTATTTGTAATGGTATAAACTAAGTTTTAGGCACGAAAAAGGCAAAAAAATAAACAAAAACAATACAAGTTGTGAAAATTATTACTGTTTTATAAAAAAAATATTTGATATTTTAGCACAAAATACACATTATTTAAAAAGATTTTTTGGTCATGTTTTTGGGGTAATCTTTTCTGTTCTTTTATACCACTTGAAGGCAATCTTGAAGCTTATCTTCCTTATGATTTTTCAGGATGAAATCAGAAATTAACCTTATATTTCTTTCAGCAGTAACATTCGTTACAGAAATGTTCTTAACTTTTTCTCTGAACTGATGGTATATAGGAGAAGCTGAATCGAAATTAGATTCATGGAGCTGCTTCAGATTTTCAGCTTTAAAACCCAAAGCTTCAAACAAAAGATAAGATTCCTGGTTGACAAGATCTTCCAGCTTCGTGTTGGTATCTGGTTCAACTATAGGAGTTGATATTTCTTTATCAAACTCATCAGATTCAGGAACATCAAACTGGAAATCTTATTTAGAATTGCATGGCGAGATTCTACCTCCAAATCTTCATCAGCCAATGATAGACCAATAAGCTGGGGAACTAAATACCAAGTATGTCGTCTTGTACTGTCCAACAATGCCTGTGCCAACCCACCATACCTGCTGTCCAGCTCTTTGTCATTTTTCAACGTTATTTCTATCTTAATAGCTCTCAAACCATTGGCAGGAGCAACAGCTGGTAATGAAGCCTGGAGAAAGAATTTGGCATGAAAAAAAAGCTACATATTCAGCACCAATCTCCATCTGCTTTTTGACATCAGGCTCTAGCTTATAATAATTGCCAGTCATTGTTATAACTAAAAAGTAGATGGCACAAGCAAACCAACAGGCTTGATGACAGGCTCTTAAGCAAGACATTTGGCAAAGTGGCCGTTCAGATCACAAATACCTGTGCCAGCTGGTGGTAGTTTTTTTGGGTGGTCAAGTTCCCGGCAAATTCAGGTTTCACCAGCCTCAAGCCTGTCATCAAGCCCGTTGGTTTGCTTGTGCCATCTACTTTTTAGTTATAACAATGACTGGCAATTATTATAAGCCAGAGCCTGATGTCAAAAAGCAGATGGAGATTGGTGCTGAATATGTAGCTTTTTTTCATGCCAAATTCTTTCTCCAGGCTTCATTACCAACTGTTGCTCCTGCCAATGATTTGAGAGCTATTAAGATAGCAATAACGTTGAAAAATTAGATTTCTATATTTCTCTAAAAGGAGAACACATCGGGTTAGAGAAATGTTTAGATACAAAAATACACATACACACATTTTACCACTTTAATTCAGCGATAATTTCTTAATGGAACAATTCACGGCGCTAGAGTTGAATAGAGGCTATCCAAACAAATAAGAACACAGTTCAAAATGTAGAAATATATTTGAATCAGCTACATGAATATTATAACAGGGGGAAAATCGTCGTCAATTTGGCTTTCATGGAACTCGTTCATTGGACAGTTTGTTCAACCAGTAGGGCGGAATGTGGTATAGGGGATGAAAGGGAAATTCAATATTTTAGCCCGCTGCAAGTTTCACTTTATTAGAGAACAGCAAAATATGGTGTAAGATTCAAGTAATAATATTCATTCAACCTTCTATGGTTCTTTTAGTGTACAAAAGTTTGTTTAAAACCATATATTTTTTAAGACTTTGGAATTGTAACACAGGAAGAAATATTACCAGTTTAGACACAAAGTCACAGGTACTGATAATTTTCAGTGATCTAAAGGGATAAGGCCGATAGATTGATGTACATACCCAATAATTATACCTAAACAAAATTACGATTTCTTTAGATTACAATTAGTGGTTGAAACATTTGAACACTCAACTAAACAAATCAAAATTCAATAAAGTCCCCAAAGTTGTTAAGACGTTATTTTACACTTTGTAATAAACACCCCCATTGTCCCCCCCCCCTCTCTCTCTCTCTCTCTCTGGTTAAATTGTCATCATATTTTAGGCGTAGCAACAACATCCCATTCTTAAACAATCCTACAGATACAAAGCACAACAAACGAACACAATCACATTCTTAGGAGTGTCTAATACAATAGTCCCCAAAGTTCTATAATAACATTTCTTTATTCTTTGGCTCAACAGCTTTGAGGACTTTTTGGGGGATCATTAGGTTGAGTATACAAACGTTGCAACCACTAAATGTAATCTACAGTAGGGGTAATTTGTGTATCATAAATAAAACTGATATTGATATGTCCCTCCGACATTTTTCACTAATTTTAAAAAAATAGTGGGGGTTCTGTGCTCGCTAGACACT
This sequence comes from Acartia tonsa, assembly GCF_053477335.1. NCBI lineage: Eukaryota > Metazoa > Arthropoda > Copepoda > Calanoida > Acartiidae > Acartia > Acartia tonsa. The sequence goes on from NC_137264.1 coordinate 13,557,186, forward strand.
TTAAGGGAAAGCACCATACTATATGATTTACAATAGCCTTCTAATGATCCCTAACTATTAAACTTTATATGTAAATTAGACTGAAAAATCCATTTCAACATGTTAATATGTTCCTCCAACTGTACTAAGCTTCGCTTTTATGACTGTGTTCATAATTGTTTATGTACTAGGTGTGTAGTCTGTTATGGAACGAGAATTACAACGAGTTAGCGAGCAGCCACGGGTATCCTTCACATGAAATAAACATCTGGAAATATCCAACTATGAAAAAAGTAAGAATTAGGGTTGAACTGGATACTTTTTTTGTCGGATACCGGATATCCGGCAAATTACCGGACATCCAGCATTAGAAATCAGCCAGGTATCCGGATAGTTTCAATATCCGGTATTTGGCCGTAAGAATATTTAGTTTTTTGATGGATAATATTTGACAATATAACAGAATTATTTTACTTTTTCCACACACAAAAAAAGTGGGGTTGGGGGTTAAAGACTCGAAAGAGTCCCCTGGTCCTCCCAATGAAATAAATTACAGAGAGGTCTGTACTGTTTGTTGTTTTTCATTTGGTATAAAAAAAAATACTTTTGAATACCTATAATTTAAAGGGGGGGCGTAATGACATTTAAACGTAAACCGTGAGCAAAATTGTCTAAATATTAAGTTAGACGCTTGAAACTTGGCACACAAGCCTAGTCCTTTAGATACTACACCTAAATGAGAAAAAAATCAAAATTTTTTATTTTAAGGTTAGGTAAGAAAATCCTGCGGAAATGGGATTTTTAGACCTTTTTTGGCCTGTTTTAGTGTAATTTGACATAAAAACTAACTTTTAATTGTTTTTTCTTAAGTTTTTTGCTTAAATACTGTATGTCTATTCATAAGGACATTATTTAAGATTGTTCAGCAAGTTTGGGACCAAAACTCAAAAAAAAGGCCTAAAAACCCCATTTCCGCAGGGTTTTTCTTACCTAACCTAACCTAAATATTTAAGAATTTTTTTGCCATTTAGATGCAGTACCTATAGGACTAGGCTTATGTACCAAGTTACAAGTGTCTAGCTCAATTTTTAGACCATTTTGCTCACGGTTTACGTTTAAATGTCATTATGCCCCCCCCCCCCCTTACGTCTACATATGCATAAAGGAACAGTCAGCTTTTATCATTTTAGTAGGTAAAATTTGTAATCAGGGCTCTAGGTATATTTTTTTCTCACTATTTTCCTTTGGGGTTAGTGGTGGGGGGGGGGGGGGTCTTGGTAAGGATATGATAACCTACCTGCCTATGAATTGGGGAAGAAACTGAGATTTGGGGAATTGATTTGAAAATATACATACCTGGTTTTCATATTTACTAATCTTTTTAATTTTTTTAGGTTGGTGAGTTGACCGGGCACACACGACGTGTTCTCCACCTTTCCCTATCTCCCGATACCTCCACTCTACTGTCTGCGGGGGCGGATGAAACCCTTAGGTAACTATATAGACTTTCATACTGACCCAGAGATCTAAAGGGATAAGACAATGGCCGATAATTTGATGTACATCAAGTGGATTTTTTATTTTATTGAATGAATATAGAAAGAGTCAGGGAGGAAGGGGACATTGGACTATTAATTACACTAGTCCCCAAAGTTTTATATTCACTGCGGAGGCGGATGAAACCCTTAGGTAACTCTCTCGAGGATTTTCTTGTTCAGTGAATCCTAATATTAATAAAGTAAAAGGCCATCTGTCTGTCTGTTTGTACCGAAGGATCTCGCTAACCGCTGAACTTATATTGTTCTACTTTACAGTGTAGCTTTTCATAGGTCGTGTTAAGGATTATAGCTATATAAGGGGAGGGTACCATTACCACCCTCAAGCTAGGTAATCTTAAGAGATTTAAAAGAAAACATTTTACTTGCCCCTAGAGGCAATCTATCTTTTATTTACCTTTCTGTTTTCATATATTTAAATATTTAAACATTTTAAGACTTTGGAATCTATTCCCGCTAACCCAGAAGAAAAAAGAAACCAAGACACGACAACCGATGTCGTCTTTGTTCATGAACATGCGATAAAAAAATCCGCAAACTGATTTTTCCAAAAGTTTTTTTGTGATATGTATAGAAGGCGCTAAAAACTCTTGGTATATTTTTGTAGTTAAAGTTTATTAAAACAAAAATGTAGCTATTGAAAAAAAATAAAAGTTATCTTGATTTAAACTAATTAAAAAAATTAAGAACATATATGTATTAAAAACTAACATTATTTATGAAAGATTTATGATATACATACGTTAAACAGATTATAAATATAATAGAAACAGTTAGTGTTTTGAAAATAGTTTTCCTCTTTTAAATGAATTTTTTTATCTTTTATGAATTCCCAATTTCCCAATCTTGGTTTAAAGGGTTTTCTAGAAATAAGTATTTTGTTTCAAAATATAAATAAGGACAAATCTTGACTATTTAAAATCCGCAATTTATTGTTGCTTAATAATTTATATTGCCCAAAAATATTGCAGAAAATATTTTCAAATCAACAACTGTTCAAAAGAGAATAGTTATAATTATTTTTGTAGTTTACAACTAACAAAATTATTTATCAAACCCAACTAAAAAAGCTAAAAAACTAATTATAATACTAAAATATATGTAATATAACTACTGCCTATAAGATTTAATACAAATTAGGGGCGTGCAAAACCTTTTTCCCCGCACGCCCGTAATGTACTAAGTTAAAGTATTTATAATTTGAAAGAAACATATATTATTGTCAGAAAAATCGCTTATAAAAAATGTATGCTTATTATGTTATATTAAAATATGTAATTACCAAGAAAGAGGGAGGGGACAAGGGTATATAGATTAATCTACACTCCTTTTGTTACCCAAAAAGTACCAAGAGCAGAAAGTTAATTTTTTAATTCATCTTCCAATCCCTTATTTACTAATACCATTATGTTCTAACTATTGAATTAATATGGAAAAACAGAATATTAAACTATTCCCTATGATTTAAAAGTATATTTTTATTTATATCTTTGATTATATAAAAATGATTTTTCCTTTAAATACTTATATATTTTTAAAAATCCGCATATTGTATCGATTTTAAATGATAATAGTAAAAGAAATTGTGCTCTAAAATAATATGCAGTTCTGATACAATTTGTAGAAATAATTGCATAATATGTATTTGTTAAAATTATATTTTTTTATTTGTATACACTAAAAGATAATATAAAGTTAATTTGGCATTTATTAAAGATATACAGAAATTGATTTAGAATACGAGGATGGATATTGTGTAAGAATCTTCTAGCTGGCTAATATAACGATATCCCATATCACCCCCCCCCCCCCCCCCTCCTGACCATTGAGGAATGTATTGACCAATATCTGAGATTATATTAGCAACCTGAATTCCCCTGTCATAACATCCACGTATTCTATATCCATTATAACAGAAAATGATACAGGTTGATATGGAAAAAGTACCCTATTATATAAAAAAAGAACTAAATATGATTAAAAAGAATCATTATGATGTTATTTAATTTTATTGTTATGTATGTTTTATATGCAATAATATTCATTCTTTGTTTATAAAAACGAGGATCGTGGAAAGAAAACGAAGTAGCGGATTTCGTCGTATTTTAAAAGAAGCCTTTCTTCTATTTCTAGACCCTGCCCTGGACAATTATTAACATTTATCTAAATAACTGATCAAAAGCTACAGTGAAAATACGACGAAACCTCCTTCTTCTTTTCTTTCCATGACCCAAAAACTATTTTCGCACAGGGTGCCCCATAGAAAGATATGTAGATTTTATTATTTGTGTCAATATTATAGAATTTTGCTTTATATCTTGTCTTATTTTACAAGAAAAGTGGATTTCAAACATTTTTGGGACACCCTGTAGTTATTTATTTGGCAATTATTCAAAATTTACTGTGTTTAATTGAATTAAAAGGCCTTTTTTGCCAATGTAAAGGCATTTTTTTTTAGCAATTTAAGGGCCTAAAAATATTTTTGTTGTAAAATGTAAAAACATTTTCTTCCTATTTTTTTGTAAAACCAAATTTTTGTTCTGTAAAAATGTTCAAAAGAGTTATTTTTATTTAATTCTTTGTTTATTTTTTTCACTAGCGTCTACGTCTATTTTAAGGGGAACATTTTTTTCTAGTTGCGATTGATCATGGAAGGGTGGTACCCCCAACTAACTAGTTAAACCTTCCCTGGACCTATCGGTTCTTCGGTAAGAGATCCTTCGATACATACAGACATCTTGTTACTGTTATGTAGGGACTGCGCAGCAAAAAAAATTTAAAATATGGACTCTGTTTGCTCTACAAACAGCAGATATCTTAAAGGATAAGACAATGGACGATAATTTGATATAAATCCCCAATGATTATGAACAAAATTTTTAAGATATGATATAGCATGTCAATTAAACTGTAAGTACCAATTTAATTAACAGTCTAATGTCCCACCCTTCCCTGACAAACGTAGTAATATTTATTGTTAGTTAGTTTGATTATCTGTTGGTAGAATGGCTGGCTGCTTTGCATCCACTTGTTCCTGGCAGTTATTTATAATTAAAGATGGGAAATTTCTTGAGCGTGGCTAGAGGTAATAAATAGTTATTTCTCGCATTGTATTATAAACAGCTTTCCGCGGATATAGTATATACAATTAATTTATGATTGTACATTTTTATATGCGTAGAAAGCTGGATATAATACGATGCTAGACATAGTTTTTTCGTATGGATGAGAACCGGATTCGAATGAATACGAGAAAATGGATTTATTACTATTTGATCTTAAACCAGATTATGTACTATAAAAAAAATAAAAAGTAAGGATGACAACATCCATAAAAGCGAAGCACTGAAACGGTAGGACAAACGGACATTAACACTTGTATAGTGTCAGAACTGAATTGTCATGATATAAATGTACATGAGTCAAACCAAAATTGTAAGTAAAGAAGGCGTATCAACTTTTTCACTTTTTATTTAAGATAGCTAGCCGGTTCTTTTAGTAAGTAGTAGATGTAAAATTTTTCATAGAATTCAGATATGCAATCGGTTTTTTTTTGTAGACCTCTTAATTTTTAAGTAATTTAAGTTTTTTAAAAAAATAATTAAGTCGGTTTTATGGTACTAAAACGCAACAAAATAAAATGGCCAGTTTTCGGCGGTTGCGCCGCCGTTTTTTCACAGTTCCATATTGTACCCCTATAAAGCAACTGCCATGCAAAATCTCAGACCTGCAACTCTTTTTTTAGTTAAGTTCCTTTGTTGACTTTTAATTTTGGTTACAAAAAGTGTCACTTTCGCCCCCCCCCCCTTTGTTGTTAAAAAAGTAAAAAAATCAACATGTTTAAAATGGACATACGGACATTTTGGTAATGATTATATAGTTGTTACGCTTTCTAAATCGTACCTAACTACTACAGGAATGACCATGCAAAGTTTGAAATCGATAGGACAATTCTAACATGCACAAATTAACAAAAAAAAGCTATCCGTTTGTGACGGACGGACCGACCCTAATTATAGAAAAGCTTCGCTTTTAAAAACTTGTAGCTGGCTTTCCTACACCCTCTTTGCTCCTTTCCCTCCGCCCCTACTGGATAAACAAACTCACTGAAGTTGAAATTTTATTTAAGGGTCATGTCAACCAGATGTGTGCACAGAGATTCATTCAAATTCAAATTTTTTTTTTTTTTTGTCAACATCAGATTTTTTTGCCATAATAGCGATTTCGCTTTTAGTAATTTGGAGCTCATATTTGAAAGGGGAGTCAGAGGAGGCAAAAAAATAGCCTAATTGAAGCATTATTTTATTGTCAGGGGGATGGATACACCAACAAGTGTCCTTTGATTGGTAATTTGAAGAAAAAAACTAATTTAAGGAGGTGTTGACACTTAACAATTAAGGGGGGTGTTGATGTTGACACTTAACAAGAACGTTTATCTACCCTGCCTAGTTTTGCAGGGGGGAGGGCGGTTGAATACACCTTAGGCCCCATCCTTGTAGTTTTCCAATGTTTAATTTCCTGTGGGTTGATGTTAATATCTCTGGACTCCATAGAGCTCAGAGATTCGGAACCAGATGAATCCTAATAATAATAAAATTAATATTAATATACATTTCCGTTGATTTCCTTCTGTAGATTAAATTATTGGTTGAAATGTTTGAATCAATCGAAAGTTCACACAGTTTTTGTAACAAAAAAAAGATAACTTTGTTATTAAACTTTAGGTACTAATGTAATTTACAGTCAGTTGTTCCCTCCCTCCCTGTTAATTTTGAATCTTCTCTGAACCCCTTTTAATTTTGTAATATGATATCTACAATACAAAGTAGAATGATGTCTGTCCCTTAAGATCTCGGTAACCACTGAACCGATCGGATTCTACTCTTCAGGGAATATACCTACTGGTCCTGTTTGGGATTTTAGGCTAAAATCTCCATATTTTTTTTTGATGATGGAGAAGATACCAATTATTTGGTGCTGCACCACATGTACTACACGCCAGGCTATAATTGAATCAAGACAAAAGTAAGTGCCGAGCTCTGGGACCTATGTATGGTGAAATTAGACATAAAACCATGATGATTCCAGATAAAACCAAAATATTTCAGCGGGATCGTTTTGAGAAAATTAGATTTGAAAATTTCAGGTTCAATTTTCACCCCCTAGGAGTTGCCGTATAATCATGACAAGAAAAGCAAAGATTATTTATCTAAATTTTAAACAACTTTGCTTTTATGAAGTCTTTCATAAAACCTCTCTATATATGATTTATTTAAGGCTGAATTTCCGTGACCTTAGCAAAGCAACTGATAAAAATGGTCATTAATTAACTCCCTTCAGGAGTGGTTTTATGAAGAACTTTATAAAAGCAAATTTGCTCAAAATTTTAAATAAACAATCTTTGCTTTTCTTGTCATGATTATGCGGCAACTCCTAGGGGGTGAAAATTAAAATTTTCAAATCTAATTTTCTCAAAAAGATCCCGCTGAAATATTTTGGTTTTACCTGGAATCATTATGGTTTTATGTCTAATTTCACCATACATAGGTCCCAGAGCTCGGCACTTACTTTTATCTTGATTCAATTATAGCCTGGCGTGACTACATTTTTTTACTAGAGGCTCGGGGGAAATCCGCTAGTAGTATTATAAACAGCTTTGCGCGGATATACAATAATAAGATTAAAACCATTTTGTTAACCCGGAGATGCCGAATGCACGGGCTAACAAAACTGGTTTTAACATTATGATTGTACATTTTTAAATTTGTAGAAAATTGGATACGCGATATGAAACATGTATTTTCAGTACGGTTAAGAATAGGTCGCAATCCGGCGGAAATTCATCGGATTCAAAACTGGAGAACATGTACCTGGGTTTCCGTTCTTCTATCATAAAAACTTGAAAATCCTTCTCTAAAAAAGAGATAGTGTGATTTAGAATTAATTGGATTTTCATGTACTCAAATAAAGTGATGCTTTAAGTTGGCTAAAATAAGGATATCCCCCATCTCCTACTGGATTAACGAACTGACCAAATAAATGAAGTTCATATTAGCACCCTAAATTGACGACAATTTTTTCCCTGTCAATATATCCACGTAATCTATACCCATTGATATCATCATCATATAGATGTAATTGGTGTAATTTCGGCTAAAAATGTACGACTATATAATTTTTGTTTTTAGACGATGCCTAATCTGGAACTCACAGAAAGCATTGTTACAACAAAAATGTTAATGTGAGAAGTTGTTACTTAATACCTTTTATATTTTTCCGCTGAGGTAGCATTTGTTAATTCATCATCTAGATTGTAGAATGTGGATTTTCCAATTTTATTCTTATCCGTGGAAACGTTGGTTGAAGTTGCCTAATAACAAAATATAATATTAAAATTTATGTTTAATAATATATCTCTGGGAGGGAGGGGATATTAGACTGTAAATTTACTGGTCCCCAAAGTTTAATGTATTCATGTTCTCTCATTTGTTGGCTTTAAAACTGTGGGCACTTTCATTAAATCTTTATTGGTTGGTATAAACTAGCAGTGTCCGAACTTTACCACCAATAATCTAAATATTTAAAAGGGGTAATATTGTTTTTCGTCATTTAATATTCTAAAACCCGAACCACTTCATTATGCAATCTACATTTTCCTGGATATTTTGTCTACGGTAGACCATAAGCGTAAATCTTTACAGTACATTGTTTCTATTTGTTAAAGCAACACATATGATAAAAGAAAAAGATTCTTTTTAAAGTAAAATGCTTATATTTCAATCAAAATCTAAATTTTTGTATTTTTTACCGATCCACTTCATTATGCAAATCAAAAGAAAATCAATGAGAAAACGTTTGTTTTGCCCTTTTCTCCACTTTTAAAAATTAATTCTGATAAAATAACAATTTTTAAAGAGATTTATGCATTAATTATAATGAAAAACAGTTTAAGGTAGATTTTATTGATTTTTCTAAATAAGAAATAATTGAAAAAAAGAAATTCTATCCCTATCACTTTAGAGGACAGCTGCCGACCCCCAGTCTTATTGATGAAGCTAAATACATGTAAAAAATAAAAATTTGCCTGAAAAGTATACAAAAATGTTTTTTGAAGTGTTAAAATAATCCATTTTAAAATCTTGATTTTGAGGATGATGGCCTTTAAGATGCTCTTACTGGTGGTGATAGTGAGCTAAATGTTATCAAAGTGCATGCCCTTGAAGAAAACTTATATATTGAACTATGGTCCAATTTTTGTAGTCATAGCAGCCTCTAGCCAAGCAATATCAAAAAAGAAAAAAATTGCAATTTTAATTACTATAATTCATAGAGTAAATAATGTAGTTTTTAGATAATGGTTATATTTCATGTCGAGAGGCTCCACTGGAGGCTGCTATGACTACAAAAAATTGTACATAGGTTAATAGACAAGTTGTTGTAATGGTCATGTACTTAGATAACATTTAGCTCACCTTCTCCACCAGTAAGAGCATCTTAAAGGCCATCATCCTCAAAATCAAGATTTTAAAATGGATTTTTTTAACACACCAAAAAACATTTTTGTATACTTTTCAGGGTAATTTTTATCCATAACATGTATTTAGCTTCATCCATAAGACTGGGGGTCAGCAGCTGTCCTTTAAAGTGATGAGGATAGAATTTCTTTTTTTCAATTATTTCTTATTTAGAAAAATCATTAAAATCTGCCTAAAACTGTTTTTCATTATAATTAATGCATAAATCCCTTTAAAAATTGTTATTTTATCAGAATCATTTTTTAAAAGTGGAGAAAAGTGCAAAACCAACGTTTTCTCATTGATTTTCTTTTGATTTGCATAATGACGTGGATCGGTAAAAAATAAAAAAATATAGATTTTGATTGAAATATAAGCATTTTACTTTAAAAAGAATCTTTTTCTTTTATCATACGTGTTGCTTTAACAAATAGAAACAATGTACTGTAAAGCTGTACACTTATGGACTACCATAGACGAAATATCCAGGAAAATGTAGATTGCATAATAAAGTGGTTCGGGGTTTAGGAAAATTTTATATCAATACATTTATGTCACAATTATAGAGTAGCTACGCTACCAAATAGGACGTATTACCCAGGAAGGGAGGAGACTTAGGGCTGTTAATTTCACTAGTCCTCAAAGTGTTATAATAACGTTTTCTTATTCGTTGACTTAACAACCTTGGGGACTTTAATTTAATTTTGATTGGTTGGTACATTGGTTGAGAGTCCAAACATTTTAACCACTTATTGTAATCTACAGAAGGGGTAATTTTTTGTATCATCATTGGGGATGTACATCAATTTATCGGCCATTGTCTTATCCCTTTAGGTCCCTGCGTATTACCTCAGGTTCGTCTAATTAGAAGGCAAGATTTTGAGTTCCGTAAATATATTTGGGCTGGTTCCTTTTTATACACATACAGACTCCCTTTGACAATTATGTAGTAGCTACGCTACTATATAAGACGTACTACCTCCGGTTCGTCTAATTGGAAGGCAAGATTTTGAGTTCCATAAATATGTTTGGGCTGGTTCCTTTTTATACACATATACTCCCTTTGACAATTATAGAGTAGCTACGCTACTAAATAAGACGTACTTCCGGTTCGTCTAATTGGAAGGCAAGATTTTAAGTTCCATAAATATGTTTGGGCTTGTTCCTTTTTATACACATACAGACTCCCTTTGACAATTATAGAGTAGCTACGCTACTAAATAAGACGTACTACCTCTGGTTCGTCTAATTGGAAGGCAAGATTTTGAGTTCCGTAGATATGTTTAGGCTGGTCACGCTTCAATGGCTGCTTCAACTTACACGATCTCTCACCTTTATGCAAAAACAAGGTCTAAAACATCCATAAAAAAGAAGCTAAACAAATAATATATACGGACCATTTGCTCTATAAATTGGACCCAAATGTTACAAGAATCACGCCAAGTTTAAAATTGATGTTACAATGCTAAGATGCCTGAATTAACAAAAAGAGCTTATAGTTATGGACACGTACAGACCCTAATAGTAGAAAAGCTTCGCTTTTCATTAATAAGACATTTTTAAATAACAGTTGTTTAATATTTAGGAGGTTATATATGACGTTGGGGGACTAGACCTCTCAACTCAGACAAACCCTTTGACTGTACGACCTTAGAGAATTTCTAATTGTGCATGGTAATGAGTTGCGCCTGTTTACGGCTTTCCCCCTACTCTAACTATTATGTCGTGCACCTAACATAGTAGTAGTAAAAACTATTTTTATCGTCTTTAGTTATGACACAATGTCGGGCCAGGATTCGGACCTATCATATCCCCGACGACGATCGGATGCACTACGTGTTGAGCCACGGTAAAATTAAATAATCTGTACCTGGATAGATAGAAAAGCAAAGGAGCCCAGCTGCTATGACACCAAAAGCCAAAATAGCTGCTAAAAGTCCAAGTATGACGTCACTATACAATCGTAAACCCTGGATTTCCATATAGAGCTCATATGACTAAAATAAGATAGCAGACAATAGTTAGGTTCAATTATGACATCACTACTAGGAGTCCAGCTGCTATTATAGCAAAAGCCAAAATGGGCGCCAAAAGTCCAAGTATGGAGTAACTGTACAATCGTAGACCCTGGATTTCCATATACAGCTCATGGGACTAAAATAAGAGGCTGAAAATATAAAAACAAGATGACCGCAAAAATTTAATATTCTGACATAGCTAATTTTAACGGGAAAAAGGTAAAAAACAAGATGGCCGCCAAGTGTAACCTTACTTTGACACTAAAGGCTAGATCATGAAAAATAGTACACCTCCTATGACAAATGAAATACACTGTAATGAAAATTCAATAAATATAATTTAAAATACCTAGAGATATTGTCCATTTTTAAGATCTTAAGTAACATACCACATTCAAGTGATTCAATATTAGAATAACCTGGTCAGAACTAAGAACAGTTTCATACTCCTCAAACCGATCTGTTACATTTCAAATATCGAAAAATTGACAATTTATAGAAAAGGCTAGTGTGTGTTGATACCTATTCCTAATTGTCTCAGGAATCTTTAGGCAAGGTCAAGGAACGAAAGGACGATTCTAACATGCATAATTTACAATTTATACTGAATGTAGATGGCTTTGCTTTTTAAAAAGTTGTTGGGTTTAAACTTTTAGGGGTTTTAGAGATATTAGCAGCAAACAAACTAATTTTAATATTTTTCCTGAATGGTTTTCCACAACAGCCATGTTAAATTGAGAAGAGTTGTCTTCGATTTCAACCAAGTTTATCTAAAACAAGGATGACAACAGCCATAAAAGTGAAGCTCTAAAATAAAGGTAGGACATACGAACATTGACACTCGTAGAGTGTCAGAACATGATAGCCAGAATATTGATCTTTAAATTTAAAAATTGGAAATAAATCAAATTAATTTAATACTATATACATAAAAAGTTAACATATGAATTATAAGAGTTATTATAACAATATTAAATAAGGACTAATCCAAGATATTCTCTTATAAAAAGTGTAAGTTCATTGTAAAGCAGAAGTAAGCAATACAAAGAAAGAAAATTTTGCCGTTTAACATAAAAAGTGTACATTTAAATTAGGTCAATACTAATTCAACATAAAATCTTCTCAAAATATGTCCAATTTATACAAAAAAAAATAAAACTTCAGTAAGTTCCAGAAAGAAAAATAATAGTCATCGAGAAGTAAAATATAATATTCATGATAAAAATATTAGGTCAATAGGTACTAATCCTTAATATAAAAATGTGTATAATGGATACACAGCTGAACTTAAAAATGTTCCAATCAAAAAGTAAAAAATAAATATTAATTAAATGGACGTGGGACTTTCTTGCAACAATAAAAATGTTATTATGATTTTCAAGTTGTACCTAATTGTAACAGATTTAACATGCAAAGTTTGAAATCGACAGGACAATTCTAACATGCATAAATAAACGTTACGTGCGGACGGTCATACAGATCTTAATTATAGAAATGATTTGCTTTTAACAAGGACAATTAGGTCAAATATAAGTGAAGCAAACGCATTCTTCTACAGTCTCTACAATCCTTACTCTGAAGCTTATAGTTTCAATAAATACTGAACGAACCGATTAAGTTTTCCATTCTAATAATGTTTGATTTATATTATTGGTTAGTTTAGGTTATTTTATTTTAAAAAATTACGTCTTAGGATTGTTTTAGCCTATAGTTCCGTCCTCTACCTAACCATTAATAAAAAATGCCCCTAGATGGTAAAGGCACAGCTTCTAGTAATCATAAACGATAAAGTTTTTCAATCTAACTATTAAAGATATAAATATGCAGTTTGACCTTAAAGTAGCATTAAACAGATTTATGACTACATTTTTAGTAGCAAAGCTACTTAATAAAATTCTAAGGTAATTTTAAAGATAAACGCGTGTTTTTTTGTGAAGATTTATCTTTAACTTATTATGTTATACTGAAAAGCAACTGTATATTTTGGGAGAAAATTTTTTTTATCTTCCCTATCTCTATCACTTCAATACCTGAATATTTTCATAGATTACAGTTTCTTGTTTGTCCTCTATTAAATTAATATCTGGTTCAATAGCTCCACAATTACTATAAAACAAGAATAGCTATTTATCGCATCGTATTATAGACAGCTTTCCTTGGATATTAAAATTATAAGATTAAAACCAGTTTCGTTAGCCCCGAGCAAAAATTCAATATTTTATTTTAATATTCATAGAAATTTGTCTGTAATACGATGCTAGACTTGATTTTTCAGTATGAATGAAAACCGGTTCACCAATCTAATCGCTCCACAGTTACTAAGAAACAAGGATGACAACATTCATAAAACCAAAGAAAATGGGCAGGGATCTAAAGGGATAAGACAATGGCCAATAAATCTATGTACATCCCCAATGATGATACAGAAAATTAACCCTTCTGTAGATTACAATTGTTTGTTGAAACGTTTGAAAACTCAACCTAATGAACCAACCAATCAAAATTCAATAAAAGTCCCCGAGATTTTTAAGCCAACAAATAAGAGAACGTTAATATAAGACTTTGGGGACTATTGTAATAAACAGCCCAATGTCCAATTCCTCCCTGAGTACATAAAAGGTTTGAATTTAATAGTATGATTCTAACATGCATAAATATACAATTATAGCTCTCCATTAAGGACAAACTTACGGACAAGCCTAAAATATAAAAAAAAGCTTCGCTTAAAATAACCATACCTTTTACTAATAAAGAAAAATATCTGAACACACAAAATTATGAAAAAATCCATTAATTATCAAAAAATTAATATCATTTATTTTGTAATGAAAATATAACAATAAACTGGTGACAAATACATACATAATTCTCAATATTTGTAATAGATCAATAATATCAGGACTTAAAGTATAGGTTAATTGAAGATAAATATATGCCCCCCCACCCAAAAAAAAAACACAGATTTTTTATGAGTATATGAGAGTTTCATTCATTTTTTAAGGTGGGGAGGATAAATACCCCACCTCCCTCCCTTACAAATTTTCTGATTAGAGATAAAGATTAATTCGTCTGTTCAGGAGATATTACGTGACAAACATACATCAAGTGTCTTTAGAATTTAGTATTAAATAGACGTACGAACGTTTAAGTAATAATTTTTCCAATTTATGCTTAACGGTTACAGGAATCATAATGCAGTTTAAATTTAAAAATTCTAAAGCTATTATTTAGATCTATTCGTTAAGGACAGAAGGACCGACTATGATTTAGTTCTAATTGACTTGTCTGTCTCTTTATTCCTGATAATAATACACAAGTGTTTAAAAGAAGGAGAGAAAAGATCAAGGATAAAAATATCTATAATCAGCGAAGCACAATAAACGTGTCAAGACAAATGAACAAAGTGAGATAAAATTGTCGTTAGCTTCTTTTAATGTACATATACCTACTTGATATACAGCATGACCCTCGAAAAAGTATTTTTAAGCATCTGCAGCCCATATTTCTCAATGAATTATCAAAAAATGTATATGTCCTTGTTCTCTGTAGATTTCCACATAAGTAGATATAAAAATATTTTTTTTACATCAATTAACAGCTGAGATTTTTGGAGCCAAAGTTTTGAAAAAGTGGCTGAGGAAAAAGTAACTTTTCAAGAAAAATGTTTTTTTTAAAGTGAAATGACGTGTTTTCCTCATAATTTCAGAACTTTTTATAAAACTTATATAAAGATGTTTCCAAGAAATTTATTTCATGCTGAAAGCACTTTTTTCACTTGCTCTAAAAGGCATTTTTAGATTAGTGTTAATTGCAAAAACACCCTTACAGAAAGAAATCCTATAAAAAATAGTAGCAAATTGAAAGTTTACATAAACAGAAATCAAACACCTTTTATTTTATCAAAATAAGTTAAAAAACCAAAAAGTTACAGCTACAAACTTTTATTACACATTTAACAATTTAAATAATTTTTATGTGTCTTAGATTAATTTGATGAGTCGGCGTGAATTTATTTGTAAAGGTTGCGCTAATCCTTCCGGTAATGAGCATAAATTGGGGAGGGGTTTATTTAAGGTCATATTAATAAGTGGGAGATATTATAAGATTTGAGGGAAAATGGTTAGGTATAAGAAAAATGTATTTAGTAAAATTTGAGAAGTAGATTTTTATATGTAAAAGTAACGTTTTTTAATGCAATAAAAAATGTATCAATTGTAAACTTGCTCTTCTTTCTTATTTGTTTTTTAACTGGTTGATAAAAAGTAATATACTAATAAAAAACTAAGAAATATTTAGCAGTATCCAGTTTCTCAAGCACTTTTTCCAAACTTTGGCTTTAAAAATCTCGGCTGTTAATTGATGTAAAAAAAATATTTTGATATCCTTTGATGTAGAAAATTATAGAGAACAAGTACATATGAATCTTTTAATATTTTATTGAGAAATATAGGCTGCAGATGCTTAGAAATACTTTTTTGAGGGTCATGCTGTATAGAGTAGCTTTGCTACTAAACAAGGATGACAACATCCATAAAAGCGAAGCTCTGAAACAACGGTAGGACAAACGTACATTAACTCTTGTTTAGTGTCAGAACTGGATAATCAGAATATAAATGTATAAGAGTCGAAGCAAAATTGTAAGTAACTTTGTTGAAAAATTGCTTGATGCAGAATAATGTTTAAGGACATACTTACGTTTTTAGGACTTGGTTATAGAGTTGCTGCGCTTATAATAATGTACTATGTTGTCTCAGGAATCAATATACCAAAAGTCAGATCAATCGGATAATTAGATCATATAAAAATTTGTTGTTAAACAAGTGAAAACATTAACCTGTTAAAAATGGACGTACGGTCATTTGGTAACAACTATAGAGTTGCTACGCTTTCAAAATTGTACCTAACTACTACAGGAATCACCATGCAAAATTTAAAATCGATAGGAAAATTCTAACGTGCCTAAATTAACGAAAAAAGCTATCCGTCTCGGACGTACGGACGGACCGACCCTAATTATAGAAAAGCTTCGCTTTTAAAAACACATTTAGGTATAGTAAAGAGTATATTTTCGTTCGTGTTTTTAATAATAATTATATTGTAATTACAAGAAAGTTTATTTTAATCAGAAATATAGCTAAATACCTTTAAATAGGGTTTAATTTATGAAATAAAATACTTTGATAAAAGCTTGAATAGGCTAAATAAAAAAAATTAAGTATGTAGAATTTTCAATATGAAAATTCATATTTTTCCATCCACCTTATTTAAACAAAGTTGAAGAACAAAAGTGGAGGTAGGTTGTGCTAAAATTCCGCAAGTGTGTGAATTTTAAGGATTAAAAATAGGAGTAGAACAATAATATTCACTAAATATGTGTATTCCTTATTGAAAAGAACTAAAGACAAAAAAAATTTCAAAAATTACAAATAATGCCATTTATTTCAAAGATATTCATTTTTTAAAACATTATTTGATTGTCCATGGTAATTCTATGTATATGTTAAAAATTAATTTTTGTCAGCTTGACATTAGCAAAGATTATGGTGAAATTTTTAGGTTTTTCTTTTAACAATTTTTAATTACCGTTAATTTATTTTGTCTATGGTTCTTTTTAAAAAGGAATACACATATTTACTATTTAGTGAATATTATCGTTCTACTACTATTTTTAAGCCTTAAAACTCACACCTTTACGGAATTTTAGCACAACCTACTCCTCCCTTTGTTAAATACTTTAAGTCAGGGGTTAGGTTAAGTTACATAGGGTTACATAGGTATAGTAGCCCTATATTGGTTTTAATCCATCGAATATTAATAGGTTTCGAAGCTTCACTAGGAAATATTTTCTCGTATTCATTCGAAACCGTCTAATATCCGGAGGATTAGAACCGGTTCTCATCCATACGAAAAAACTATGTCTAGCATCGTATTATATCCAGTTTTCTACGAATATAAAAGTGTACAATCATAAGATTAAACCCAGTTTTTTTAGCCCGTGCCTTCGACATTTTATATCCGCCGAAAGCTGTTTATAATACGATGCGAGAAATAACTACCTATTCTTTTAAATTTGAAATTAGTATTTTAAATCGAGTGTATAAATGAAAATAACATAAATGATCAATTATACATAAAATTGCATTTTGACTAGTAACATATTCTGATTATTTTAGTCTTATTAATGGTTACTGGGATATACCAACAAAAGAATGGATGTATTATTAAATGGATGTTACACCAGATTTTAATATTCTCTAATAATGCGAAACACGCAGCGGGCTAAAATAACGATTTCCCCCCTTCCACCCCCTTTGAACCATCCTCTCCCCTCCTACTGGATGAAAGAACTGGCCAATATATGATATCCATGTTAGCAATCTAAATTGACGATAATCTGGTGTAACATCCAAGTAATAATAAAGCCATTATAATATTTTAAATGCTCAGATGTTCAACATTGCATTATTTTACAAAAAAAAAATATTCTAAACACAATTTAAAAAATTATTTTTGTATTTTTTTCTTAAATTCTCTGACTCTTTCTAAAAATTCATCATTTTTGTCCATTATTAAATTAACTTTGGTAGCCGTCACTTTTCTTTTATTTCTGATCTCTGAAAATAATAATGGATATTTATCGCATCGTATTATAGACATCTTTCCGTTGGATAGTAAACTGAAAAATTAAAAATATTTTACTGGGATGCAATACTCTAACACCCATGGATATTAGATTAAGTAACATCCAACAGACAACCAGCCCTTTGATTACACGACCTTTGTCTGAGAACTCCTAACTATGCATGGTAATGAGTTGCGCCTGTTTAATGTTTATGATCCAAGGCATTCCCTTACTTTAACCATTTATATCGCGCACCTAACATAGCAGCAGTAGGAAACATTTTTAACGCCGAGATTTGAAGCTACGGGTTGGTTGGGAAAGATTTATTTGGGACAAACCTGTTTAGTCACCCTCGACTGTGACTGTATCCAGGTGAGCAAGAATTTTATGTAACCCCTCATTATTTGAGTAAGCTCTTTTCTCCAGGGAGTTAACTTCTAATTTGGGGACTTTTATCGAATTTTGATTGGTTGGTTCATTAATTTCAGTGTCTAAACGTTTCAACCACTAATTGTAATCTTCAAAATTTTGTCTATCATAATTAGGGATGTACATTAGGATATATAAGTTTTTGAAATCTGCATCAAATTTTAAGGATTTTTTTTGTAAAATTCGTTTTTTGTATAATTCTTTATCTAAAAGCGGAAATACAATTTAAGTTAATTAATTTTGACCAATAGGATAGGTGGATTAGAAACTACCTGCGCTCTAATTAGGTGAATGATGTACGACACTCAAGCTTCTCCAATCAGAGCGCAGATAGTTTTCAACCCACCAATCACAGATGTCAAAATTAATTAACTTAAATTGTATTTCCACTTTTAGATAAAGAATTATAAAAAAACGAATTTTATAAAAAATCCTTAAAATTTGATGCAGTTTTCAAATCTCCCCCTAACATTAAAATTCCTTCCAACTCATATATATATATGTATATCCTAATGTACATCAAATTATCGGCCATTGTCTTATCCCTTTAGATCCCTGTGAAACAAACCTGTTTGGTTCCCCTCGACTGTGACTGTATCCAGGTTTGCCAGAATTTTATGTAACTCCTCATTATTTGAATTAGCTCTCTTCTCCAGTGAGCTGACTGCCTGGGGTACATGTTCCTTGGCCAACCATCCTTTCTCCAGATCTTCCATCTGAATAATAAATATACACTGATACAGTATACGTTGATATTGTGACAGGGGGAAAATCGTCTTCAATTTAGGTTGCTAACATGGACATCACTTATTGCATTGGTCAGTTCGTTCATCAAGTAGGAGGGGGTAAAAGGGGTGAAGGGGGGAGCCGTTATTTTAGTCCGCTATAAGTTTCACTTTATTATAGTATATGATAATCTTGAATAAGATCCAAGTAATAATATATAAATCCATTATCTAAGTTTTAAGATGATAGGTCAATAGACCAAAAGTTATTTATCGCACCGTATTAAAGACGGCTTTCCGCGAAAAAAAAAATAAAATTAATTATTAATGGCTAAGGCTAAAAAACTGACATTAATATTGTGATCTTTATTTTAATATATGTGAAAAAATTGTCTGTAATACGATGCTTTACATGATTTTTCAGTAAGGCCGAGAACCGTTTCTAATCCAGTGGATATTGATCAATTTTTAAGCCTTAGTGGAAAATACATTGCATCTGAAAAATAAACAAAGAGAGGGGTAGGTTTCTGGTAGAATCCGTAAAGGTGTGTGTTTTAAGATCTAAAAATAGTAGTAGAACGATAATATTTCTTATTGAAAGTACTATAGACAATTTTTTTTTTAAAAGTTAACATAAATTTTTATCGTTCTACTACTGTTTTTTACTTATAACACATAACCCTTACGGATTTTACCAAAAAACTACCCCTCTCTTTTTGAGAAAAAAAATGTATGCTTATCTTAATTTAGGTTAGGTTGGAATAGCCAAGTAGAGATAGCCTTGGATAGCCTTGAGGACGGGATTTTAGTTATGACACGGTGTCGGGTCGAGATTCGAACCTAATACCTTGTCGCGACAACGAGCGGATGAGCTATAGATATACTACAGTCTCGGGTAGCCAAGTAAGGATACTAGACGGATAGGACAACGCGGTAAGAATAGTTTGATATTAAGTTGTATAGATTACCTCTTGGCAAAGTTTTAAATATTTAGTTTCTACCAACAGACCTTTAGTTTCTAGATTTACAATATCTTTGTATGCAGCTTCCTAAAAATACATTCGGATTTAATAATAATTATAATAATGATTTTAGGTGCTGCTTAGCTTAGGAGATAGCACATACAATAATCTAAATATTCTGCTATCCATCGATATTTTTAGTTAACATTATGAAAGGGGTAGTTTCATGAAATGCATTTAAACTTAATTTAGTGAACCGCATATTTTATCCTGGTTAAATGTTTAAACTACATTTATATGGCATATATTTTAAAGAATTTCAATTTTCTACCACGTAGTTTTTAAAATATCAAGACTTGAAAATCGTCTTTTTAAATTGCATATATCACAAAAAGACAATTTTCAAGTCTTGATATTTTAAAAACTACGTGGTAGAAAATTGAATTCATTTCAAATATATCCTATTTAAATGTAGCTTAACCCATTAACTAGGAAAAAATATGCAGTTCACTAAATTAAGTTAAAATGCATTTCATGAAACTACCCCTTTAATCTCATAAAAAAAGATAACAATTAATAACTCGTGGTATATACATAGATTGTTTTATTAGTAGCAAAGCTACTCTATAATTCACTTTGTCCGTCAGTCCGTCCGTAACGCTAAGGGGGAAACGTGACTTTCTCGGCTCCTATACAAGATATGCCCATCTAATCTATACATTGTTTTGGCCATCTGTCTGTTATTTGGGGTGCTAGATCGATTCTTAGATTTTCAAGTTTTCGTGATTTTCTCAATTCCTTTTCAAGATAGAGGGCTGAACATTTTTAGGGATCAATTAATTTTAGATTCTACTTATTTTCACGAAGTTTTGATAAGATTTGTCTATTGTTTGATTAGCCATAGTCTCTTAGGGTTTGGACCTAAGTAGTCATGGAGTAGGCTGAGACACTTTTGTATAGCTACTAGGGCTATCAAGCTCCACGTTCAAGCACATTATGACTTGACCCGCTATCTCATGAGAGCTATTCATTATTACCTCACCCTCGCCGAGTATGGCAGGTGTCCCAAATTAAGTCACCGTATTGAATGACGCTCTCCGCAGAGGAGCTTGGGATAAGGGTAGTACTGATATTATGTACGTGACTATTAAGTATCCAAACTTACTCAATAATCCCCTTCTTACACAACCAGGGGAAGTTGCGTGAATGTATTCAACTGAGAAATTCGAGTTTGTCTATTAATTGGGGTGCTAGATCGATTCCTAGATTCCTAGATTTTTAGGTTTTCTTGATTTTCTCGATTCCTATTCAGGATTGACGGCAAAAAATTATCAGGGATTGAATATGCTAATATTATACAATAAACATATTTCCATAAAGTTTCATTAAGATATGTTTATTAATGGGGGTGCTAGATCGATTCCTAGATTTAAAAATTTTTGTGATTTTAAAGGTTTCCTGTTTTACCTATTTTTTCATTTTAAATGTTTATTGTATGACACTGCACTATAGTAATTTTTTTTTCATTCATAATTTTTGAGCTTCGCTACTGTTGTCATCCTTGTTTATACCGGGAAAAAATTATGGAAACGCAAAAAAATCGTCAAGAATACTATCTTGACGAAAATGGATTGATTGATTTTATCCAAGAAAACTTATGTCCAAAAGTAGCATAAAAAATACGTAGTAAAAGTCATCTAAGACGTATATCTATTATAGAGTCTAGTTAGGAGCTAGCTTATTCAATCTATCTATTTTTTAATTTCTAAAATATGTTAAAATCTAAAGAAATAGGTACCTACTATTTAATACAAAACTATAATTTATGTCACCTAGACTTCAGTAAAGTGTTCGACAACAAATTGATAATATTACTTCTGATGATA
Source organism: Acartia tonsa (assembly GCF_053477335.1). Classification (NCBI taxonomy): domain Eukaryota; kingdom Metazoa; phylum Arthropoda; class Copepoda; order Calanoida; family Acartiidae; genus Acartia; species Acartia tonsa. The sequence goes on from NC_137264.1 coordinate 13,578,877, forward strand.
AATGAAAACAATTTAAAGTCAGCACTTTATCTTACAATAAGGATGACAAAATCCATTAAAGCGAAGCTCTGAAACGGTAGGACAAACTATCATTAACACTTGTATAGTGTTAGAAATGAATGAGTAGCATTTTAATGCATTAGTCTAAACAATATTGTAAGTAAATATATTGCATAACCTCTTAACTACAGGATACTGTTTAAGGAAATGCAACAGATCTATAGTATAGATGTATATACAGACAACTACCTCCCTTCATTTTTCAAAGACCTCTTTCGCCTGCTTCTTAATAATTTATTCTACTTGGCTGTGTTGATATAAGCGACACCATTGGTTGATTTTCAATGACCAAATAGGTGCCCAAAACGGTTGCGATGGGGAGATACAGTTATTAAACCCTTTCTCCCTCTAGTGTTTAACTCTAATGGAAATATTTACATTTTTGGGACTTTGTTATAGAGATGCTTCGCGTATAATATTGTACATAGTTGAAATAGCGATCAGTATTCCAAAAATCAGATGAATAGGATAGGATGATTATAACATAAAAAAATTTGTTGTCCACTTTTTGTTTGTGTATTTTTCCTAATGGCGATTATCTATCGCAGCCTACCACATATTTTTTGGCAAACTGCTGACCTTATCATAGATTGAAAAGAATACATATAATATTACGTGTCCCTGATGGCTTCTAGGGGCATAGCCGCTAGTAAATAATAAAATACTAAAACAACCTGTGTAGGATCATATTTTTTACCAAGAAGCATCACCTTGGACCCGTTTGATAATCCAGCCTAGAATTTAAAAATCAAACAAGTTGAATTTTTCAATAAAATCATTCGTCATGAAAACTTACCTATGCCTTTTAAATATGAAAAAAAATATTACTGCCCTTTTGGTACAGAGAGAGAGAGGGGACAATTGGCTGTTTTTAACACTGGTCCCCAAGGTAATATAATACCGTTTTCTTATTCGTTGCTTAACAACTTTGACGACTTTATAGAATTGTAATCGGTTGGTTCATTAAGTTGAATGTCCAAACGTTTCAATCACTAATTTTAATCTACAGAAGGGATAATTTTGTATATCATCATTGGGGGTGGTGTAGTGTACATCAATTTATCGGGCAGTGTCTTATTTCTTTAGATCCCTGGAAAATTCGAATCATGCCTGATATTGACCTGAATAAGAGTAGATTCAACGTCAGCTGATATCTGTTTCCCTTTGTAAATAAGTTTCTGCGCATTTACAGGAACACCGCTCACAGTAGCTAACTGCATCATTAAATCTCCTATAAAAAAAACTTTTCTTTGTCTGAAGCTTAAGATCTCGGAAGTTGCAGGTCCGAACCTCCTTCGACATTCCCTAGAGGGTAAGGTCAAAGAAACTAGGTCACTAAGGATGTAAACTCTTGAATGATTGATTCCTTTGTAAATAAGTTTCTGCGCGTTTAAGGGAACACCGCTCACCGTAGCTAACTGCATCATTAAATCTCCTACAAAAAAAGACGTTTTTTTGTCTGAAGCTTAAGATCTAGGAAATTGCAGGTCCGAACCTCCTTCGACATTCCCTAGAGGCTAAGGTCGAAGAAACTAGTGTTATATAGGTCACTAAGTATGTAAAATCTTGAATGATTGATTGCTTTATATTAAGTTTTTTGCGCTTTTACGGTAACACCGCTCACAGTAGCTAACTGCATCATTAGATCTCCTACAAAAATTTTTTTTTTGTCTGAAGCTTAAGATCTAGGAAATTGCAGGTCCGAACCTCCTTTGACATTCCCTAGAGGCTAAGGTCGAAGAAACTAGTGTTTTATAAGTTACTAAGTATGTAAAATCCTGAATGATGGATAACTTTATATTTATTTTTTTTGAGCGTTTACGGGAACACCGCTCACAATAGCTAGCTGCATCATTAAATCTCCTACAATAAAGACATTTCATCCTATTTCAGTTGTAATGTTTTGTCTGAAGCTCAAGATCTCAGAAAATGCTAATACAAATTGGATATACTCTTCAGGGAAGCTATAAATGTTGTGGGGTGGTTTTAGGCTATTTTTCCCAACATCCCACGATCTCTTCTAGAGTATCATAAGTGAAATCTTGTTTGTTGTAGCTAACGGAAACATAAAAAATCCTACAAAAGGGGATGTTGCATTGAAGGTCTTATGCTATTTTTACGTACGAGGAAAATAACTAGTTATATGTAGTCTATTCATAAAGCTTACTTACTAATAACAGTGGATATTTGATTTAGTTCTTATGATTGTACTTTAAAGTTGTCCTAATTCATAAAAATATGACTAAAATACTTTTTTTATAAAGAAAAAAAATTTTCGAACTAGGACAATATTTTGCCATAAATAGTGCAAAATAACAAGTTAACAATAATCGTTTGACAAAAATTACCAACTAATGACTGTTCTAGTTATAATGTACATAGTATTCCTGCTATAGGTATTGAACAGGGTTTCTCATAGTTCCCGAGATGTTTGATAAAACAAGGATGATAACATCCATAAACGCGAAGCTCTGAAATAGTGGGACACACGAACATTTAACACTTGTAAACAATAATAATATAGACATATAAAAATCAGCATGTTTTAAAGAGACGTATGGACTTTCTTGTAATCATTAAAGAGTTGCAACGCTTTCTAAATTGTACCCTTATATTATAGGAATCATCATGTAAAGTTTGAAATTGATAAAATTATAACATGCAGGGCGACCACTCCAAAACCAAAAAAATATAGTATTTTTATAGTATATTTTTTTTATCCATATAGTATATATAGTATATTTTTTTTCACTCATATAGTATGATATAGTATCTGACTTTGAATTATTTAATAATACATAGTATATACATCATTCAATAATAACTCAAAGCAAAGCTGTTATCAAAGCAATTTCACATATAAGGAGGGGGGGGGGGGGGGGGAGTTTTGCCACTTTCGCTTAATCTGTGATTATTAGACTAGGTATTAATTTGAGACTATAGGTTATTTGGGATAAAAGTTTACTTTTGTATAGTATTTCATGTATATTTTCTGTTTGAAGAGTTAGAGATCAACTTATTAAACAGAATATGCATAGTTTTGGACAGGTAAAATTCATTTTTTTTGTTTGAAGAGTTAGAGGTAACAAAGTATGCATCTATTTGAATATTTTCCACTCTGGACAGGTTATAAATCAATTTTTTAATTTAAAGAGTGAGAGGTCAACATATAAAGCAGAATATGCATCTTTTTGGATGTTATTAACATTAATGAAGAAAAAATTAAAATCGACCTCCAAGTTCTGGTCATGCAGGCCTCCAGGTCTACTCTGGACATGTAAAATTCAATTTTTTTGTTTGAAGAGTTAGAGGTAAAATTTTAAACTAAGTATGCATCTATTTGAATATTTTTTTACATATTTGAAGAAAAAATGACATTTAGCCTCGAGGTTCAGGTGCTGCAGAGCATCAGGTGGACTCTGGACAGGGACTTCTTGCTTGAACAGTTAATGGTATACCTATTTGTTAAAAAAAGGAGCTTATATTTGGATATTATTTATATATTTGAAGGAAAAAAATTTGGCCTCCAGGTTTAGGTGCTGCAGGCCTCCAGGTGGACTCTGGACAGGTATAAAATAATTTTTTTTTATTTAAGAAGTAAGAGGTTAGTTTATTAAACAACATAGGCATCTTTTTAGATGTTATTTATGTGTTGAAAGAAAAAATGACAATTGACCTCTATATTAATGTGCTGCAGGCCTCCAGGTGGACTCTGGACAGGTAAAAATCAAAATTTTCCTATTTATAGAGAATAAAGGTACTAAGAAAGAGAGGGAATGTCTAATTGAGCCAATAGGAGAATCGCATCGGAATTTACATTGGATCTCATTGGTTGAAATTATGTACACATTTTCCTACGAAGGCATGTTTTTTTTTCATTTCATACATGCATAAAAGTCAGCTGTTAACAGTATATTTTCTTAGTAGAAAGCTTTGCGGAATCAGAATTAATTGCCCAAAAATTTCGTTTACAATTTGAAAGCTTGAAACAAAGTTGGATTCTTAAAAAAAAAGTTAGGCTGGCAACTCGCTGGTGAGGCAAAATTATTTTTGTGAAAAATCCTCCAAAATCGAATAAAAAAATTTACAAAAATGAAATAAAATCTTAAGAGGGTTATTAACATATGATTTTGTTTAATTTTTGTATATTTTTAATGTTCTTTTGGATGATTTTTCACAAAAATAATTTTGCCTCACTATCGAATAGCGAGTCTATCATTTTTTAAGAATCCACATCAGCTTGGGTCGAAAGTAAACAATACTTTTGTCTGCTAGGAATGTTCTCTCTTAGATTTGACGAAAAAAGGGTTCAGAATATTCTTCTACTCTTCTATTTCTATTTTATAGAGTTAAAGGTTAGTTTTTTAAACACCATAAGCATTTTTTTAGACGTTATTTACATAACAGAAGAAAAAATACAATTGCTCTCCAGGTACAGGTGCTGCAGGCCTCCAGAGAAGACTTCAAACCCCAGAGAATACCGGGAGGCCAACAGGTCCTGAACTTGATGGACTATTTTATTTTGTTCTTCAGATATGTTAATAACATCAGGGCGACCACCGCCTTTTTTATATTAATATTGAAAATAACGTACTACAAAAAAATTACAATGAACACAATAACGTACATTTTTTGAAAAAATAACGTACAATAACGTACCATAAACCACATATACATATATCTATAATACAAAGTAGAACAATGTCTTTGCGTCTGTCTGAAGCTTAAGATCTCGGTAAATGATGAACTGATTGGGATCTACTCTTCAGGGAATTGATATCCTGTTATATAAAGTATTAAGCTTTTTTGTTTGTAGGAAAGGATCTTGCTAACCGCTGAACCGATGTGGTCCTCCTTTATATGGAAGCTTCTTATAGGCTATTACTTTTTGAAATAGTCCGGGTTTTAGGCTATTTTTATGCCCTCCAAATTCCTTCCATTATAGAGCCTCTTGATGCTAGGGGAGGAGTCGCTAGAATATAATACAAAGTAAAACAATATCTGTCTGTCTGTTTGTTTGTAACGAAGGATATTGCTAACCGCTGAACCGATCGGATTCTCCTTAACAGGGTAGCTTCTCATAGGTCATTGGAAGGTTTATATTATTTTTGTACCACGACCCTCCCAAGAGAAATCGCCCCTAGAAAAAATTACCCCCCCCCCCCCCTAGAGGCCTCTAGGGGCGTAGCCGCTAGTATATATATATAGAAAGTAGTATACTTATCCAAGGATACCCAAACTTTTTCATTGGAGGGGGTATAAAAAGCTCAATTTGTGAGGGGGTGGAGGGGTAAAAAGGCAGAAATTTTTCTACCCCTTGCAAAACTGTTTTGGGCGTTAACTACCTACTCCCCCTTTATTACCTCCCCTAAAAAAAGTGAGTTTTTTTTTAAAGGGAGTTTACTTGTTACATTTCACAAAAATAAATAAAAAAAATTTTTGAGGGGGAATTTTTTTTAGGGGGGTTGTGGTTGTCCCAACCCCCCAAAAAAAGACAGACAGATAGACATACATTGACTTTGTATTATAGAAAGTAGTATCTCATTCCTATAAGTACATGAAAACATTAAAATCAACTAAAAATAATCTCGCTAACTGATGAACAAATGTGATACTCCTTGAAAGTGTAACTTCTCATATGTCCTGGTAAGGTTTGTAATTACAATTAGTTTAGAGGAATTTTTTTTGCTATATAGTGAAATACTTAATTGAGTTTTTTATTTTACGAAACCTTGAAAATGACGTCATAGATAAATTGGTAAAATGGCGCGCGAAGCGCGCAGAAATTTTTAAAAAATAGTTTTTATGAAATACAATAACATTAATTATTATTAATACTAACCATACATTACAGAAAAACGTACAATAACGTATACTGAAATGTTCATATTGTACACAAAAATCAATAACGAACAAAAACGTACCAAGAAACCTAAAAATGGTGTTCAATATGAACATATTGAACATAACGTACATAGTGGTCACCCTGTAACATCCAAATAGATGCATATTCTGACCTCTTAACTCTTCAAATAAGAAATTTGAATATTTTAGCTGTCCTGAGTGAACCTGAACTTGGAGCCTGATATGTTAATATTATCCAAATAAATACATATTCTGTTATATAAATTGAACTCTAACTCGTCATATAAGAAATTTGATTGTTTACCTGTCCAGAGTGGACCTGGAGGCCTGCAAGACCTGAACTTATAGGTCGATTTTAATTTTTTCTTCAAAATTGTTAGTAACATCCAAAAAGGTACATATTCTGTTTTATAAGTGGACCTCTAACTCCTAAAATAAGAAATTCGATTTTTTACCTGTCCAGAGTGAACCTGGAGGCCTGCAGGACCAGAACTTGGAGGCCTAATTTATTTTTTTCTTCGGATTAGTATGTTAATAAAATCCAAACTGGTGCATAGGTATTTTGTTTAATAAGTTGATCTCTAACTCTTCAAAAAAAAATTTTTATTTTTTTTACCTGTCCAGAAACCACCTTCCAGCCTGCAGCACCTGAACCTGGAGACCTATCCAAAAAATGAATCAATATTAGTGAACTATTACCCAAAAGTAAACTTTTATCCCAAATAACCTTTAGTTTCACATTAATACCTAGCCTAATAACCATGGAGTAAGTGAAAGTGGCAAAACTTTTCCCTCCACCTTAAGTTAATTCTATAATGAAAAATAACTGATACTTAAATCACAATCACAAACAATAATATATTTTAATGGATTTTCTTCAACTCTTTCTTACTGTAGTGCTTTATTCATTTTTGTCGTATCACGGTATCTTTTGATAGGTTATTGAAGGTTAGGTTAGATAAGATAAAGGTCATTGGTTGCCCCGCAGGGCTAGAGCCCCCCGCAGGGGCTAGAAATAGGAGAAAACCAAATGTGAAAATAAGACAAAACGCACCTTAAGAGGCGTTGTCGCAAAACTGACAATATTCGTTTTCGTTATATAAATGTAATATTATATAGTATATATAGTAAATTTTGGTCAAATAAAGGTGAAATTATATAGTATATATAGTAAATTTTTGTCATATAGTATGATATAGTATCCAAATTCATCCTATATAGTATAAATAGTATATATAGTATGCAGTGGTCGCCCTGAACATGTCTAAATTAACGAAAAGAGAGCTAACCGTTACAGGCGGACGTATGGACAGGCCCTAATTGTAAAAAGCTTCGCTTTTAAAAAACCTACCTATCAACATATTTTCATCAACCTCTAAATCAAATGATTTTGTCATATGCTTTACATTTATATGCAACATTTTCATAGATTTTTTTATATTCTGAAAATTTACATTCAACATAAGAAAAGTCAAAATACAATTATTTTTAATTTATTTAGAAAAAAATTAATTAATTTACAAACGTTAATACAATCAAAAATACAAAAATCATTGAAATATTTTTTTTTGCAAAATGCTGAATTTAAACAAAATACATTTAATAATCTAAGACGAACAAGTTTTAAAGTAACTTTTTTTACAAAAAAAAAGAAAATTTTAAATTTTGAGTAATTAAAAAAAATATTTTAAATTGAGAGTTTTAACTTCTATGAATAATCAAAAAGATATTTTTAGAGTTTAAAAGTAGAGTACATTCAATTTTTTTCTCAAAAATAGGGAATTAATGTCCTTTTTATGCTTTTTTCAACTTCAACAAAAGAATTTAAAAGATTCTAAGTGTAAAAGAACCGTACAATAGATTTTTTTCAATGATTTAAAAGGAGCATATGATACAGAGTTATTAAAAGTAGGGATTTTGGTTGGTTTATGCTGATTTCAACTTTAACAAGGGAATTTTAAAAAATCATATTACAGTATTTTTTCAACATGTAAAAAGAGTGTCCAGTACATATTTTCTTAACTTGTAGAAGGAGCATCCAGATGAATTAGTTGTACTCCTGCTTGTTGTATTGTCCCGGCTTGTTCATGGAGTTAGTGAAGGACACGCACAGTCCTTTTCCATTCTAGAATAATTAACAAAGTTATTTTCTGAGAGAGAGGGGAAATTTGGGCTATTTATTACATTAGTCCCCCAAAGTTTTACAATAACGTTTTTATACTTTGGCTTGCCAACTTGGGGACTTTTATTAAATTATGATTTGTTGGTTAATTAAGTGTTTAAACGTTTCAATTTTAATCTACAGAAGAGGTGATTTTGTGTATCCCTATAAATCCCTGGTTATTTCAGTATTTACAGGAAAATCCTTGATAAAATAGGGGGAGGGATTTATTTCACTAAAAATTGAGTAAGAAATAAATCCTTTGAAATATAGGCTGGTCTTAGGGTTCTTAAGGGATAAGACAGTCCCCAATGATGACTTAGTACCCAACCTGAAGATTTAGACACTAGTATGAATTAACCATATAATATTTAACAAGTTTTTAAGCCAAGAAATGAGAGGTTAAAACTTTGGAAACGTATATATCAACTTACCTTTGATTTCATTTCTTCATTGCAGTAGTTGTGCATAACAGACAAAGCCATCAGAGCCTCATCAGGACTAAAATAATATCATTCATTTTCATTACATTTTTTTCAATCGAACTCTTTTTAGTGGTTTTCATATGAATGAGATGGTTTTTAATTGATCTTTACAAAAATCAAACCTTTAATATTGATTTTAAATACATAGGAGGTAAAAAATTCTTTAATGTGGTAAAAAAAAGAATTTAAAATTTGTTTGGACAGACAAACCGTATTTAGAAGGACTGAAAAAGTGTTTGTTTTTTATGTTTGAAAACTAAATGAAAAACGACTTGGATACACAAAAGTTAAAAATAGACATAAAACCCCAAAACACCAAAAAATAATATACTTAAATACAAACTTTTTGAAGACCTTCGTTTTGGGGGACCTTAGGGCCAAACTATGACAAGAAAACACATCTTTTTTAATTGGTCGAAATCTATCTATTTTTCAATAATGAAAAAAATACTTAATATCTGCTTGAAAATGAAATATATTACCTTGAGAAAACCAAGAAGCACATTTTAGCCTTTCCTTCGCAATCCCTGGACTCCTTGGCTGTAAATCCATGCTCAATAAACATTTCCTAATAATATAAATTATTATACAATGTTATACAATCCCTGGACACCTTGGCTGTAAATCCGTGCTCAATAAACATTTCCTAATAATATAAATTATTATACAATGTTATACAATCCCTGGACACCTTGGCTGTAAATCCGTGCTCAATAAACATTTCCTAATAATATAAATTATTATACAATGTTATACAATCCCTGGACTCCTTATCTGTAAATCCATGCTCAATAAACATTTCCTAATAATATAAATTATTATACAATATTATACAATCCCTGGACACCTTGGCTGTAAATCCATGCTCAATAAACATTTCCTATAAATATAAATTATTATACAATGTTATACCATCCCTGGACACCTTGGCTGTAAATCCATGCTCAATAAACATTTCCTAATAATATAAATTATTGTACAATGTTATACCATCCCTGGACACCTTGGCTGTAAATCCATACTCAATAAACATTTCCTATAAATATAAATTATAAAAAAACATATTGAAACTAATTTAAAAATTCAATGAAATAAAGTATCATTTAGGGAGGAAGGGAGTGTTTATTTCACTAGTCCTCAAAGCATTATAATAACGTTTCCTTACTCGTTGGCCATTGTCTTACCCCTTTAGATTCCTGAGTATTATTTAACTTTACTAAGAAATAACCGCCTAATATCAAGTAACATAATGTTTTAAATTTTCCTTTTTCACCAGGAAATTTGGGGTCATTGGACTAAAAATAAAACATGGTACCCAAAGTTTTTAAATCATGTTCTCTCATTCGTTGCCTTAAAAATTTAAGGATCTTATGATGATTCTTGATTTTTGGTTCAAAATTGCAATTTCCAAACATTTTAAACAATATTTTTTAATTCACAAAAAAGGTTAGGTTTGTTTATAATCATTTGAAATACTTTATATGGTTAGGTTAATATTGTTGCGCTATTTATATCCATAACTGCCCGCCCTGGTTTCCAGTTACCTTGATATCCTCATGGTTGTACTGCTCGGGAAAGTTGCTGATGTGCAGGATATTGGTTGGGGGACCCAGGTTCTTCGTGATCTTGGCTACCACCTGCGGGTTCTTGTATCTGTGGGATCTTAATAATTAGGTTCATTAGTAAAATGTATTCTAGATCTTGAGTACCTATATAAGAACAATTTTTATCCATAAAAACTTTACCTAGGTATTTACCTTACAATTTTATCTAAATGAAAAGATTATTCAACAATCTGAAAGACTCTGTTTGAGTGTGTGTGTCAAATATGATCTTGTAACCTTAATGACTGATAAAGGAAAGCTTTGAGTACTAGACATGGGAATTGAAAAAGGACTAATTGGCAAGTGAGCACAATTGCAGGATTTTAGTCACCGCAAAATGGAGAACAGAATAACGTACGACCATATCCTAATTATGGAGCAGCTGCGCTGCCAAAAATACAGGTTTTTTTTTACCTGGAATTGAGATATTGTTTCTGGAGTCCATCCTCCTCAATAAGTTTGTTTGCCAGCAGGCTCCTGATCTTACTGTAGGACAGGGTCAGGTTCTTACCTCCAACCTTGAACTGGTCCAAATGCTGTTTAGCCTAAACAGAGAAGTATGATTGGACCTATGGCAAATTCATGACTATCCATTGCCAATATCCATGAATAAGAGGTAAAGAGTGTGCAGATTTTAATAGTAAAACTAAACTTATTCATAGTGATCAATCAAAAGCAATTAACAAGTTTAAGTTCATAGATTAGATTATTTTTTATGGAAATCAGTTTTTGTGTTCTTGCAAAACTAGTTACAAATGTTAAAGAGAAATACTTGAGGCGCCAATTTCCATGCTCTCTGAGCGGAAAATGTTAACAAATACCTGAGATGGGGTTTAGCAAAGTGTACAAGAGCAGAATCTCTTTTCAACAATGGGCTGTTTATTACACTAGTCCCCAAAGTTTTATAATGACGTTTTCCTTTTGTTGGTTAACCAACTTTGGGAACTTCAGTAAAGGGGGGGGGGGGGGGGAAATGTGGTGACTCGTGCCACGACATACCAGCAATTTTATTTTGGGTGCTACTTCCTTAGTTTTAGAGATAATTGGGTGAAATCTTTTGGGCTGGGTCACTAGTTACCCCAAGTTTTGGTATCTTTCAAAAAAAAACGGCGGCGGGACCGCCGCTCCCGCCGTTCGCCGCCATTTTCCGCCGCCGCCAAAAATTTTTTTTTTTTTGAAAGATACCAAAACTTGGGGTAACTAGTGACCCAGCCCAAAATATTTCACCCAATTATCTCTAAAACTAAGGGAGTAGCACCCAAAATAAAATTGCTGGTATGTCGTGGCACGAGTCACCACATTCCCCCCCCCCTTTTTTGATTGGTTGACTCATTATGTTCAGTGTTTAAACGTTTCAACCACCAATTTAATCTACAGAAGGGGTAATTTTGTGTTTCATCATTGGGTAATTACCTGGGCTGCGTGATGTGGTTTAGCAAAGTGAACAAGAGCACAATCTCTCTTCTGGAAGAGAATCTTGACACAGAGAACATCTCCGTATACGCCCATAATGTTAAAAATTTTGTCAACCTGGGCCAACTAAAAGTAAAAAAAAAGTTTTAAAAATGTCTTTTCATTTCTGGGGGGGGGGGGGGAAGTGGGGCAATCGACTGTAAATTATACTAGTTGCCAAAACTTTGGATAACTCTATAAATCCCTGTTAAGTTAGTAAAAAAATAGCAGCTTCAAAAGTTTCCAACCAACAATCTAAATCTATATATATAGGGTAATTGTGTTTATTATTATTTGGTATGTAAAGTAAATCTATTTGTTAGCCATTGTCGTATTCCTCCTATTTAATTCTTTTAATGAATAATCTTAATTAGTTATTTATTGCATCGTATTATAGGCAGCTTTTGCGTGTATCATAATGAAAAAATATAAGATTAAAACCAGATTTGTTAGTCCTGAGAAGCTGAAGGTTCATGACGAAGCCCAATCTGTCCCACTTTAGAGCAAGACGATTCCTATATGACGTCATATAAAGGGAAAAGAAAAAGGGAAGGGGGGGGGGGAGAAAATCTCTTCAAAAGAGATGGGAGAAAAGGGAATCGTCTTGCTCAAAAGTGGGACAGATTGGGCTTCGTCAAGGTTCATGCTAACAAAACTGATAATAATAAAATGGTGTTTAATTTAGTATTCGTGGAAAATTTTTGTAATACGATGCTGTACATAATTTTTTAGTACGGCTGAGAACTAGTTCTAATTCTGCGGATATTAATTAGTTTCGAAGCCACACTAGAAAAAAAAATTACCTCGTCAGGGAGATTAGAGATGAGCACAACAAGATTATTTCTTCCCTCGTCCATGCCCTGTCCATAGTGATCTCCACCACCCATGTGCATAGGTCCACCCATATGCCCGCCCATTTGTCCACCAAAAGGTCCACCCATTGGTGGCCCGCCCATCGGTCCACCCATAGGTCCTCCATGGCCCTAAAGAAATAGTATTATAGTCAAACAATATTTTTATTTTTACACGAAATAATTAGAATTTCGTGGATTTTACAAAAAGTGGTTTGGAGATTTTTTTACAATTTTTAATTTATAGAATCTTTAGGTTAGGTTATATGGCTAGAGGGGACAGAGCGCCCGCGGCTAGGCAGGCCACGGGGCCGAACGCTGGGGCCATGATCATTATTAACAGTGGAGGCTATTTTCGTGAGGATATTTTGTCCAACAATCCAGTGTAGGAACATTCCGACCACATCAATGGTTAAAGAGTTACACATTTTAGTATGAAAGGGTATTTTAAATTCATTTTATCCATAAAATAAGTAAACTTTACTATGAATTTTGATCGAATTTCATCATATTTGACTAAATATTAACAAAAATTTATTTTTAAGTTGGCGGATTTTGTGACTTATTGACCATTTAGGGTCATTAATCTATTCCCTTTAGATTCATAAATGATTAGGTCAGTGTTTTAAGGTTTAATCAAAGATTGCCTACAGCTCCCTCAAATTCGTTTTTGAGAGGGTGTGGGGTGTAAACACCCCTTGGACATCACTGAAAACCTATTTACCTGGTCCATATGTTCCATAGCTGGGTTCCAGCGAGGAAATGGATTCAGCTTCACATTTCCAGTGTAATCCTTAAAATATAAAAATATTTTATTTCGTAGGTAATGTTTTAATATCATGATTATTAGATAATAGTTATTATTTACTGCATATAGGGTAATAAATAAATCTAATTTTTGACAAGGATCTAAAGGGATAAGACTATGGCCGATAATTTGATGTACATCCGCAATGATGTTAAATAAATTACCCCTTCTGTATATTACAATTAGTGGTTGAAACGTTTGGACAATGAACTTAATGAACCAACCAACATAAATTCAATTGAAGTCTCCAAAGTGGAGAAAATTTAATTATAAAACTTTGGGGACTAGCGTAATAAACAGCCTAATGTCCTCTCCCTCTCTACATTTTTGAACTAAAAATATTACCTGGGTGAGACCATCGTCCTGCATGGAGCCGGGGGCGGGGATGGGCACCTCGTTGAACTTAGTGCTAACCTTACAGAAGATGCGGAATCCATTGCGGTTCAGGTAATCCTGACCATCTACAACTCTACAAACAAGAATAGTTAACATAAAAAATGATGCCTTTTTGAACTTTAATAATAATGTTTTTTTCTTTTGAAGCATGACCAAGGGACATACGGGCAAAAATGTAGTAGCGCATAAATAATAGGAATCTTGACTAAAAATCACAGCAGTCTATTTTCAATAGCAGCTGAGAAACACATTTCCACCGAAGTGTTACGGACGGACGGACAGACAGACGGATACGGAAAGCATTGCGGTTCAACAACTATGCAAACAAAACATACAGGTATAGGGCAATGGGCGATAATTAATATTTCTTCATTTGTTTAGTTTTAGTATATTTATTTCAGCGGATAACGAGATTCTTTAGTACAAACAGACAGACAGACTAATAGACATCCTGTTACTTTTATATAAGGATATCATTATGATTTTAAGAAAAATGAAAAAATAGGAACTTACTTCTGGGCTTCTTCCCTGGTTCTCATTTGAATTAGAGCAGTTGATCTAAAGGTGAAATGTGTGTTACAATTATTAAAAATCTTAAAATGAGCTGAATCAAGGTCCAACCTTATATAGTACTTATTCTCTTCTTAGATATCTTAAATAGGGTTTATAAGATGTAAAAATGCAAAAAGGAAACAGATATTTAAAACCGAACATTAATTTATCTTTAAGAAGCAGTATTCTCAGGGATATAAATGGATATACCCTATGATGATAAAAAATAACCCCTGCTGTTGATTACAATTAGTTGTTAAAACGTTTGGACATGGACACAAAACTTAATGAACCTGTAAATCAAAATTCAATAAAAGTCCCCAAAGTTATTAAGCCAACGAATAAGAAAACATGTAATAAACTGCCCAATGTCCCCTCCCTCGCTCTCTAAGTATTCTAGTCGTTATTATCTTTCGTAATTTTAAACTTGCACTCATTTTCGGTCAACTGGAATATTTAAAACTTTTTAAAGTTCATGTAAGACACATAATATTCCTGTTGTTATGCAGAATCTTGATGCGCATGACCTCGCCAAAGTTGGATATCTCCTCGTGTATGATGGAGGGCAGGGCCAGGTCCAGGGGGATGTTGTTGATCAGCACCACCCGCTCTGGCTCCCCGGCGTGGGGGTCGGTGGGGTCTTCGTACTAAATTTTAAAAAGTAAAGGGGGTCGTACGTTAGTGAGCAATATTTTTTTTTGAGTAGCATATTTTTTTCTTAGGATGGAGGATATACCCTACCCCATAAAAGAATTTAAGAATCTTTACTGTAAAGGAGAACCTTATCGGTCCAACGGTTGGCGAGATCCTTCGCTACATACAGACATACATTATGTTACGTTGATATACGGATAAACTCCTTCTGTAGATTAAAATTTGTGGTTGAAACATTTGAACAAACCAATCAAAATTCAGTAAAAGTCCCCAATGTTTGTAATCTAACGAATAAAACGTAATTATAAAACTTTGGGGACTAGAGTAATTAACAGCCCAATGTCCCCTCCCTCCCTGATAATTATGGAATAAAATAAACCCATTAATAGGAAAATATTAAGTTAAGCTTACCCTTTTCTCAATCTTTCCATCCGGACCTTCCTTAGTGGAGCGGGACATTCTGTCAAAACCAGTTTTGGAGGAGTCCATGCCATAGCCTGAAATATACAAGTCATATAATTTTAGAACTGACATTACTATTTTATTTTCTGATTTCCTAGCAGGTATTTCTCGCTACATCACTTATTTGAATATGTTTAGGTTAGTTTTTAAATTTTTTTATTAGGAGGGTGGAGATACCCTCCCCCAAATTAGTTCAAAAAAACTAAAAAAAATTATGATAGTAGTATGACACACACACACACACACACAGATCATGATAGTAGTTATTACATATTTTTCAAACATATCTTTATATATCACGAAGAAGAAAAATGTACCTGGTGGCTTGGGACCAGTAGGACCGCCAGGATAACCGCCTGCAGCACTAGCGCCACCACCGAATCCGCCACTGCTTCTACCAAAACCTGTGGCACCAGCAGCAGCGGCTCCGCCGCCACCACCCCCCTGCTGTGTCTCTAGAAGCTCCACCTTCTTCTGAAGTTGTTGAATTGTAAGCATTAGTGACTTTTGGTCCATACTGCCGCCGACGGCAGACGGATTCATACCGCCGCCGCCTAACAGACCTGTATTGGCGCCTGTGCCGCCATAGCCGCCAGAGGACTGATTGTAGTTGCCGTACCCACCGCCATAGCCACCACCATACCCGCCGGCGGCATAACCGCCGCCATTTGCGCCATAGTCAGAGTAACCGGAGGAACCGCCGCCGTTGCCATAGCCGGAGGAATAGCCGGAGTTTGACTGAGCGCCTGGAGTGGATAGAAAAAAAGGAATGAGTAACGGACGGACGGACATTGACAACTATGTCGAACCGACAAAAAAGTGATAATTGTCTGAATATTTTTGTCAGTAACATGTTAGATATTAAGAAAAGTGTCAGACTAACAAAAAGTCAAACTAACGTTTAATTATGTCAGATTTAGCTACAGAAATTAAGTACTCAGAAAAAAATTAGAAAGTAATAAGCTGTAAATAAGGAAATATACGCAACTGGATTAAAGTTACATAGTATTTTCAAAAAGTTTAAGATGAACAAAAAAGTTTTTAGTAGCGCAGTAACTCTATAATTGGCGTAGGTCAGTAAGCATGGTGTGTCATTCTAGGCAAAATTGGTATTTTTGACATTTAGTTTATTATTTTTAATAGGCAACTTGGTAAAAGCTTTTTTTTAATTCTGCGCTACTAATGAACACGATTGTCATAGTTTGATAAAAATAATCAATTTTCACAAATGAATAGGTAAGTGAATAAATTATATATTTTAATGACAAAAAAAAGGAAAATTATGTCATTATGACAAGAAAGGGAGATAAAAGATTAGAAAGTTATTAAAAATGTCATTTTGACATAAAGGCATAATTGTCATAGTAGACCAAAAAATGTCATTATGACTAAAGATAAAAATAGTTGATGAAAAAGTCAATATAAACAAAAAAAATATACCTAGTCAAAATAAATCTAATTTACATGACAAGAAAGTAAAACAAAATGTCAAAAAGCATTACTGAAAAGAATAAGAAAAATCTGAAAAATTTTTTTACTAGCTGAAGTGAATTGAAATTGTCATTATGACAAAAGGCATGATTGTCATTATAAATACAAAATGACAAAAGGCATAAATGTCATTATGACCACGAATATTTGTCATTGTAAAAGTATTTTGGTTTTGACATATTGATAATTTTTTGGAAGATAAATTGATGTACATTGTACACCCCCAATTAGGAAAACAAAATTATCCCTTCTGAAGATTAAAATTATTTGTGGAAAAAAATGTCATTTCTGACAACAATAAAACCATAGTCATTAAGTTCCATGACAAAAACAAAAAGTCAAAAAGCATAGGTAAGAAAGAATCAATATGTTACAGAAAAAAAGGCCTTAATAGTATCTATTTGAAGTGAATTGAAATTGTCATTATGACAAAAGGCATGATTGTCATTATGAATACAAAATGACAAATGGCATAAATGTCATTATGACCACGAATATTTGTCATTGTAAAAGTATTTTGGTTTTGACATATTGATAATTTTTTGGAAGATAAATTGATGTACACCCCCAATTAGAAAAACAAAATTATCCCTACTGAAGATTAAAATTATTTGTTGAAAAAAAATGTCATTTATGCCACCAATAAAACCATAGTCATAATAAAAATGTCAAAATATTTGAGAAAAAAGCCTAACTTTTTTTGTTGAAGTGAATTGAATTGTCATTATGACAAAAGGCATGATTGTCATAATGAATACAAAATGACAAAAAGGCATAAATGTCATTATGACCACGAATGTTTGTCATTGTAAAAGTAGTTTGATTTCGACATTTTGAGAGAGGAAAAAATTAAACTTAATTAAAAAGTAGATAAAAATACCTTCAAAGGCAGGGATATTAAGGGATAGGACAATGAAAGATAATTTGATACACCCACCAATTGAGTTCCATGACAACAAGTAAAACAAAAATGTCAAAAAGTAATATTTAAAGGATAAGAAATATATTTGAGAAAAAAGCCTTGATTTCTTCTAACTGATGTAAATTGAAATTGTCATTATGACAAAAGGCATGATTGTCATTATGAATACAAAATGACAAAAAGGCATAAATGTCATTATGACCACGAATGTCTGTCATTGTAAAAGTATTTTCATTACAACATTTTGAGAGGGAAAAAATATTAATTTTGGTGGATTCTATATTTTCAAAAAGTAAATCATGACAGAAATATTAAGGGATAACACAATGGAAGATAAATCAATCAATCAATCAATCAATCAAAGATAAATTGATGTACACTCCCAATTAGAAAAACAAAGATCAATATTAATGGTGGGAAAGTTTGGAAACCTATTTTTTCTCCAACCAATCTAGATTTTAGTAAGTCCCCAAGGGTTTTAAGTAATCGAATACGAAAACATGAAGTTACAACTTTGAGAAACACTTAAATTAACAGTCCATTGTTCCCTCCCTCCCAAAATATGAAAAGGTGATATATGATTAAGTCATAAAGGGAAAGATAAATTTAAGAAAAGTTAATCTTCCAAAAATCTTAAGGAGCTTCTATTATCTATTGAGAGAAGAGAAAAAAATCGGATCAATGATAATGGAAAGAAAATGAAGTAGCGGGTTTCGTCGTATTTCTCTTATTTTTAGCCCCTATAGAAGGCTCTAACCCTCCGGGGAAAATTTCCTAACCCTGCAAGGCAATCAATAACATTTACCTAATTTATTTTATCATAAGCTTCAGTGAAAATACGACGCAACCCGCTAGGTACTTAATTCAATTAAAATTCTAAAATTATTAATTGAAAAATGTATGAAGAAAAAACTTACCATCATAGTTGTTGTAGCCTCTTTGCGAATTTCCACCACGTCTCATTTTTAAATATCTTAATTTATCTGAAATATTTTTATAGTTTGTTTTCAGTAAACAAGGGGTAGATCAGTGTAAAATTAATGAAAAAGTACTCAGAAAGGGAGAAGACAATAGGAGAAAAAAGAATATTTACCAAATATTGCATATGTCCACTTCACAGATGGGTGGTAATTTTTTGCACGGATTTTCCGTTAAGGTATGTGTGTGTATGGTACAATATAGAACTGGGCCAAGTGCAACTGCCATGCATAGTTTTAAAATTCTACTCCTGTTTTAAAGTCTTAGAACATAATCCTTTTGGAAAATCCGCGCAAAAAAATGTCCTTCTTTATCATTCAATTGTCTAATCCATGTAAAATACTGACTAATTAACTTGATTTGAATCAAGACATTTAGATATTATTAGGGACCAAAGAAATTAACCATATAGAATTTTGAAAATCTGACCACTTCTGTATTGTTGATTTTTAACAGTGTTTTGACATTAAAATATTTAAAATTTTGACGTTGCGATAATTTTGATATATTTATTTTTTTTTATGATCAGATTTCTAAAATCCAAGCCACTAATTTGAACATTTTATTGCCTCTTCCTCATATCATAACCTCAAAAATACAACAACTAAATAAAATAACATTATTAATAGCGTAGCCACTCTATAATTCGTATGAGTTCATTCAGACTTTAATAAAAATGTATCTTGATATGTTTGTAGACGGATTTTTATTTCCAGTATGGATTAGAACCGGTTCGAAAAATCATGTATCGTATTGATTACATCCAGTTTTCTACGAATATAAAAAGTACAATAATATATAATATTATGCATCTCAAGGCTAACAAAACTATTTTTAACTTTATGATTGTACATATTTTATATCCGCGGATAGCTGTTTATAATACAATGCGATAAATAACTATTACAACGTTAGTTTAATAAATTAAATTATAGATCCTTTCTGATTAATAATATTGTTATCCAGTTTATGCTGTGCTACTTATAAACATACTTGTGCTTGTTTAATAACAATAATGGTTTGATAGAAAAGTATCATAAAGTAAGAAATACATTATTAGTGATTTTCACATAGAAAATACTATTTTAAGTACATTTGTATAAGCATTTAGACACATTTTCTCCAATATTAATATTAAATTTATAACATTTATACAGATTGTCTAAATACTTTAAGGGATTTACAAAATAACATCAAAATTTCAAGAAACAACTCAAACATAACAAAAATCAAATTTTTTCAAACATATGATGTAAAACTAAAATTTTAACATAGATTTTCGTTTTTTTAAAACAATAATAACAAAATAATATTTAGCCCGCCAATGACATATTTTATCCGTTAAATTATCAGAAAGGGTATAAACTACAGAGTATGTTTAATATACATAACACTTAATAAATCATAATCATTCGGTGCAAAAATTCATTGTCTAAGTCTCAAAAAAAAATATAAAAAAAACAGTAGAAAAAACACACAAAAATTGATCTATTGTGAAAAAAACCTTTGTAGGATGAAAAAGAGTGTCCAGTGTAATTGTGAATTATTTTATTCTTTTTTGTTCCAATTCTGGGTGAACGAGACGCACAGTCCTTTTGAATTCTGAAAAAAATAAACATTAAAAATAAGCAGAAAATCAAAAAGTCAATGAAATAAACTATAACTATCCCTGTTTTGTCTTTATAGCTCTATCCTTATAAAAAAGTAACAGGATCTCTGTCTGTCTGTACCGAAGGATCTCGCTTATCGCTAAACCAATGTGGTTCTTTTTTACAATGTAGCTTCTCATTTGTCCTGGAATGTTTATAATAATTCACCTATTTTTCTTTTTTTTTTGAAGGAAGGGGGGGGGGGAGATGTAACGTACCCCGCAAAAAAGAAAAAACATAAAAAGTGCCCTTGAAGGCCTCTAGAAAAAAAGAACTAAAACTGACCTCTGTCTTAACCTTGTCACTGTTGTGGTTATGCATAACGGCCAATGCTCTCAGGGCTTCTTCAGGGTTGTCCATTTTCAGGTAGCACATTTTACTTTTACCCTCACATTCCTTGGAATCTATCACGGTAAAGCCATTCTCAACAAACAAATCCTTGATATCTGTGTGCTCCATGCCATCTGGTATGTTTCCCACGTGGAGGAGGTTGGAGGGAGGGCGCAGGTTTTTCAGCTGTTTTTTCTCGGCCATTATGTTCTTGAATCTATGAAGTGAAGATTTTGTGTAAATTTTCTGTAACCCCTCCTCATCTACTAACTTATCCTGTAGGTCACAGGTAAAGGATAATTAAAAAAAAACTTTTAAGCCATGCTGGAAATATTTTTAGACAAGTATATATTTCAAATTGTTGAGCAAAAATAACCCCCACCCTTTCGTTTTTGAAATAAGTTGTGTTTAGTTTTTTTGCTTTAGGTCAGGTTAGGTTTTAAGGTTTTCTTCACAGCAAGCTTAGTTAAACAACATCAATTAAACCCAATATAGGAATAAAGGGAGAGGTCATTTTCTAGTAAATCCCGTAAAGGTGTGTGTTATAAGGCCTAAAAATAGTAGTAGAACGATAAGGTGCTCTATATATTTGTATTTCCTATTGAATAGAACAATAGGGAAGAAATTTTTTTTTTTTTTTTGATAACCGTACCTGGAATATCTGAAATTTCTATCAAACGCTTTGTTTGGCTCAAACTGACACAAATAAAAAAAAATATAATTATAATAAATCAACCTGTAAAGAATGACTTCTTCCTTTGTTTAATGGTATAGATTGTTCTTAACCTTTACCTTGTACCTATAGAAAACATTATTATTATAATTATATTTTTTTTTAATTTTTGTCAGTTTGAGCCAAACAAAGCGTTTGATAGAAATTTCGTATTTTTTTTAGATAATCCAGGTACGGTTATCAAAAAAAAAAAAAAAATTTCCCTATTGTTCTATTCAATAGGGAATACATATATCTAGAGCACCTTATCGTTCTACTACTATTTTTAGGCCTTATAACACACACCTTTACGGGATTTACTAGAAAATGACCTCTCCCTTTGAGTAAGTACATGTTATGCAGGGATCTTAAAGGATAAGACAATGGATAATAAATTGATTACTAAAATTAACACTTCTGTAGATTTGAATTTCTGATTGAAAAGTTTTGTAACTACTAGATTGGAACCTACTAATAAAAATTCTTTATAAGATCCTTAAGTTCTTAAATGTATTAAACTTTGAGTACCAGCTTAATCTAATGTCGAATGTTTTATAGTATCTGTGATATAAAATTAACAATTTAAAAATCCTTTTTTCCCTGCCTTGAGCAAACTTCTCAACTTGCTGAATGAGACAATCAAATTCTTTCCTCCAACTTTAAACTGATCTAGGTGTTGCTTGGCCTAAATAAAATATTTTTGTTTGAAAGGTGATTGTGAAATCTAGCACTTTAAGAAACGTCATTTCGATTTCAAACTTTTACTTTTACCATTATTTAACGCAGCTACGATATCAGTTTATCACAGTAAATGAAAATCTGGTGTAAGATCCAAGTAATAAGATATCCACTAAGTAGAGTCACTGGTTCCTTATATTGATTCCATTCTTATTTTGTTGATTATGGTACATATTCATGTAGAGAACATTTCATTTTAGGATACCTGCGTTTTAATCTATTGTGGTGTAAGTAGTCAGATCCATAGTGATCTATTCATGGTTACCCGGGAAGAACTGATAAGGATTTAGGTTGATTATTGTTTTAGTAGTTATAATTGTTTTGTATCTTATATTTTTCTTTAAACAAAAATATCTGGGCAGCATGATGAGGTTTAGCCATATGAACCAGAGCACAGTCTCTCTTTTTAAACAATAATACCTGGGCAGCATGATGAGGTTTAGCCATATGAACCAGAGCACAGTCTCTCTTTTTAAACAGGATCTTTACACACAGCACATCCCCATAAACACCCAACATGTTGAAGATTTTGTCCACTTGCGCCAACTAATCACAAATAAAATATAATAAAGTACAATAAGTCTTTCAAAGGGGACTATGCACGAACGAGAGCAAATGATTTAGGCACCTTCCAGCAGTGAACCTGAGTAATATTTTGGTGAATATACTATTTTAATGCTGTTAATATAGTTTCATTATGGTTTTATATAAAAAAATCTTTAAAATAAGCATTTTTTATGATATGATCGAATGTTATTTTTAGTTCAAACTGTTGTGCATATAGTTCCCTTTAAAATGTACAAAATCAATAAAACTAATATAAGAATAAACATTAGGAAACAGAAATGTAATTTATTTTTATCTAAATGAATTTCTTTAATAAAACTAACACTCTAGGACTATTTAAAAAAAAATTACCTCCTCAGGAATGTTTGAAACTAGTAGGACGGGTCCATTGTCAGGTCCCATAGGTCCCATTGGACCCATCGGTCCCATAGGACCCATATCATCACGGAAAAATCTGTCAAAAATTTGTTTATACAAAAGAGTGAAAGCAGTTTTTAACTCACTGTGTCTATGGATATTATATAAAGTAGTAAGCTCTATTTTGTCTGTAGCGAAGGATCTCACTAAACGCTGATCCGATATGTTTCTCGAAGATTCTTACAGGTCCTTAGATGGTTTTAGTTAATTCTGTTTTTATAAATAAGTCTGGGTAATGGGTATGGTTTTATGCTTTTTTTCTGTCCTTCAATAACCCTTCGAATATAGAGCCCCTAGATGCAAGGGGCTCAGTCACTCATAGTGAATCTATAATACAGAGAGAGACACTAATTCTGACTTTATAAAATTAGTTTACTACTTATCATGCTAAGTTCAAGATATTCACAACTACATTTGTCCTATTTTTTTATTTGAGATAATAAAAATCATGCTGTTTTGTATCTTGACCTGTTTGGTGGGCCCATAAACTGATCCTTGGGGGGCTCCGGGGGCAACCAGCGGGGGTATTTGTTTAGATTGTACTTTCCAGTATAGTCCTAAAACAATGATTAAATTTTGACATTGAGAATCATGGAGGTAAGGGTATAATACAGGGATCTAATGGGATAAGACAATGGACGATAAATTGATAAATGATGACACACAAAATTACCCCTTCTATAGATTAAATTAGTTGTTGAAACGTTGGAACACTCAACTTTATAAAACAACCAATCAAAATTCAGTAAAAGTCCCCAAAGTTGTTAAGCTAACGAATAAGAAAGATAAAAGGTAAACCAGCAATCCAATCCAATAAATAAAAATCTAATTGAGTACCAAGATAACATACAGTCCAATGTCCCCTTCATCCTTAATTTATAGACAAAGTCTTACCGCTGTTTAATCATTCAACTGAAATATCTATTTTAAATTAATTTGAATATAAAACTTTAGGTACCATTCATCCCTTAATCCATAATGTTTAAAAAATGTGAAAATACTCGGTAATAAAACTTTGGGTACCAGTATAATTAAAAACTTTGGGTACCAGTATAATTAAATATGTTACCGCTGTATATCCATCATCCTGCATAGATCCAGGCATTGGTATTCTTACTTCTGTTAATAAAACTTTGGGTACCAGTATAGTTAAAAACTTTGGGTACCAGTATAATTAAATATGTTACCGCTGTAAATCCATCATCCTGCATAGATCCTGGTATTGGTATTCATACTTCTGTCAAGAAAACTTTGGGTACCAGAATAATTAAATACTTTGGGTACCAGAATAATTAAATACTTTGGGTACCAGTATAATTAAATAGCTTACCGCTGTATATCCATCATCCTGCATAGATCCTGGCATTGGTATTCTAACTTCTGTATACCTGAAAAAAAACATTTTTTAAACTACGTTTCACCAAATTCACTACCCAGGTAAAATCAGTTAAGAAATTCTAAATTCAATTTTGTTAGGCAAAAACGTACCAGCTTATGTAGACTTCCGTTCTAGAGGTCTGTAGTGCAATAACAAAATCTAACATATTTTTTGGAAAATTTTTGAAAACTTCATATAATATCAATGTTCTTATACGAAATTGCTCCTATTTAATTTGCCTTTCTATGGACAATTTTCGTAGATACTAAACCAAAAGTACTTTTTCATCCAAGACTAGAACCGGTTAAATGACATGATGATGGCAAAAAAAACTTACTTGGTGCTAATCTGTACTCTTATATGAAGTCCATTTCTACTTAATTTCTCCTGCTGCTCGATTACCCTAAAAAAGATATAATATTAGAACGTTTTAAAAAAAATATTTGAAGATTTTAAATTAAAAACAAAAATATGTTTTCTCGTATTCATTCGAATCCGGCGGATAGAAACCGGTTCTCATCCATACGAAAAAAACTATGTCTAGCACCGTATTATAACCAGTTTTCTACGAATATAAAAATGTACAGTCATAAGATTAAAACCAGTTTTTTTAGCCCGTGCCTTCAGCATCTCGGGGCTAAAAAAACTGGTTTTAATCTTATAGTTGTACATTTTATATCCGCGGAAAGCCGTTTATAATACGATGAAAGAAATAACTATTATATAACCATTTTTATTTTTAACCATTAGTAGCGCAGTTAGAACAATCTGACATAAGTTTATATAAAATTATAATAAGAACAGTAGATTTTTATACAGTAATAATATTGAAAATTTTTAGAAATTATAAATTAGGGGACATTAGGATGTTTATGACACTAGTCACCAAAGTTTTATATTTACATTTTCTTATTCGTTGGCTTAACGACTTTTGGTACTTCTATTGAATTTTGATTGGTCGATTCATTAAGAACAGTGTTTTAACTTTTTAACCACTAATTGTATTTACAGATGGGGTAATCATTATTGGAGATGTACATCAATTTATCGGCCATTGTCATATCCCTTAAGATCTCTGGTTAAAAGTAGACTTACTTGTTTGCATTTTCTGCATCTTTCATTTGCACTAGAGCCGTTGTTTTATTATTCGCCAGCACCTACACAATATCAAGAACAATTTTTTAAAAAGTTTTCAAAGTTTTTAAAGCCAACGAATAAGAAAATATTTAACAAACTTTAAGAGCATTATAATTTACAGTCCAATGCCTCCCCCCTGACAAATATAATACATTTTACATATTGCTATTTCAGGTGTGCCAGCATTAAGACTTATATTATTGTGATTATATGTTTTACCATGTAGTTATCTTATTATGCTTTGCATATTTTATGTTAATAAAATAAATATGTGTTTTACAGAATAAGTGGGCTTTTTGATATCTTTAATTTATATTCCAGACCAATAAAATGTGTGTCTATTTATGTAGTGTGTTATACACCAGGGATAGGTATGCTTTGCCCATTTTATCACCCCTATCTTACCACTCCCAAAATAAATGTATGTGTATACCTTAATCCTGAGAACCTCTCCAAACTTGGACATCTCCTCGTGTATGATCTTGGGTAGGGCCAGGTCCAGTGGTATGTTGGACATCACTATGACACGGGCCTCCCCCTTGTGTGGGTCTGAGGTGTCCTCATCTTGTTTCTAGGTGTAAGATAGATAGATAGATTAACCACCATAACCCCCCCCCCCCAGGGGGATGTTGGAGATCACTATAACACGGGCCTCCCCCTTGTGTGGGTCTGACGTGTCCTCATCTTGTTTCTAGGTGTAAGATAGATAGATAGATTAGCCACCTTAAACCCCCACCCCCCACCCACCCCCAAAGGGAATGTTTTACATGACTATGACCCTAGCCTCCCCTTGTGGGAGTCTGAGGTGTCCTCATCTTGTTTCTAATTTTAAGATAGATAGATAGATTAACTACCATACCCCCCCCCAAGGGGGATGTTGGACATAACAATGACCCTAGCCTCCCCCTTGTGGGAGTCTGAGGTGTCCTCATCTTGTTTCTAATTTTAAGATAGATAGATAGATTAACCACCATACCCCCCCCCCCAGGGGGATGTTGGACATGACTATGACCCTAGCCTCCCCCTTGTATGGATCTGAGGTGTTTTGTTTCTAGTAGCGTTTGGTTGTATTAAGGTACTTTCACTCATATAGATAGAATAACCTCACAACCCCCCCCCCCCCAAGTTCCAGGGGTATGTTTAACATGACAATGATCCTAGCCTCCCCCTTGTGAGGGTCTGACGTGTCTTTGTCTTGTTTATAGGAGTAAAGTTTTGTTTAGTCCAGGTTGTTTTATAATATTTTTCTGCCCCTCCCCCATCCATAGATTCTTGGGGGTGCAAACGCTAGTATTTCATGTTAAAAAATAGCTGAATACCATCCCAAGGCATTATTCTGAAAGCAATATAGCCCAAAACCTTAACAGGACCTTTATAAAGCTTACCTAAAACAACGAACTCAGTTGGGTCAGTAGTTACCAAGATCTTAAGATTAAGACAAAAAACCTTAGGTACTACTTTATATAATAAAATTGATAATAGGAGTTATGGAAAATATATTTAAACTCTAATAAGAGCTGCGCTACTTACCCTATTCCATTCTTGTTCTTCCTTTAAATTTGGCGGCACACGGGACACCCCAAATCCCGCCATTGGATTGCCTGACGCACGGCCGAATCCACCGCCGCCATATCCGCCGTAACCCTGGTCGTAATTACCATAACCGCCGCCGTTAAAATTTCCACTGCCGTAATTTCCGCCTAATTATAAAAAAATATTTTTTTATATTTCAGAATGTTTTATACAATTATAACGACAAATAAGTCCATAAGAAATTATTGTTAAATTTTAACTAGCTAATAACATTATAGATTCAATAAGTGCCTTTAAAAACAGACATTAAATGGTTAAGTTTTAAGGTCTTTCAATTTTAATAGCAAATGTAAGGGTAGAATTATTCCTTTTTTTTTAAATGGGAGGAAAGAGTTTTTTTTTCCTTCCATTTTTTAGATAGAGATAAAAATAAGCCTGTAAGCCTGACGCACTAACATTTGACTTGTACCTGTAGTAGTTTCATTACAAAAACAGTTATTTATCGCAGCGTATTTTAGACAGCTTTCCGCAGATATTTAAATGACAAATTATTAGATCTAAACCAAAGGCCCAGACTAACAAAACTTGTTTTAATTTTAAGATTTTTATTATATTATTCGTAGAAAAATGTCTATAGTACAATGCTTTACAAGATTTATCAATAGGGCTGAGAACCAGTTATAATCCAGCGGA
Source organism: Acartia tonsa (assembly GCF_053477335.1). NCBI lineage: Eukaryota > Metazoa > Arthropoda > Copepoda > Calanoida > Acartiidae > Acartia > Acartia tonsa. The sequence goes on from NC_137264.1 coordinate 13,606,772, forward strand.
TATAAATCGGTTTGGAAGCCATACTGCAAAAAAAAACATTTACCTCTATTTCCGCCCCATCGGCTCATTTTTTATCAGGTCTGAAATTTTATATTTTTTCCACATAATTATTAGGATCCATTTTTTGTAGGATAAAAATACATATACAATACAATTTTCAACAATAACGTAATTTCATCACATAAGATATATTTTTTGTGATTTTTAAAATCTTTTAGTGCCAAAAAAAAACTTTTGAAAAAAAGGAATTATGTTACAATTTAAGATTCTTTTAGTTCCTGTAAATTTGTGTATTCTGAAAGTATTTTTATGTAACTTCAAATTCATTTTTCTTATTTGATAACAATATAATACTGTTAAAAACGATGAACTAATCTAATATAATAAACAATTCAAAAATAATTTTCTTAAAAATCTATAATATCTTTCTGTTTTAAGTACTTTAAATCTTAAGGAATTTCTTTCTTCTATTTGTCTGTAAATCCAGGGATCTAAAAGGATAAGACAATGGCTGATAAATTGGTGTACAACCAAATGATGATACACAAAATTACCACTTCAGTATATATAACAATTATTTGTTAAAACTTAGAAAATTTAAGAAAAGTCCCCAAAGTTGTTAAACAAATGAATAAAAAATCTACAAAACTTTGAGGTCAAGTGTAAAAAACAGCCAAATGTCCTTTCCCTCCCTGCCTTAAATCGCTGGCGACTTCATTCTGGAACCTTCCAGTTCAGCTCCTTGCCAACATCATACATCTTGGTGAGATTCTCAACTATGGTGTTGTCCTTCTTCATCTCCATATACTTCTTGTATAACCTGAATATACAAGTATAAAAGGAATGAAAATATTACCTTTTGAATGAATATTAAAGAGACCACGATTTAGATTATTTAGATACGTTTTATATGTTAATTTAGTTAGGTTATAATAAACATTAAACTATTAAACTATTAATCACAATAAGAACAACATATTTATAATCATTACAATTCAGCTATAGGTAGACCTTTCACATTGTAACTCAGATGTCAATTGAATGTATGTCAATGTAAACAAAGATCAGCTGATGGAAAAATGTGGTGTGTGTACATAAATGAGTTATTTAAGCAAACAAAATTTAGCATAAATGGATTTAAATAGCGTTAGCTCATCATTTAATACCTTGGGATTTAAATATCCATTTATGCTAAATTTTGTTTGCTTAAATAACATTCTATTGCAACAAAAAGGTGATGTTAGCAAATAATTTCTTGAATAAAATCATAAAACGTTTTTTCATTTAATTTTCATTTTTTTCACTGTTGTGTTTTTATTTGACATTAAAATAAAAATCATAAAAAATCTTCCAAATCAAAGAGAAAAAATCTTTGAATTATTGGTCCATTTAAGTTCAAAGATTTTTTTATTGTAAAAAGTTAATTTTTGTAAAATATTTTTAAAAAAATTTATCATAATCCAAGATGGCGTCAATACATGTAAAATAATATTTTCAAAACAAAAAATTTAAACTTGAATATCTTTTTTCACAGATTGAATTTCAAAAATCGGTCTGACAGTTTTTCCAAAGTCAGTATGATCTATCGAATGAAAAAGGTTTGAAACTGATAGAACATTTCTTTATACTAAAACATATTTTTTCTCCCATTTTTTCCCACACTTGCAAAAAATGAAATTCAACGAAAATTAAATGGTTCTCACGTTAAAAAAATTTTCTCACAGGTCCAAAAAATGAATTTAAATGAAAATCATATGTACCATTTAAATCAAAATAAATGGTTCCCACATTCTAAAAATTTTCCCACGCTTGACATTCTTGAAAAATGCTAAATAAATGGACATTTAAACAAACCAAAGATCGCGTTTTTTGCAATGGAATGTAAAGTCAAATGTCGTCTTTTGTGTTGGAATCTATAATACAAAGTAGAACGATGTCTGTCCGTCTGTCTATCTGTCTGTCCGTCTGTCCGTCTGTCTGTCCGTCTGAAGCTTAAGATCTCAGTAACCACTGAACCGATTGGGCTCTACTCTTCAGGGAATATACCTACTGGTCCTGTGATGGTTTTAAGCTATTTTCTTGGGGGGTGGGACACCCCCAACCCCCCAAAAAAATGAAAAATACCCCCTTAAAAAAAAATTTTTTTTTACTTTTCTTTTTAAATCTAAAATACAAAAAATTAGGTTGATCAAACCTCTTGGGGCAAAGCCCCTAGAGGCTAGGGGCGAAGCCGCTAGTAACATTATAAAGAATTAATAACTAAAACAAATATAATTTTGTTACAACAAGAATATTATCAGGGAGGAGGGTATTACTCCAGACCCAAAAGTTTGATAATAAAGTTTTCTTATTCATTCGCTTAACATTTTTTGGGACTTTAATTGGTTGATTTATTAAGTTCAGTTTCCAAACGTTTCAACCACTAGTTGTAATCTACAGAAAGGGGTAATTTTGTGTACTATCACTGGGGATGTACAACAATTTATCGGTCATTTTTGTCATGTACACTAATGTATGTACACTTTCAGGCCACCAGTCCACTGAGAAGAACAACGGGTTGCCTGCGGCTCACTGCGGCAGACATTCTAATTTCGCGGTTGCAAACAGCAATTTAAAGATTTTCATTTTTCAGACCGCTTAATTATAATGTCTGCCGGCTCTTTGGAGAACTAAGCTGTCCAGATTAACCATCCAGGTACAGCTTAATTCTCTGAATGTATGAATTTTATTTTTTAAAAAAAACCTTTACAGGAGAAATTTTATTTCATGTAAGTATGAAAATTATATGGTAATTGTTATAATTAATTTAAAGAGGACAAAAATAATAGGTGAATAGTGTTTTTTTTTTCTTATATTTTTTTCTGGAGAAAATCTGGTGATCGGTGCGTTTGTGTGTGTGTTGAAAAATGCGTACTAGGGTAATTATATCATCAAGAATTAATCATTGATCTTTATACAGAAAAAAAACTTTAAAACGTATTATTTACCCTAGTAATTACTCCGGATGCAAATTGATGCAAATTATTTTATGCTTTTTAAAAAATCAATAAAATAGTATATAATATAAAAAAAATAAACACTTTAATTATCAATTAAGATGCATGCCAATGTAATAATCAATTAAACTTAAGAAAACTAGTCAAAAAAAGTCTTCTAAAGGGGTAAAATAAACGATTTTGTTGACTTTCTCATTTATCATATGTTGAAGTAAAAGCAAAAATTGCAAAATCTACTTAAGGTTTTTTTTGATTTTTTAAATTTAACATAGATATTTTAAAAGTATGTAATGGCACCTTTCATATAAGCTCATATCATATTGAAACTATATTCGCCCTTTAAATCATACTGTCACAAGAAGGCATCACTTCCACAACCCACTCCTCGGATTGTCCAACTCTCGGACGAGGAAGTTCAGAAGGCGGAGAACTACTACTTTAGGCTCGCCACCAAAGAAGTGCTTAAATTCTCCAACTCTAAGGCCCACGGCAACAATGTCGTCACTGACGAAAACATTATCAAATACAATGGTCGTATTGTCGAGGGCACCAGCATTGAAGACGTTGACAATATCATGCCTGATTTGTCTCCCCTCCACTTTGTTAGACCGATAGTTGATCGGTATAGCTTGATAGCATACTCCGTTATGCTATACGCCCACCAAGAGCTTGCACTACATAGAAATGTAAATGCAACACTCTTAGAATCTAGGCACATCGCCTATATCCTCCATGGCAGAGATCTCTCCAAAGAGATTAGAGCGGCTTGCCCACATTGTCGTAGGTTCAAGGCCAAGCTTCTAAGCTGAAATGGGACCAATCCACCAAAACAGGTTGACCATTGCTCCCCCGTTCTACAACTGCCAACTTGACCTGATGGGTCCGTTCTTGGCTCACTGTGAACACAACCACAGGTCTACAGTCAAGGTTTGGGGTCTAGTCTGTAGAGACCCAGCCTCATCCGCAACAGCGTGTTATGCTATGACTAAGTATAACACAGACGCCTTTCTCCAAGCATTCCAACAATTCGTTCATCATTATTGCTACCCTAAAAAGGTCTTCATCGACCCAGGAGCACAGCTCATAAAAGGCGTAGCAAAATCGGAGTTTTCCATGGCTGACATCACTAAAACGCTCAATGGAAAAAGTTGCAGCATAGAGTACAAGGTCGGTCCCACTGCTGCTCACAACTATCAAGGTTGTGTGGAATGTTCAATCAAAGAAATCAAAACTTTGTTCCATGCAACATTTAACGGTCTCAAACTGGATGTCATGTCATTTGAGACTGCCTTTTCATATAAAGCAAATGAGATCAACAACATGCCGATCTGCACGGTATCCAGAACGGAGGATGTAGGTCACGCAGACCTTATCACGCCTAACCTTCTGATACACGGCAGAAATAACAGGCGTGCCCCCACTGGACCAATGAGGGTAGAACAACCCTCCCGCCTTTTGGAACAGATGGAACGCCTCTACCAATCATGGTGGCAGATCTGGCTATAAGAACGCCTTCCAGATTACATCCCAAGACCAAAGAAATTTGACAAGACAGGTCCACAACCAAAAGAGATGGACATCGTTGTTTTCCTCCGGTTCCCAGATGAGTTGATTGGCGATCAACTCTGGCGTCTTGGTCAGGTCCTACACCTCATCACTTCTGATGATGGTATTGTTCATCAGGTAGTTATCCATTGGCGGAAACACTGGAAGGAAGAATTTCATGAGACCAGAAGGAGTGTCCGGCACATCGCCATCCTGTTCTCCGAGGACGAGCTCTCACTAGTTGACCAAATCAGGTCCGCGGCCTCCAAGTGTGACAAGTCGTACGCTTCAGAGCAAAAAAACTAATAAAACTGTTCCTGAAACGGGTTAACACATTGCGTTGCAATTGAGTTACACCCGTTAAAACTTTGGCTGAATTTGCCGAAGATAATAATTAACCTCACGGACACGCATTACGATGTTGTGCGTCTCCGATCTCAAACCCCCTACTAATAAAGGCTGTAATTGCCGAAAAAATATAATTTAACCGACACGCATTACGATGTTGTGCATGTCCAAAATTCAACTCTACTATTAATAAAGGCTGTAAGTGTCGAAGATAAAAAAAACCTAACTATTAAATAAAGGCTGAAATGGCCCACCTCTCTAAATACAGCTGTAATTGCCTTACAAACCAACAATTAATATTAATACTGTAATTATTAAATATTAAATTACAACAAAAGAAAAATCCTACTTAAAGGTTCACACACCCTTTAATAACTTTAATAATCTTTTTATTAAATGTTAAATTCCAACAAGTAAATGCTGTTTATTGTCCTTAATAATTTTATTATTAAATGATGAATTGCCTCTAGAAGTTTAACCCACCTACGAGGATGATGGTTCTACATCAATAGCCGATAAATTGATTCCAGCCGAAGAAAACCTGGATTAGTATTATCAAATATTAAATTTAACGTTATTTTACAAAATAATTATTGTTTTTATGCCATTTTACCTATTGACTTTCGAAACAATTATAACCCATTGTAAACGATACGCCCAATAAGAAGCTTTTTTTATATATAAACAAAGTTTTTTTACTTCAGGATGGACAGTAATGTGGCCGCCATTTCAAACAACGGCCCCGTCCCAAGCGCCCCCCTTATCAAGCCAGAACCTGAAATCAGGGCAAAAAGAAAGGAGTTGCTGCAACGGCTAAATCCATCCTTCACCCCACAAATTGAACCCACCTTGTTCCAGAATGTCAACAACCCAAATATAGGGGAGATGCTTGACCAAGAAAACAAGGTGATTGAGTGCATCATCCACTTCCAGGAGGATATCAAAGCCCTTGAATAAAAAATTAACACGGAGCTGCACAAGATAAATGTCACCGACGTCAATGGTGGAAACTTCCTACCGGACGAGGAATTGACGGTTGAAATACCACAATGGACGCTAAAAGGCACCCACTGCGTAAGTACTCGTCAGGTTAGGGAAGAGGCTCAGAAGCGAAGCCGCTTAGAGCTGTTATACAAACAAAAATTCCCCGAGGATCCCACCCCCCTTCTTCTGGCCCGGACAGCAACTTGGTAAAAAAGATAGACTACCTTCACCAAGTCATGACTGAAAAAGAAATGTGAACCTTTTTTGATAGATGGCACCAACTGGACGCAATTCATGAACTGCTTGGAAAGGATGATGTAGTTGCTCCCCGGTTCCAATCTGTGTTTTGCCGTATGATACAGAAGTAAGGAAGCAGCGCTGGACGTCGCACTTAGCCGCCTAGAGTTTGACCGTGAGCAGAAGTTCTATGAATACAGAAAAAGGACTGCTGAGAATATGAAGACTGCAATCAGCCAAATCCCAAAACATAATTCCAAGATGCTATTCTGCAGGAATCAAGCATGTCCTGACTGTAAACACACATCCAAGCCCTCTTTAAAAACCCATGGTCTCCAGAATTCTGGCTCAAGAAGGAAAAAACAAAAAGTTTCCCAGGTCAAACAACAGGAACCCTCCACCTCAAGACAGCGCTCACGCTCCCGCTCACGTTCACCATCCAGGCGCCGGTCCTCAACAAGACATTCTCTGCCAAGACGCCGTTCCTCAACAAGACACTCTCCACAAAGACGCCGTTCTCCCTCCAGAAGGCGTCTCCCACCTAGACGACAATCCCCTCATCGACGACAGTCACCGCAAAGATGGCAATCACCACCACCTGCTGTAAGACGAGAATACCATCATTCAACAGCACACGATGAGAGAGATAGTTATTATAATAGCAATCCTTATGAGTATGCATCGGGTAGATACGTCACACACTTCGAACACGAACGTGTGGATCGTCCCTATAATGACTGGCAATATGGGGATGCCCATGAACCCCCAGGCCAGGACGGTCACGGCTATTAAACTTTAATAATTTCAGATAAAACCTAAATCACGATGAGTGTCCCGTACCACATGCTGGCCTCTCTTGAGCTTCCATATAACCATATGAAGTTCATAAAATGTGAGGTCCGTGATATCCGTGGCGCCATGGAATTTATCCGCCGCGGCCTGGAGAAACACGCCCGCCTGTTCCCGCAGGACAAACTGAACGCGCGGTACTTGAACCGCTACGCCCGCCGTATCTCCAGCCTTGAGGAGGATCTGGATAGCTGGACATCCTGGGCCCCCCGCATGCCTGAAGCCCTCGCCAGGTATGAGGTTAATGTCCTCCGGGAAAAGTTTTCAAAATAATGATGGAGATGGGACCGGCCGCCGAGGCGTTTTACTGGTCGATCTCCCCGGCGTGGAGGCGCCCTAAGGTTGTCACCCCTTGGCGCCAAATTTCTTTAAAAAAATTCAGTAAGCTGAAAAAAAAACTCAAAAGCAGCTCATCAGCTGCTTCGCCACCAGCAGAAGGACATCTCTGCCCTCCAGGAGTCCCGGGACTTGGCCCAGGATATGGAGAGAGCCGCGAAAAACGCGGCCTTCCAAGCCAAGGAAGAGACCAGCCGAGCCAGGGTCTGTACCCGCAAAGCCAAGCGGCTAGCCCTTGAAGCCAAAGCCGAGACGGCGGCAGCAAAGGCGGAACTACAGGCCTTACAAATAGAGATTCTCTGCCTACAACTCCAAAACTTAACTCTTTAAAATTATTTTGTTTCAACCCTCCTCCAAATTTTTCCCTTCCATTTTTTGTTCAAATTTAAAACCAATATGTCTTTCAGACAAGACATAAAATAACAAAATGAGAGGCGCAGCCACTAACACACTTTTTTAGTAAGCTCCGTCAGGATGATTGCTTCTGGGCGTGTCGTACAATTATTCTGTCCCCTTTCCTTTACATTGTACAATGCAGTGATCAACCCGCAGCCCTATGTTCTTCTTTTTCTTGCCGGGAGTGTCATGTACACTAATGTATGTACACTTTCAGGCCACCAGTCCACTGAGAAGAACAACGGGTTGCCTGCGGCTCACTACGGCAGACATTCTAATTTCGCGGTTGCAAACAGCAATTTAAAGATTTTCATTTTTCAGACCGCTTAATTATAATGTCTGCCGGCTCTTTGGAGAACTAAGCTGTCCAGATTAACCATCCAGGTACAGCTTAATTCTCTGAATATGATTAACCCTTTTCCCCTTTCTGTACTAACCATTACTGTAATAATGTATGGGGGGAGAATAGGATGTTAGTTTAAGCCGGGTGTAGCTTAGGCTTCCAACACCTGAACAAAAATATAACATTTTCTATCTAGGAAACAACATCAAGAATTTCCCAATATTCCAGACTCCATTAAATGCCCTGAGGCCCCGCCTGGAGACCCTAACCGTACTCCCGTCCTGGCCCCCCTGCACCCTTTGGATAACCTCTGGTGAGATTGTGATAACTTTGATCTTCCCTGCGTTACAGACCCAGGTAGTTTATATTTGCTAAAGCTGCTCTATAACTAGCCAATCTGTAAGTCCTATTCCATCTTGGGGGATACAGCATCCTTCCCAGACAATTTTTTTTTATCCCTTTAGATCCCAACTATAAAAGGGAAGATGAACAAAGCAGAATTTAGGACAAATAAACATTGTAACAGCCATTTTCATCTTTTTTAAAAATATCATATTGATAAAAAATAAAGTGACTTAAGAATTTCTTAGCTTTCCATATTATACCTAATTGTTAAAGGACTCCTACCTGAGAGAAGTAACAGCGTCCTCAATAGAGTCATGGGTAACTCCTTGGATAGTTGCCTCCAGGAAATACCAGGCCAAAAACTTCAAAGACACATATCTGAAATTGATTAAGTAGTAGTATATACTTAAATAAAAGTAACAGGAAGTTTGTGAGTCTGCCTGATTGTTTGAATCAAAGGATCTTGCTAACTGCTGATCTGATATGGTTCTTCTTTAAACTGTAGCTTCTCATAGGTTCTGGAAAGGTTTATGACTATTTTGGGAAGGGTTCACCACCTCCCAAGAGAAATCGCCAATGAAAGAACTTTTTACTATTTCTTTTCAAAACTAAATAGATAATTGGAAGGAGGGGGGGGGGGGGGGGGCGGCAACTTATAATATCTATCTCACTGTTGGACCCTCAGATGTAAAAACTTTATTTTAGTGTTTGGCCAAATTGACTTAGCAATTGTATCTGTAAGTACGTCTAATAACACCCTTTGCTATTTTTAAAATCCGAGAAAATTTTTTTGGCAAGAAATTGCAAAAGTTTGCAGCTTTTTTCGCACCACTACTTAAATCGAGTTTTAAAACGTTTCATATAAAATCATTTTTATAAAAAATATCAATAATTACTTAAAATTAGGCATGAAAGCAAAAAAATCTCATTACACGTGTTAATTTTCATGTTTTAGGTCTTTTTTTGAGGAAAGTATAACTTCTCCTTTTTTGACAACAATATATTTTTTAAACAATTCAAAGTAAAATATAATAAAAATTAAACGATTTTTTTTAAATTTTCAGTTGAAAATTTCATCAAACATGCAATTTAAGTGATGAAAATGTAATGAAATCATATTTTGAATGTTTAGAATTACCAATTTTCTACATTTAAAACAAAATGTTAACAAAATTTAAAAACATTTTAATATATAACTTTAAAAATAAATAACATTTTATAAAATTATGTTTTAAAAAATAAATCATTAAAAGGTATTAAAATGCATTTGAAATTACTTAAAATTAAAACGAGAACATCTTTTTACACTGTATTCTGTGTAATAGAGTTTAACTGACATGATTAGTAAATGAAAAATTTCCTAAACTGATTAAGCCTTTTAGTGACTATATTAAAAATAATTTATTTTGTTTTATATTGTTTTTTTATTCAAATATTTGACAAAATTTTCCCTGCGTCAATAAAATTAAGTCAGTTTTTACTGTTTCCAGGTTTTTCTTTATAATTTTAACAATTAAATATAATACAAATTATCATTATCTTTTATTTGAATTATCATACAATTAAAATGTGAAGTATAAGCTAGAATAGCACTTTTTTCAACGAATATTTTAATGACATTATATCAAAATAATTCCTCTTTAATATCACACAACATATGATTGGGAGTTATAGACATTTCTTGGAGGTATAATATTTACAAAAATACCATTAATTCTGTTTTTATCAAAAGTTAAAAAATTGAACAATTCTAAAACAATGGTTGGCTGTCTAGATATTGAGTACACTAAGACTATGGCTCTGTTATATTGAAATAATGTTGCAAAAAGAGGGGTTCTGAAAGTAATCTACCTAATTTTTTTTTAAAGAACCCACAAGTACTGTCAGTATCTATTTTCTTGTCATTTAGCAGACAATCAAATCATAACACAATTTTCATAATAAAATATTCAGGTTTCTACTTCACATTTTAAAAAATATACTGATCAATAAAATGTTCAAAATTTTACTTTGTATCATTTAAAAAAATATGTTGTAATTCTTATTTTAAAGTTACATTTTTATCCCTGACAAAATCATAGACGACTTTTAAAGGCATCTTATCTAAATTTTTTTAAGAAAAGCTTAAAAACGTTAATTAGGTATGAAAACTATTTTCTTCGATTTTTCTGAAGTTATTATCGCATTCTATGGGTTTTTTATTATCATTTACTTATATCGAAAGTGCCAAACATTGTACCCCAACTTATTCATTTAATAAAAAACGAAGCGTGATCTATCTATCCCTATGTATAATTACCTATGTAGGGGTAAATTATAAAGATAGTGGGTATCTCTAATTTGATCACTAGAAACTATAATAAATATCTATCTCATATAAGAGGGGGGGAAGTTTTGACACATTTGCGTAAACAGTGAGTATAGGCTTTATCTTTGCACTGAGAGGATAGGTTATTAGGGATAAAATCATTCATATATGATGAATTTTCCCAAGTTTTGAGCTTTTTTGGATACGCCTCCAGGTTCAGGAGCTGCAGGCCTCCAGGTACAAGAGCTGTAGGCCTCCAGTAGGTCTCTGGCTAGGTAAAAAGGAAAATTAATTTTTTAAAAAAGAGATAGAGGTCAACTTATTAACAAAATATGCATATTTTGTTATATAAAATGACCTCTAACTTTTCAACAACAAAAAGATAAAGTGCAAAGATAAAGCCTATACTCACTGTTTACGCAAATGTGTCAAAACTTCCCCCCTCTTACCTATGATGGGGTAAATGATGAAGATAGAGGGTATCTCTAATTTGATCACTGGGAACTATAATATCTATCTATCTATCTCTATGTATAATTACCTATGATGGGGTAAATGATAAAGATAGAGGGTATCTCTAATTTGATCACTGGGAACAACAACATTAATAACGCGGAAATCATTCTTCAAGCCATGACCTAAAATAAGATTGACCATTTTAATTACATCCGATTGTCCAATCCCTAATTAAATAACTTAATGAAAACATACTGGCTCAATATCGGTATAAAAAGACTTCTCAAGTGAAAAAGCTATAATTATAGAAGCTAGGTAGGTATAAAATCCAATAAAACGGCAAAGCAAGCCAAATCATTCAAAATGTTATAACACTCTGACAAACTAAATTTTTGAGAACATTGTTTTAGAGGGCCCTTTGGTCATATATATGATAGTATAGTTTTGAATTTTTGGAAAACCAGTAGGTATTACCTTAATGGATGTATAAGTAATATAAGTGGATATTATGACAGGAGAAAAGTTTCAGCTTGCTATTTACCGTATCATTTATTTGTCAGTTCGTTAATTCAGTAAGATGGGAGGGGATAAGGCAATGAAGGTGGAAGGGGGAAATTGTTATTTTAGCCCGCTGCGCGGTTCACTTTATTAGAGAACATGAAAATCTGGTGTAAGATCCAAGTAATTATAAATCCATTATTACCTATGAAAATAACTCCCGTATCAATTAGAAACCTAAGCTTCTGATAGGTTGACTTCAATGTTGTCAAATATAGTACCTTATTGTAATAGGACTCAGTAATAGGAAGTATTACCTATGAAAATAACCCCCGTATCAACCAGGAACCTGAGCTTCTGATAGGTTGACTTCAATGTTGTCAAATATAGTACCTTATTGTAATAGGACTCAGTAATAGGAAGTATTACCTATGAAAATAACCCCCGTATCAACCAGGAACCTGAGCTTCTGATAGGTGGACTTCAATGTCGTCAAATGCTTGGAACTGAAATTAGCATCCAGATCTCCGGGCTTTATACCTGACAAAAGAATTATTTTTAGGCAATGACGATTATTTCCAAATGCAGCAACCATTACATGTATAACTAACTAAAATAAATACTTTTAAACAATCAGAGCTTTATTGTTCCAACAGTTTTAGAGATCTTAAGTGTTATTAATCCTGCGTATTAAAACAAGGGGGGGGGGGAGTTTGTACACTTATAGGAAATGAAAGTTCAGTATCAAATTTTGCCCTGGCATTTTGGGCTTGTTTTTATAGTTTTCAACCTAATTCTTTTTGTAAACTCTCATATATGATTGAATATACCTGTAAAACTTTGAAAATTGAATTTTGAGACTTTCCTTCTCGGGGCTGGTGGGGCAAAAGACCCCTCCAAACACTAAAATTTTAAGTACTGAACTTATTTTTAAATATATCGAGCTGATTTTTTTAATTGAAACTATTTTCACATAAATAAAATAAGTAGTAACTACAGATTTTATTTACGCACTATCCTAAAAACAACCCCCCCAAATACAAAATTTACAAGTTTTGAGCTTACAAGCCCCTAGAAGTAAAGTGCAAAAATGTAATATCGGGTGGCTAATCAACTCATTTATGTAACAAAAGGTTCCATTTAAAAAATCAGCTAGATATTTTAAAAACTATTTTCATTTCCTAAAAGTGTATAAACTTACACCCCCCCCCCCCTCCCTTTATATAAGACTAAATAACACGATTGAAGAAAAAATGTTATTTTTGTTTTTCAGTGAGTTACTGAGTCACTGGTTGGTACCCAAAGTTTCAAAACCACTTTACCTTATTAGTTGGCTCAAAAACTTTAGGTGCTTTTAATGAATTTTGTTTGGTTAGTTGCAAACGAGTAGTGTCACAACTTTTTAAAGAATAATTGTAATATATAGAATTAGTAAGTTTGTTTATCATCATTGGAGATGTATTGTTTTATCCCTTAAGATCCTTAAAAAAAACGATTGAACTACACTGCAAACAAAGCTTACCTGAAAATTTTGTGAGATAATCTACGACTTGTTCCTGAGTTGAGATATAATCATCAATGAATGGAACACCCTCCAGTCTTCCATGTCCACGTACACACGTTATTCTGCCCACAGCGAGACAACGTTGATTAACAAATTAATTATTGGTTGAAAAATTTGGACACAAGAACGAGGGTCTAACTGTACTTAATTATGACCAAAATCTTAGTATGCGTTAGGTCATAATTAATAACAGTTTGACTTAATAAGCGCATTTGACTAAACGGTACGCAAAGAAGACCATCTTTACAAATAACATATTATAAACATGTTATTACAATTACTATGTCCAAATAAAATTAAGAACCTAAATCGCATTAATAAATATTTTAAAATAAACATCGTCTTTTCCTTGCAACAGACATATGAGCTGCCTTTACTGTACTCACTTTACCATCAGACCTAAAAAAATAATAAATAGGTATATTTGTTTTGATTTGTTTGGTATTTTCAACTTATGCAACGAGACTATGAACATATTATATTTAAAATCCGTTAACAACAAGGAAACCTCTTATTCAATTAGAGTTTTTTTTAAATCTATCAAAACTTAATCCTACCTCAATTCAGATTCTTCCTGGTTAAGGGTGACAAACTCCGCGTCCACAGCGACCAGATCACCCTTCCTGGGCAGCTCGTCGTTGTTGAGGGGGGTGAAGGTGATCCTCTTACCACCCGCCTTCTGCAACAGTGTCTTGTCCTCAGCAAATACGTCCACAGTGATCGGGTTCTGGTGTTTGGTTTACATTATTATCATCATTCTAGTAGAGGCGGCGTTCAAAAATTATCCCGCTATTGGCTAGATTGAATATTAATCTTTTTATTCCATTGGCCTATCCCTGTATATTAATCTTTTTCTTCCATTGTCCTATCTCTGAATATTAATCTATTTCTTCTATTGTCCAATTAAAAAACTAAAATTAATCCTTCTGTAGATTAAAATTATTGGTTGAGAAATTTGAACACTATTAGTTAGAACCAACCGAGATTCACTTAAATTACCCAAAGTCTTTGGGTACCAGTTTAATTTACAGTCCCATTGTCCCCTCCCTCCCTGTTAATAAAAAATAATATAATTCCTTGTATCTGGTATTCTTTGTTTTGACACTAAACTTAATCCAATCATAATTCATTAAAAGTCCCAAAGTTGTTAAGCTAACAAAACATTTCTAAAACTTTGGGTAATAGTGTAATAAACAGCCTGTTAATAAATCTTTGGGTACCAGTGTAATTTAAAGTCACATGTCCCCTCCTTCCCTGTTAAAATGAAATAATAATAATAATATAATTCCTTGTATCTGATATTCTCCAGAGGTAGTGAATATTGAACAGCTGTGAAGCAAAGGACACAAGGCACCTTCCATTTCAGGTTAAACCATACAGCTTCCTATTAATGATAATATATGGTTAAAAAGTAGATGCTTTTGTCTAAAAAATAATAATATAAAAATATAAAATTAAGGACTATTAATATGCAAAGTATAAACTATTATTGATTTTTCTTTGCCTGTTTTAAAGTAATAACTTTGGTTAAATACCAAATGATTTTGGGATCAATAAGGTTTCCCTTTCCAAAGTTTTTTTTTCATTTTAAGGGCAGGTGTTGCGCCCTTCCCCCCTAACACCCCTTCACAATGTATTCTAAATATATCTAAATAAAATAAATATTACCTCCTTTGGTATTGGGTTGATGGTAAAATCGTTGAAAATGTACCACTGAGACACAGGTGACCCAATTCTTGCATGGTAAGATGGTCCAACCTAAATAATATTTGTGGGTTAGAAGAAAGGCTAGTTGGTGTTTTTTAACCATTGCTAGCCCATATTGGATACAGTAGTACCATACATAATTTAGGTAGTACTTTAAAATATGGATTCACTTTCTAAAAGTTTTTTTCTACAACTATTATTTCTATAAATAGTATTAAATGTTAATTTGAATTTTAATCAAGATTTATTTATAGTAAATTAGAGCATATCAAATATAAAGACAAAGTATAATCAAACATAGCACGGGTGGACCCTCAGATGTAAAAACTTTATTTTAGTGTTTGGCCAAAATGACTTAGCAATTGTATCTGTAAGTACGTCTAATAACACCCTTTGCTATTTTTAAAATCCTAGAAAATTTTGTTTGGCAAGAAAATTGCATAAATTCGCAACCTTTTTTAGCACCACTACTTAACTCGAGTTTTAAAACTTTTTATATAAAATCCTTTTTACAAAAAATATCAATAATTACTTAAAATTAAACCTGAAAGAAAAAAAATCTCATTCCACGTGTTAATTTTCATGTTTTAGGTCTTTTTTTGAGGAAAGTATAACTTCCACATTTTTGACAATAATATATTTTTTTAACATTTCAAAGTAAAATATAATAAAACTTAAACGATTTTTCTTGAATTATCAGTTGAAAATTTCATCAAACATGCAATTTAAGTGATGAAAATTTAATAAAATCATTTTTTGAATGTTTAGATTTACCAATTTTCTACATTTAAAACAAAATGTTAACAAAATTTAAAACATTCTAATATATAACTTTAAAAATAAATAACATTTTATAAAATGATGTTTTAAAAAATAAATCAATAAAAGGCATTAAAATGCATTTTAAGTTGCTTAAAATTAAAACGAGAATATCTTTTTACACTTTATTCTTTGTAATAGAGATTAATCGTCATTTGCTGAAAATGAAACTAATTGAATCTTTTTGTGACCATATTTAAAATTTTTAATTTTTACACTAAGGTGTTTTTTAATAAAAATCTTTGTTAATTTCTGTTTTACGACAAAAAAGAAAGGGACTTTTTTACTATTTCTAGGTTATCTTATGCAATTTAAACTATATAATATGAAATAAATTTTAATTGTCTTTCTTTTGAGCCACAAAACACTGTAAAATGTAACATATATGCAAAAATAACAATTTTTTTAATGAATATTATAATATCCTTATATGACATTGCGTCAGAGCTTATTCTTTAGATCATATGTTCATGAAAAGTAGCCATAACTTGGAGGGTTGCGCTATTTATTAGAATATTAAATAAACTTGAATGGTAAAAATATTAGCATAGCCTTTGTCAATTCAAATGCTTTAGGTATATTATTCGGAAAGTTAGTTAAAAAAGAAAGAATTTGCTGTGTATACTGTTGAAAGACTTTAAAAAATGTAAATTACAAAGCAATCCTAAAAGATCGGGTCGTAGGCGAGTCTTAGTCGGGGGTTTTCTGATAGCAAATATTGCGTTATTGGTATACAATGTAAAAAAAAAATATTTAAAGAAATTCTTTAAATAAAACCCAACGTGTAATGACAGTACAAACATCTTAATGCTAGAAGACATATGTTTATCAACATTTGCCGAAAACTATTTCCACAAGAAAAATTATTCAGGTTTCTACTTTATAATTTTAAATATTTTTTTCTGAAAAAATGTTTGACATATATCGTATTATCATTTACCAAAAGAAATATTTTGATAATTTAGATTTCAGAGAAGATGAATCCCTTCAAAAAACTAAGACGACATTTTGCATCTTCTGCTATGACATTTTAGAAAAAAATATAAAAAAACAAAATTTAGTATGAAAACTATTTTTATCGATTTTTCTGAAGGTATTATTGTATTCTGTTGGTTTGTTATTACCATTTACTTATATCGAAAGTGCCAAACATTGTACCCTAACTTATTGATTTAATAAAAAACTAACCGTGATAGTTATAACTTCTGTAGGTTTTGTCAGTTAAGCACCAGAGTAAAGACATTTTTACAAGAGCCATTTTAGAGTGATGAAATCTTACAAAAAGTTTGACCATGTTAAGTAATAGTTTAAGAAAAAACAAAAGTAACACCTTGACCAAAGAGACAAGATTGGTAGAATCCGGATTAACAGGATCCATAATATTTGTACAGACAGCGTACAGCTCGTACGTGAGGCTCTGGATGATCTCAATGTTGGGGTCGTCTTTGCTTGTGTACACCAGGCCGTTGGAGGCCAGGTGTAGCTCTACCTCGAACGGTACCCAAGATCTTAATGGAAAAGGGTACTTTATTTATAGTTTAATGTCTCATGGAAAGAAAACGATGAAGTGGGTTGAGTAGTATTTTCACAATAGCTTTTTAGGTTAGGTTAGGTAAATGTTAATGACTGCCCAGTAGGGTTAGGGGTAGGACTAAAGCTACAGTGAAAATATGACGAAAACGGCTACTTCGTTTCTTTCCTTGATCCGTTTATTGTTTTAAAAATCTATGTGTAAAATTGGTCATTGGAAGCTGATTAATTCAAATTGAAGATGGGGGGGGGGGGGGTTGGATGCCCCTCCATCAATTCTAATTAAACTTTATTTTAACACTAGCGGCTGCGCCCTAAGAGGTTTAATCAACCTATTTTTGTGTTATTTAGATTTAAAAATAAAGTTAAATTTTTTTAGGGGGGGGGGGTATATTTTTTTTGGGGGGGGAAGGGTGGTCGTTAATTCCCTTTTCTGATTTTAGTTTTTAAAAAAATTGGGGGGGAATGGGGGTGTCGCACCCCCCCAAGAAAATAACTTAAAACCATCCAAAGGACTAGTAGGTATATTCCCTGAAGAGTAGAGCTTAATCGGTTCAGTGGTTACTGAGATCTTAAGCTTCAGACAGACAGACAGACGGACAGAGAGACAGACAGACATTGTACTACTTTGTATTATAGATAATTTGATTGATGGTTAAGTTATCTCTAACATAAAGTGACCCAATTCAGTGATCTAAAGGGATAAGACAATAAATTGCTGTACATTCTTTATTATGACAAACAAAATTACCCTTTCTGTAAATTAAAAATAGTAGTTGAAACGTCTGAACACTCAATTTAATAAACCAACCATTCAAAATTCAGTAAAAGTCCCCATAGTTTTTAAGCCAACGAATAAGAAAATGTTCTTATAAAACTTTGAGGACTATTGTATTAAACAGCTCATTGACCCTTCCCTCTCTGTATGAATCCCCATGCCCATACATGACCTAACAAAATTACCCATTTTGTAAATGAAAATTATTGGTTATAAGGTTATGAACTAACCAATCAAAATTCAATAAAAGTACCTAAAGTTTTGTAACTAACGAATAAGATAACGTGGTTTTATAAATTTGGGTACCAGTGCAATTTACAGTTTAATGATTCTGAACTTAATTACATTTTTAACAAAAAACACTCCAACTTTTTTTTATCAGATAAGATTAAATGATGCTAAAAAATGTCTAATTCAAATTGGTATATTTAACAAAAACCTAAACTTCAGAAGTTCAGAGAGAGAGGGGGGACAATAGGCTGTTTATTACACTAGTCCCCAAAGTTTTCTGATAATGTTTTCTTATTCGTTGGCTTAAAAACTTTGAGGACTTTTTTGATTGGAATGGTTCATTAAGTTGATAGTTTTAAAAACTAATTTTAATCTACAGAAGGGTTAATTTTCTGAAGATGTAAATCAATTCATCGGCCATTGTCTTATCCCTTTAGATCCCTGATTTTAAAGATACTTTATTAATACTCCAACTTCCACTTACTTTCCAATTTTGGCCAATTTATCGGCGACATCTAGGTCCATGTCCTTGAGTAACTGTTGTCCCTTGTGCCAGAACTTGCAGTCGGATCTCGTACACCCGTCTGCATACCTGCACGCTTTCTGCCCTAAATATTTTAATATTCTTTGAAAATTGTCTCTAAAACGATGCTGTACGTTGTTTTTTAGTATGGCTGAGAACCGGTTCTAATCCAACGGATATTAATGTATAAAGAGTTGGGGAGAGGGAAGAAGCATTCACCAGATAAAACAACAATAATAAAATAAAAAATAAAACTCAATTAGGAATTTAACCCATACAAAAAAATATACCTTGTGGGGGAGTCTCTTGTGTCTTGGCGTTTTTATCAGGACTGTCCTCTCTACCTTCCTTTTCCTCCTAAAGCAAAAAGTATTTAGATGATTTAACTTGTTGCATTACTGACAAAACAACCAAACCAGATGGATCAAAAAAGAACAGAAAATAAAATGGATGTAGGATGATTTCTAATATAGGGACAAATGTATATTGATATATTTTAAAATTGTAGCTTTCAGGGAAGCTAGTTTTATTAATATGCAAAGAGATGGTTTTGGAATATTGAATCGCTATCAAAAAATCATTACCTACGTCCATTTTAAACCTTCTATTTTTAATATTTTGATAACAACTTTTTTTACCTGTTCTAAAATAAGATGCATTTGTGTGTTCCAGAATGAAATATCCGCAGGATTATCCATACCAGCGTTTAGAGACAGGGTGTAGGGCAGGGAGCGCAGCCGTCTGAAGTTCACACCAACAGTTTATATACATTTTTGAGTTACGGTGATGAGAGTTCGAGTTCTAGTCCCCATGTGGCAACTCAAATTCCTCAGTTGAATACATTCACGCAACTTCCCCTGGTTGTGTAAGAAGGGGATTATTGAGTAAGTTTGGATACTTAATAGTCACGTACATAATATCAGTACTACCCTTATCCCAAGCTCCTCTGCGGAGAGCGTCATTCATTACGGTGACTTAATTTGGGACACCTGCCATACTCGGCGAGGGTGAGGTAATAATGAGTAGCTCTCATGAGATAGCGGGTCAAGTCATAATGTGCTTGAACGTGGAGCTTGATAGCCCTAGTGGCTATACAAAAGTGTCTCAGCCTACTCCATGACTACTTAGGTCCAAACCCTAAGAGACTATGGCTAATCAATCAATCAATCAATACATTTTTGATAGATATGAATTAGGGATCTTAAGGGATAAGACAATAGATAATAAACATTCCTATGATAGTTATCAAAATTACCCCTTCTCAAATTTATGTAATTGGATGAACAATTTTGACACTGTCAGTTAGATACCAACAAATTACAATAAAAAAAACCCAAAGTTTTTATTTAGATGCTAAAAAAATACAATAAAAATAAAATAAACATTTTATGAAAAAACAATCGTATTTGTGTTGACTTCCCTAGATTGAGTTGTGGGTTGATATTTTCTACATTTCTCACACCATGCTTGCGTTACCTACAAATATAAGACGTTCATATTTAGGGATCCTAAGGGATAAGACAATGGGCGATAAATTGATATACAAAACATCATCATTGATACCTCTTTTGAAGATTAAAATTATTAACTGAAAAGTTTCGACCAACAAATCCAATTTAAATATAAAATTGGACAGACAGACATTCTGTTTCTTTTCTATAAGGATTATTTTAAATATTCGTTCTACCACTAAGGATCTTAAGGCATAAGACAATGGCCGATAAATTGGTGTACATACCCAATGATTATACCCAAAATTATCCCTATTGAAGATTATAATTAATGGTTAAAACATTTTAACACTCAACTTAATAGATCAACCAATCAAAATTCCCTTTGGTCACAAAAGATTTTGAGTAAATGAAAAGGTAATTATAAAACTTTGGGGCCAATACCCCCTCCCTTCCTAAATAATACCTGTTCTGGACAAAGGCTGGAGCTAAGAATCTCAGCAAATGAAATCTTTAGTTTCAAGGTTGATTGTTCCGGATAGATGAGGTTACACAACAAGGGTAGGTTGTCCGACACTGTCTTAGTTTGACATTTGGAACAGGTCGTGATTTTTTCCTGAAAAAGAGGGTTATTTTTTCGCGAATTTTCCAAAAAAGTTGTGTGTAAGTTTTTAGTCAAATACGATTGGTCATAATTAAGACAGTTTGACTTAATAAGCGCATTTGACTAAAGCTTTCACACAATTTTACGTTAAATACGCGAGAAAATGACTCTCTTTATAAGTTAATTTGATATAGTAAGTACCTTCCTAGGCTTTATATGATTATCAGTATAATTACGGGATAAGACAACGGACGATTAATTGATGTTCTTCAACCTCAATAATTAATAGGTATACAATTATCTCTTCTGTAGATTACAATTATTGGTTGAAAAAATTGGAACAAACTACTCAAGATTTAATAAAAAGTACCTAAAGTTTTTCAGCCATAATATAAGGTAAAACCTTGAGTACCAGTGTAATTTATAGTCCAATGTCCCCTCCTTTCCTTTACTAACCTGTTTCATGCCCATGAGTTGAGCCACTGGAGAATCGTCCACAGGACTCTCAACGTTTTTCTGTCCTGCAAAGGATAACACTTCTGCCATATCCTGAACATACATAGAAATAGTCAGGGATCTAAAGGAATAAGACTATGTAAATTGAAATTGATGTACATCCCCAATGATCATACACAAAATAACGCTTCCATAAATTACAATTACGTTTGAACACTTAACTTAATAAATCAACCAGTCAAAATTCAATTAATGTCCCTAAAGTTATGAAGTCAACGAATAAGAAAATGTTATTATAAAACTTTGAGGACAGTCCAGTGTTCTTTTCCTCCATGAGAACTATATCTGCCCACATAAAGCTTATAATCTTTGTAACGCCGGACCAATTAGGTTCTACTTTTCAGTAAACAAACCTATTTGACTTGTGATGGTCTGACGATTGAAGGACAAATATTTTCTAGTAATATAATACCTATCTGCACTACAAAAACAGAAAAACTCACTCTGGAAATAGATTCAATCTCAGCAATGGCCGCAGGATCTGGTGTCCGCTTGGAGGGACTCGACCTGGACCAGTCCAGCAGGGACGCGGTCAACTTGGCGCCTGAAGGACTTGGGGAGGAGCTGCGTCCTTCACCTGATGTCAAAAAGAGATTTCATAACAAAAGCTTTTACTAAATCTTGATTGGGTTGTACAAAATAAAAGTTCTAAACATTTTCATTAATGATGTAAATTGAAGTACATTCCAATGATAATAAACAATATTACCCCTTGTGTAGATATAAATTAATTGGTGAAAAGTTTGAAACTACAATTTTGAACAAATCAACCAACGCATCAGAGGAGCTAAACATTTTGGACATCAGTATAATACCTTTAAAATGTTTTAAACACAAAACTGACACATACTGCTACTGTAAGTAATATAACAAAGGCTGATAATAGTTATTCATCGCTTGTAAACAGCTTTCAGTGGATATAAAAATGTACAATTATAATATTAAAACCAGTCTTAGATCAAAACAAAACTGGTTTAAATATTATGATAGTACATTTTCATATTAAACTGAATAGAATACGATATGATACATGATTTTAAGTGTGGCTGAGAACCGGTTCCTATCTACCGGATATTAATCGGTTTGGAAGCCATTCTGGTCTCTGGAAATATAAATGTTTACCTGGCATATTATCCGTGTACTGTTGATGTATCTGTTGGAGTATAAATCTATTCCAGGACTGTATTATGCGTGGTACAGAGCTCCGCGTGATAGTGTTCGCCTCTGAGAAGATTAGGCCCAGCGCAGACGCCTCTGGGATGGTGCGAAGCGCGCGCAAAAAGTTGGCCGGTTGACACGGCATGCCTTGGCCTAAAAAATACACATGTTATTGAATGTTATTTTTCTTATTTCAAAAGCGGCTGCACCAAAAGAAACTAGGACTTTTGTATTTGAAAGGAAGCCTAAAACCATCTTAACACTTAAATATATAACTAAAATAGCTGAACCTCCCCCCCCCCCCCCCCCCCGGTACAAGGACATAAATATTAGAATCTTCCACAAAAAAAAAAGAAATAATCTGTCGATTCAGAAATTATTAAAATCTTAAGGTAAAGCCAAAAAAAATAACTTTACTTTATATGATAAAAAAATAAAAAGTGTAGGGTTCTACAAGGGAATCCGAACACAAAAAAATGGTGTATATTAATATTAAGATATAGAGTAAGTATACCTATATCAAGCATATGGAAAAGATAAGATAGCTCACAGGCCAGGCAAGATTCTCGGATGCAAAAATGATTCAACAAAATAATTCGCAGCTTCTCAGTGAAATACAAAATCTGAAATATTTGAAAAAATATTTAAAAAAATATTTAAAAAACCTTCTTGAAACATTTTTGAAAACCTCTAATTTGAAGACAACTAGACATAATTCATTTTAAAAAACCCAAAGTTTTTAAGCCAACGAACATAAAACTTTAATTTACATTCCAATGTACCATCCCTCCTAGGAATAATTTTAGATTTTATATATTTTTCAGTGAATTAAAGTAAATTCTAATGTACACACATTTTTATTTTTTCCCCATATATTTAGATTCATTAATAATAGTCCGTAACTTAAAATAAGTAATCCAGCAACCGTGGCTCGTCGTCAAGGAAGTTGATAGGTTTAAATCAAGGCCCGAATCCGCGTTTTAACTGCTTCAATGTCAGGTGCGCGACACTAAAAGTTAGAGTTAGGGGGAATGCCTTGGCCCAAAACAGGTGCAACTCATTACCATGCACATTTAGGATTTCCAGCCTAAGGTCGTGCAATCAAACAGTTGGTTGCCTGATGGGTGTTACCTAACATAATACCCCGGGTGTTTTGACGGAAAAGGAGAGATTAAGCACCCCTTAGTCATCCTAGGTTGTTGGACCTGACGTTAAAGTGTCATGTACGGCAGCCACGCCCATATGATGTAACTAAAAAGTAAGTAAACAAACCTGTAACATAGCATTACAATAAGAATTGGGTAGAGAGGCCTCTAGCCCACAGAAACTTGTCTTGTTGAAATTATCAAAGTCAAAGTCATCCACACCAAGTTTTCCAAGCTTAATATCATTCTTCTTATACCTAAAGAAAATTAAAAGTAACAGAGTGTTTGTCTGTCTGTCCAATAAAATCTGATAAAAATCCGTATATAATGAAATTGTATAATTGAATTGAAATTTTTTGCAACGCAGCTACTTTAAGACAATGTTATGTTAGTCCGTCTTTAAGAGTATTCTCACAAAAATGTGATTTATTCTGCTTCAGCGTAAGAATGGCATCTGACTGCCCCTATGCGCTTGCAAATAAATGTATGTGTGCTTATATGTTTTCATAAGAAAGCTACATTTAACATAAAAGTATTAAAACATCTAAAGCATAAACGTGCAGAGTTAGTTAATAAAACTCAACTTTAAATCGAAATTGGGAATGACTTATTTACTCTCCTGGTTTTTTCATCCCTTTACGGTTAACACCCAAAAGCAAATCCCTGTGAACGCCACTAAATTCTAATTAAAATATTTTTTATCCATCTATTTACCTTTTAGGAACTGAGCTCTTGTAAGCAGAACTAGTTTCACTCCCTCCAGAACCAGAGCGACTTTCATTTACATCCTGTAACAATCAATCAATCTATCAATTTATCTATCTATCTACCTATAAATCAATAAATCTATCTATCAATCTTGTAAGCAGAACTAGTTTCACCCCCTCCAGAACCAGAGCGACTTTCATTTAAATCCTGTAACAATCAATCTATCAATTTATCTATCTATCTACCTATCATTCAATAAATCTATCTATCAATCTTGTAAGCAGAACTAGTTTCACCTCAACAAGAACCAGAACGACTTTCATTTAAATCCTGTAACAATTAATCAATCAATCAATTCTTAAATCTTACAATCAAATCATTCAATCAATCAATCAACCAATCAATCAACCAACAATTAACCAATCAATCAACCAATCAATCAACCAATCCATCAATTATTCAATCAATTGGTGAATCATATTAAGGCTTTAAACTGTTTTGAACCTATTTTTAAAGGGTATATAAAAATATACTCTGACACCTGTAGATTTAGAATCATACTGCAGAGGACCCCAATTAACTTTTTTGGTTGATTTTAAAGTTTACTTTTTACTATAGATTGAGCTAGATAGTTTTTTTTTCAGATCTTAAGGTTTTTTTTATTTTGGGGTAAAATTCTCAGCTTTTAGCATGTTTTGCTTCCTAAATACTGTTCTCTAGAATAGAGTAAAATCAGTTCTTTTGATATCATCGATCAAAATTCATTTAAAAAGGGAGGGGGGGGGGCGAAAGTGACACTTTTTGAAACCAAAACTAAAAGTCAAAGGAACTCATCTAAAAAAAGAGTTACAGGTCTGACATTTTGCATGGCAGTTGCTTTATATGGGTACAATATGGAACTGTGAAGAAACAGCGGCGCAACCGCCGAAAACCGCCGAGAAAAGGCAAAAAAAATTTCGGCGGGAAACGGCGGTTTTCGGCGGTAGCGCCGCCGTTTCTTCACGGTTCCATTTTGTACCCCTATAAAGCAACTGCCATGCAAAATCTCAGACCTGTAACTCTTTTTTTAGTTGAGTTCCTTTGTTGACTTTTAGTTTTGGTTTCAAAAAGTGTCACTTTCGCCCCCCCCCCTCCCCTTAATTCTTTACAATATATCAATCATTTGATCTATAAACCAATCAATCAATAAAAATTAATGCTACCTTATCACTCTGTTTCTTAAGATTATAGTGGATAACATTTCTTTTCTTCTGATCAATATTTCTTGCATAACCTAAATAACAAAAAAATTCTCAAACCTAAATAGGAATAGGTATATGTATTGGTACACAACAAGAGTCAGATTAAAAAGTATTTTATTTTACATATATATTTTAAATTCACATTCAAAAAAAGAACAAAAATAGATATGTTGCAGAAATAAAATAGAATTATTTTCTTATGTATTTTATATTTTGAAGAATGACTGATAGACCGACATACAAAGTAAATTACTTACTGGATGCTTATTGGTATCAAAATCTCAGGGAGTAAGGGAGGGGACAATGGATCGAATATTCAATTTTTAAGAGTCTCAGACTTTGGGTACTGGCTTAAAGGGAATGTGCAAGAATTCAGCAGTTTCTGACTGACTTTGGGTACTAGCGCATCAATGCCCCGCTAACTAGCTGAGTTAGTTTTAAATAAAGCAGACAGAAAAATTTGTCCTAAGGTGACTGGTTTTAACAAATATTTATCCCAAGAAAATGTCATTTCATGTATAGAAACTCTACTGTGATATTTATATATTAAACGATCTAAGAACCCCTTGAATTTAGGTAGCAGTTAAAAATATATGAGAAGGGTTGACGAAGTTCTAAGGGTGATTTTTCTTGTGATTAATTACAGAATGTTTACTACATTGTGATGTAGTAAGTAATTAAATTTTAAAGTAAATGATTTTTTTCTTGGAACTAATTTTGTTCTCAATAATATTACCATTATCCCTTTATAATTTTGGTAAAATTTTTTGGATAAATCTGGTTTTAATTGCTTTTCAGTGAAAACTCTTAAATTGAAATAATTGCCCATTGTCCCCTCCCTTACTCCCTGCAAAATCTTCACCAAAAAAATCACCTTTAATAAAAACATACAGAGTAGGTTTGCTACTAATAATGAATATGAAGAATAAGATTAACCAATAGTTCCAACCATCTTCATAGACTGTAGGATTGACTTCTCTATTTCTGGAACAGGTGGGTAGTAATATAAAGAATAAAAATTACCAATAGTTCCAACCATCTTCATAGACTGTAGGATTGACTTCTCTATTTCTGGAACAGGTGGGTAGTAATATAAAGAATAAAAATTACCAATAGTTCCAACCATCTTCATAGACTGTAGGATTGACTTCTCTATTTCTGGAACAGGTGGGTAGTAATATAAAGAATAAAAATTACCAATAGTTCCAACCATCTTCATAGACTGTAGGATTGACTTCTCTATTTCTGGAACAGGTGGGTAGTAATATAAAGAATAAAAATTACCAATAGTTCCAACCATCTTCATAGACTGTAGGATTGACTTCTCTATTTCTGGAACAGGTGAGTTGTAATATAAAGAATAAAAATTACCAATAGTTCCAACCATCTTCATAGACTGTAGGATTGACTTCTCTATTTCTGGAACAGGTGAGTTGTAATATAAAGAATAAAAATTACCAATAGTTCCAACCATCTTCATAGACTGTAGGATTGACTTCTCTATTTCTGGAACAGGTCGGTAGTAATATCTGTTAAACCTAAACAAATGTTTTTTTAATATTATATGATTAATTCAAAAAAGACTTTCTACTTTTTATAACCGGTGGAAAAAATATACTTTTTCTTTGATATTAAAATTCATTTAGTGCTTGGCAGTTCCTGAGATCCTACACTTTGGACCGTCAAACAACAATATAATTATATAAATGATAGTAAAACAAGCTATTCAAATGTCAAAACTAATGTTCGGTGGTCACAAATAATAAAATAAAAAAAGAAGTCTTTATTTATAAATGTCTTTTGTAACATGATCAGTAATTTGACGGTCCAAGCCAGTTGTATACTGGATCCTCTGTTGTAAGGAGTATCATCACAAAATAAATCAGATGCTTATCTTGATTATCAGCACAGAAAATTACATTTCATCCATAGAATTACGGACTGACATTTAGAAAAAGTGTTCATTCGTGATTTATGGACAATGACTCATAAAAAAATACCATTATTATATTACCTGTCGGGCCAATTATCGGAGACATACTGTGTTTGATCTGGGGGGAGGTGGGGAAGGGGGATCATGGCGTAATTGGCCATCTCGTCCTCTATCCTCATGTGGGGGAAGGTGGGCAGCGGGTGAGGGAATTCTGTGTCCCGGGAGTACAGATTAAAGGTCGGGTTCTCATTTCCTGAATTTTTATTAAATAGGCATATAATATTCATTTCATAAGCATTAAAAATTAATTCGGGATCTTAAGGGATAAGACAATGGAAGATAAATTGATTTACACACCCTGAATTATGATAAATATTATGTCCCTTCTTAATTCAATATTAATGGTAGAAAATACGGTAACTATACTTTAGCTAGTTGTACAAATGGCAGCCATTCATTCGAATGTATTCACATTAAAATAATGTTTAAACCATAAAGGAACTTAATTTGATCGATTACTCGTAGCAATAATAAAAATCTAGGATCATGGAAAGAAAACGGAGTACCGGGTTTCGTCGTATTTTCACAGTAGCTTATGATAGGTTATCTCTGGTTAGGTAAATGTTAATGATTGCCCCACAGGATTACAAAATAGGCCCCGCAGGGGTTAGAAATAGGAAAAAGGCGTATGTGAAAATACGACGAAACCTGCTACTTCATTTTCTTTCGATGATCCAAAATATGAATGTAGACCCACCTGAAGCAGTATAAAGAGAGATGCCACAATTTTGATCTCCAAATGCGAGACAATGGTTTGTCTGGGACACATCAAATGACAGGGCCATACCTCCACCTGTTTCCAGCTAAAATACAAGATGGTTGCTGCAGGGATATTAAGGAATAAGACAATAATTTGTCTGGGACACATCAAATGCCAGGGCCATACCTCCCCCTATTTCCAGCTAAACAAGCATGACCGACAGACTCACGGACAAAGTAAATTATACACTTGATGCTCAATAATACAGGAAATCTTTATCCAAACAATTAGCTTTCCATCTTCAATAACAGCCAAGAAAATCGCCTTCCCCCCATAACTGTTACGGACGGACAGACAAAAAGAATTATAGAGTAGCTTTGTCACTAAAATGAGCTTACCTGGAAAATATCTAAATTTGTGGTTCCCAGATCATTTACATCCACTATTTGCACCTAAATTAAAAAATAAAAATATATTAAAACAAGGATTACAACATCAATAAGTATTAAAGCACAAAAATCATGGATGGTTAAACATTAGGACAAGGAGATTTAAAGTGCATTTTAATCAAGTTTAAATGCAATGTAGAAAAAAATTAACAAACCTTTCTCACGTATTAAAAATTTTCTCTTATTTATAATTTGTAGCATGGCTGATAAATTATAAACAACTGTTAATGCGAAGCTAGACGAGACAAATAAGGAAAAAATAGCATTAAACGCTACCTGGCCAGTTTGAGACATGACAACTATCTTGGTAGTACCATTTAAAAACCTAAAATATAAATAAATTATTATATACTAAAGATTTAGGAAAGCCCCCCTCCTATATAGAATCGTTCGTTCGTAAGTTGTAAAATACCCCAAAAAATTGGGAGTGGGGTATTTTTTTGTTTTAGGGGGGGGGAGTGTCCCCCCCCCCCAAAGAAAATAGCTTAATCATCGCCGGGCCAGTAGGTATATTCCCTGAAGAGTAGAGCCCTATAAGTTTAGTGGTTCCTGAGATCTTGAGACACACATCGTACTACTTTGTATTATAGAAAGCGTCTCATATAATAAAAAAATTCATTTATATCTATAGGCTGATTTTAACATGGTATAAAATATGCATACCTGAGTTGCATTGGTTCTACAACACACTGCAAAGGACTCACACTTCTCATTATTCTGAAGGAAAAAAACAAT
This sequence comes from Acartia tonsa, assembly GCF_053477335.1. Lineage (NCBI taxonomy): Eukaryota > Metazoa > Arthropoda > Copepoda > Calanoida > Acartiidae > Acartia > Acartia tonsa. The sequence continues at coordinate 13,636,265 of NC_137264.1, forward strand.
GGTAAATGGAAGAAAAAATAATTTTCTTTTATATAAAAAAGTACAATATTCCAGGGATCTAAAGGGATAAAACAATGGCTGATAAATTGATGTACATATCCTATAATGATGCACAAATATACCCCTTCTGCAGATTACAATTAGTAGTTGAAACGTTGGACGCTGAACTTAATGAACCAACTAATCAAAATAAAAGTCCTCATAGTTGATAAGCTAACGAATTAGAAAAGTTGATATAAAAATTTGGGGACTAGTGAAATAAACAGGCAATTTTCTTTCCCTCTCTAACATCATCCTTTGTAATAAAAAGATGCAATAAAAGATTATACCTTAAATCATACACCATGAGAAAACGGTCAATAGCCTGGAGATTTCCGTGCCTGCGGGCAAATCCACACGTGACCAGATGATGACCGTTCATATCAAAGTCGGACAAAGTTCCACTGTGCGAGTCAAATGTGTGCAACACATTCATGCTCATAGGATCCCTAAGATTAAAATAATCATGATAAACAAAATTACCCCTTCTGTTCATTAAAATTTTTGGTAGAAAAATTATAGTTAGAACAAACCAATCAAGATTTAATAAAGAAGTTTGTAAGCAAACGAATAAAAGAACGTGTATATATAACTTAAGGTACCAGCATAATTTACTTCCCTGATTAAAATATTTTTTTATCATAATATTTTTTATCTATTTATATATTCACGTTGTATTCACATTTTTGTTAAATTTCTTATGTTTCAATCTACAACTATACAAACTTTGATTAAAACCCCACAGGGCTCCAAGAACTTTACTTAACCTAACCTAAAATTATTACCTTAATGAAATTCGTCCAGTAGTATCTCCGCACCCGACATGCCGACCATTGTATCGCAGAATAGCACAACTTCCACCTGTAAGGAATAATCATAATGTAAACTTTTTGTACATATGGTCTCGAATACCGCTGGACCGATTTGGTTCTATTCTTCCATCTTCCGAAAACTTAATAAATTTCCGGGATTCTAAAGGGATAGTTAAGACAGTGGCCAATAAATTGATGTACAATCCCAATAATGATACACAAAATTCCCTCTTATGTAGATTACAATTATTGGTGGAAAAGTTTGGACACTCAACTTAATTAATCAACCGATCAAAATTCATTAAAAGTTACCAAAGTTGTAAAGCCAACGAATAAGAAAATGTTAGGTATTCAAAACTTTAGGGACTGGTGTAATAAACAGACCATTGCCCCTTTTCTTTCCCGATTAATTCGCTTATTTATCATTTAAGTAAATAAAAGTCAATGAAAGAAAAATCAACTCTCAATTTAAGATGTAAAACTTACGAATGTGTTGAACTTAACAGTTTTAAAAAGATGTTTTATAGTTTACAGTTCAATTTTGTATATTTCCCCTGAAAATAAGTCAGTAAAAACAAACTACATTATACAACGACATAATTCTTACATAGCCTTTTAGACAATTATCCATAGATACGAAAATAAAAATATAATATTTGAAATAATAACCTGTGTCGTGCATTTGAATTTCTTTCAGTTTTTCCAGGTCCAGAGAAATCAGCTTGTCTTGGATACCTCCCATCAACAACTGGTTAGGCCTCTAAACAAAATCATAGATGTTACATTGTACAATAACTTTTCTTGATAAATAAAACTACCCTACCCTAACAAATAATGTAGTAAGGTTGTTAGATTCTCCGTTAATATAAAACTAACCACTGAACCGTTAAAGTTTTCCAGTATATGAAAGTTTCACATAGGTCCTGGGATGGTTTAATGACATTTTATATAGACTTTGGACGCAGCCGCTATTTTTTTTTATACAAGAGCAATCTTATACATAAATACAGGAGCAATAACAAGCTACAAACGTTTTGATGAATAGAAAACTGTATTGTCATAGATTACAGGTTATATGCTAAAGGGCAGTCGCTAGCTAATATAAAAGAAATCAACTTGTGTTGAATTTTCAACAAAAATAGGTCAATGAACAACAAATGAAAGAAACTAGGTAAACTTTTATCTTATATTTTGGAATAAATACGATTTCAATTTTTTCAAAGAGCTACTCACATAATTCATTACTGTTATCCAATGTGAAAAAAATGGACTAAAACCTGTTGATATTGAAGCATACACTGCATGTCAACCATATTGTCAGTAGAGTGAGTGAATACTGGTAAACCTCGTCTTATCTGACATCTACACAAACAAGATTGAAATTATTGGTTAAAAAGTTTGGGCACTGCATGTTTGTACCAATAAATTAAGATTTAAAGTTCTTAACTAAAGTTTTTAAGCCAATAAATCAGATAACTTGATTATAAAACTTTGGGTACCGGTATAATTTACAGGCCTGCAATGTCCACTCCATCCCCTTGATGAATTACTAAAGAAATTCTAATACTGACCTGAGAGTTGTTTGAGTTAGGGCAAGGATTCCACGTTCGGTTGACAAAATACTTCGCACTCCTTCGTTTGGACTAACCTAATAACATGGACAATAATGTCCATTTATACCCCAGAATTGACAGTTAACAATATTTTATATGAAAAAAGGTACAGATTGATAGAGAAAGAACAAGAGAAAAAGAGAGAAAAAATAAGAACTTGTAAACACTTGCTTATGAATTAAGTCTTTTATTGGAGGATACTTTTCGTCTCCCTGTTGGTCAAAAAAAAAGGATAATTTTAGGAAGGATTTTTCACCAATTATGAAAAAAAAAACAGTTTTATGTCATACCTGAAACGAAGTATATTTTTGAAGGTGCGGGCTGTAATAAGATGTAACATGTCCGTTTTGGTTTCCCATCCAAAGTAACTCCTAAATAATATCAGTAGTAAAAATAATCACAAAAATAATCAAAGTCAATTCAATTACCTAAGATTTAATAATAAACAGAATCTTTTAATAAAACAACAAATATCTTAAAAATCTTCCAAATATTTTTTCTAAAATCTTCTAAAAAATATTAATTTTCTACCTCAGCTGTATCAAAATGAAGTGCAGAAATGCCAACACCTCCATCGCCAACAACATGGTTTACTGCCTGTAAGCAAAAAAAGAAGACTGATTAATTTGAAATCATAGATGGTTTCAATTTAAATTCTGCATATTAGGACTTTATATTATCAATTTACATAATCTCTTTGTGTGTCTGTCTGTATCGAAGGATCTCGCTATTCGCTGAACAGTGTAGCTTCTCATATGTCATTGTCCTGGGAAAGTTTAAAATTATTTTAGGGGAGGGTACCACTAGTACCTACTGCTGCTACTTCATAACGAAATATATTTCGAAGAAAAAAATCGTCATTAGGTATCAATCGCATCTCTTATAGAAAGGAATCAAGCAATATTAGCTTGGTCGTTTTAGGGGAAAAAAAGGTGAAGAATGGTTGTCCTCTAACTTTTTCTAGAAGAGACCTTAAAAAAATATTTTGGATCATGGAAAGAAAACGAAGTAGCGGGTTTCATCGCATTTTCACAATAACTTTTCTCCTATTACTAGCATAACCTAACCTAAATTAACCTTTAATAAGCTAATATAAAAATACGAAAACCAGCTACTACGTTTTCTTTCCATAGTCCAATATTTCTTTTACCTGGAACTGTCCTTGTTGGTGCTGGAAGTGAGCCTGCTGTTGGTCCGCATACTCGTCCCCATACTCTCCGCCTGTCCCGTACTCACCATACCCCATGTCTCCGTAGTGACCATTTTCCTAAATATGGAAAAAGATTAAGGTCAAACTGTGATTCTCTAAGGAGGGGTTAGGGGGGGGGGGGAAATCAATATAGCTTAAAATCTTGGTGACCGCTGGACCAACACTGTTATGCTTCTTAGGGTATTTGCATCCTAGTCCTTCGATGGTTTAAAGCAATTTCCTTAATGTGTGGGACACCTTTAAACCCCCCCCCCCCCCGAAAATGAAAAAATCCCAATAACTATTTTTGTAAGCAAAACAAATAAGGTGGGTGGGAAAACTTCCACCACAACTGGGATTGAAGCCTTAATAAAAAAAATTCTGCTCCCAAAAAGTTTTAACAAATTTCAACCAAAAAAATTATTAACTTATATAATATTAGGGAACTTATATAATCCTAATGAAGAATTTAAAGTTCTCTGTGATATTGTCACAATATAAAGGTATTAAATAAAAACTACGCAGATTGTAAGACACAGCAAAACATCACTACTTAGGACAAAGACGCAGCCACTAGATTGTCTTTAAGATACTTATACCGTAGGGGATAAAGGCTGCGCCATTAGGTTCCTTGGAGTTTTGTTCTGACCGATACATCAACCTCCCCCATCATAAGATACTTACACTATAGGGAATATAGGCTGTGCCATTAGGATCCTGGGTGCATTGATCCTGGTAGATACATCAACCCTCCCACATCATAAAGATACTTCCACTGTAGGGAATAAAGGCTGCTCCATTAGGATTCTGGGAGTATTTATCTGGTAGATACATCCATAAAGATACTTACACTGTAGGGAATAAATGCTGCGCCATTAGGATCCTGGGTGTATTGATCTGGTAGGTACATCAACCGATCCCCCATCATAAAGATTAAAGATACTTACACTATACGAAATAAAGGCTGTTCCATTGGGATCCTGGGAGTATTGATCCGGTAGGTAAATCTACCCTACCCATCACAAAGATACTTACACTGTAGGGAATAAAGGCTGTGCCATTAGGATCCTGGGAGTATTGATCTGGTAGATACATCAACCCTCCCCCATCGTCCAACATTTTTAAAACAATGCTTTAATTATTGCTTTATCACATTTCTGAAACAATGAAAATTCTTTATTTACAACTTTCTCGTCTACGCATCAAGTCAAAAGTGGAATGATACAATTTGGTAGGAAAGAGCTAAAAACCACCCAGTAAAAATCACTTAAAACGAGAACTTGAACAAATCAGTTTTAAGTAGCATCATTTAATACAACAAAAAAATCATTAATTTGATTTGTAGAAAAAAATTTATTCAGGTAGGTATAAAATAAAAGAAAAAGTGTTAATTGTTAGGGATATGAAAATGGGCCTCAAATAGATCTTTTCCATGGATCATTGGAGGTTAATCGGCGAATTTTGAGTTTATTTAGTTTTAAAATCAATTTATGGTACTGAAATATACATTACCACTTCAAATTTACCCAATTTCATGTAATTTATGGTTAAAATCATCACAATATGTTATAAAAACTCACAATTTTCACAAGATCATTTTCTAAATATGCCGGAAAAGCTTTGACCTGCCTAGAATCGAAGCAGAAAACATAAACACGAATATAGAATTTTACGAGGCATTGCGCCTAGGGATTTATTGGTTGGAAAAATATTCTTGTGTCATATTTCCCCTCATTATTTTTGTAAATGACATTTTTTCCAGCATTGATTTCTTTTTGGAGGGTGGAGGTTTCCTACCCCAAAATAGTCCTTTGGCCTATGAGAAGCTTCACTATACAGGAGAACAATATCATTGAAAGATAATTTAATTTCTATAAAAAAATAACACCTTTTGTAGATTGAAATTATTAGTGGAAAAGTTTAGATTCTACTTTAGTGTGTTCTAACCAATCAAAATGAAAGTATTAGGCCCAAAGTATTAGAAAGTTAAATACCTTACACAAGGTTTTTTTAATTGGGTGTTTAGCTTATTTTACTATTTTCAAAAGCACACCATTAAACCTATTTTTAAGTTAAAAGGGAATAATTCTAATGAAAAAGCTGATCCATCAAACTATAGGCCGATAAGTTTATTAGCTATTTTCTCAAAAGTTTTAGAAAAAGTCATTTATCAACAACTGTCATGCTATTTGATTAGAAATAATATCATTTTTGAACATCAGTATGGATTTCAATCAAAAAAGTCTACAATACACCCCGTGATACACCTCTTAAATTATATAGCTGAAGCAAAAAATGATAATAAAACTGTAATTGGAGTCTTCTGTGATCTTGCAAAATGTTTTGATACAATTCCACACTCTATTTTAATTAAAAAGTTGTCAAAAATTGGCATTAATGGCGTTGAACTTGAATGGTTTAAAAATTATTTAAGTAATAGACAGCAATTTGTACATGTAAACAACACTGACTCAACAAAGCTGAACATAGATAGAGGTGTCCCACAGGGCTCTATTTTAGGACCAATTCTATTTTTAATCTACATAAATGATCTTAAAAACTGTACTGATTTATTTACCCTATTATTTGCTGATGACAGTAATTTTTTAATTTCTGGTAAAAACTTTACAGAGATAAAACTGAAATTAAACAATGAACTTAAAAAGATATCTGATTGGTTTAGGAGTAATCAAATGAGCTTAAATCCTGATAAAACTAAAATCATGATATTTAATAAAAATGAAAATACTATTGATTGGAATGCTCTTAATATTAAGCTAAACTTTAACAATGAAAATGAGTTTGATCATGAGAAAATAAAAATCTTAAATTACGTCAATTCAAGTAGCAATATTCCTGCAATTAAATTCCTAGGTGTATTTATAGATCCTTCTTTAAATTTTAAATATCATGTAGAACATTTACGTAAAAAGATTTCTAGTTCCTTATTTCTTATAAATAGAGCTAAACATATACTGAATTTAGATAGCAAAAAAATGCTTTTTCACTCACTTATAAATAGTCATTTACTTTACTGTTTACCTGCCTGGAGTTGTGGTCTAAAATCTACTATGGACCCATTAATTAAATTGCAAAAAAATGCAATAAGAATTGTTTTTAGTAAGAAACACATCTCACACACAATGCCTTTATTTAAAAAAATGAATGTCCTTCCTTTACATGAATCAGCTAATTATTTGAAATTATTATTTATGTATGATTTTATAAACAGTAAGCTACCAAGTTCCTTTCAAGGTACATGGCTTCGCCGTAATCAATTACATACCAGAAATCTTAGAAACTCTAATATGTTTGATGTTAAAAAACCGAAGTTTAAATCTATTGAAAGATTTCCTAAGTATCATTTCCAAGAATTATGGAATAACCATTGTAATAATGATTTATTAACCCACAATCAATCAAGAAAAAAATTTATGAAAAATCTAAAAGAATCTTTGTTATCAAGCTTAACTTTAGTGTGTAACAACCCATTATGTCAAGAATGTAGATAAAATTATATTTCTTTTCAATATTGTTTGAAATCTGATAAATCAATCAAAATCTATTTGTTAAATTTTTTTTTTAAATTTCTATTATTGCAATAATGGTGTGAGACTTGTATGTCCTAATCAATCCTTCCTATTATCATTCTTTCCTCTCCAATATGATTTTATTTATTGCTTATTATCTTTTTTTCTATTTTTTTTGTCTTATTTATATGGCCTGTATGAAAACAATGTGTGAATACACATTACTGCATACTTCCTAGTTTTTAGGAAACTGCCATTTGGGAAGAAAATTTTTTTATAAATTAATCATATCAATAAAATTTGACTGTATATATAAATGTATATAATATTCATTTAATTCATTTATTATTTTGTTGTTTTTTTTTTCTATGTATGTACACCCAAGAATAATAAATCTAATCTAATCTAATCTTATATACACAGGTTGGAACCGATTTTTTGACTCTACATTGTTGTAGTACCCAATGTTTTTATTAGTTCTTTCAGTAAAGGGGAAAATGTCTAGAGAAAAAGTGTCTCTAAAACTATATTCATCCCTTTATTTAGGAATAAATGTCTAGAGAAATAATGTTCTTAATAATATATTTATCCCTTTATTTACATTTTAATAAGTATAAAATTAATTGCGGCATTATTTATTTATTGCGCACACCGCTGAGAAAACCATTTTAAGGTATTTTTAATTAATTTTTACTATATTTTAACCTAAATTAATATAAAAATTAGATTTTTTATGTTTAAAATATGTGATTTTATATATTTTTTGTCTACATAACAAAGTTTTGTCATATTAGTGTAAGAAATTACCAGTTTTTGCCATCTAAAAAATTACTATTTTTGAATTAATTAACTTATTTAAAATTATTTTAAAGATTTTATTGACAGCGTATTTATTTCTTATAAAATCATTACTAAATGCTAAATTTTTATGATTATTTTGAACAAATGATTTACTGTTATGTAGGCTGTCAATATAAAGATGTATTTTTTGACTTTACCAAATTCGTACTTTTAATTCCTATTCTAGAGAAAGGGACAATTAATTAATTGTACTGAAAATTTATTGACCCCATTTCATTAGATAACCTGAATATATATTTTTTATAAATACCTATGTCCCCAAACTCGTCGAACAATTACCTTAATTTATTAGATATATATTTTTAAAATAACTTTATTTTAAAGTAAGATTTTTAGGTAATAGATATGATTCAAGCTTTATATATTGCCTACCTATTTTTTTCATGGGATAATTTTTCTAGCAATTATATTTTTTTCAAGTACTCTAGTACCTAGTTTTTTAAATAACAATTAACTATTAAACTAATTACAGTGTTCATGAATATTTTTATAATAAATTACTCAAAATTTTAATTATAATCATTTTTTAGGTGCATCAACCAAGAAAGCCGTCAAAATTGCCGGCCAAGGCCTTTGCAGCCCTGGAGACCTCGGGGGCCTGGGAGGTCTAGACGCTAACAGCAAAGATGAGCTCAAAACTCAGTTTGTGACGCGGGAGGGAGTTTATAGACTTATGACGTTCGCAGATTACTCAAGGCATGTCCATGTTTAAATTTTATTTCTTGTCTGCTTTTTTTGTTAAAAAATGATAAGTTCGAAGTAAAATTATTGTTATATCTCTAGGGATTTTAAGATGTAAGATAACGACTTATGAATTTATGTTCATCCTATAGTATAACAAAATTACCCCTTTTTGTGATAAAGATTATAGTTGGTATCAATCAATCAAGAATTCATATTCTTCAAAGTTCTCCAAAGTTTAAGCCAATAAGTAAGAAACATATATTTAAAACTTTAGTGACCTATACAATTTAAGTCTAAAGACCCCACCTTGTACATATCTCACATTTATTTCATTATTTTGCTTCTCATGAGATTTCATTGTCAATTTACAGTTTATTTTCTTATTGAAATTATTAGATTTAAACATGGCATTTTCTGTAGGCAAAGTCGAGTAGGGTATGTTTCCCAGGGGCCTGAGAGTATACCAGTCAAGGTGTCCTTCTCAGGCCCATCCGCCAATGAAAATGAAAAGATTGCCTTCAACTATGGCCGCGAGTTGTTTGTCTGCCCGTACCGGGGCGTCAAACGGACACAGGACTCAAAATTCACCGACAAACGAATATACAAAGGCACCTCGCCGTCGTGCCATGATTTTGGTCCGTGCGGGTGTGTGAAATCAGAAAAGGCGGATGTTGTGCCCCTACTTGTTGGCTTCACAGGCGGAGAAATTCACCTAATCGACCCCGTCAACAAAAATCTCAGCAAATTATTTAACGAAGAGCGGATGATTGACAAAAGTAAGGTGACGTGCATCCGCTGGGTGCCGCGGCACGGTGATATGTTTCTAGTCAGCCACGCCTCTGGCAGCCTGTACGCCTACCTGGCCAACGGCGACAGCCAAGTGCTGGCCCCCCAGTATCAAGTCTCCAAGCAAGGGGACAATTATACCTATTATACATGCAAGTCAAAGCCACCGCGGAATCCTGTGAGTAAACTCTGTCTAACACCCAACACTGGTGCTGTCAATGAATTTGCCTTTTCACCGTGCGGCGAACTATTAGCATCAGTTTCTCAGGATGGGTTCTTACGAATATTCAACTATGACAGCATGGATTTGGTCGGCACGGCCAAGTCCTACTTTGGTGGCCTTCACTGTGTCGCCTGGTCGCCGGACGGACGCTACATTGTTGTCGGCGGCGAGGACGATCTTGTGCACGTGTACAGTGTCAGCGAGAACCGCATTGTCATCCGCGGCCAGGGTCACCGGTCCTGGGTCAGCGTGGTCATGTTCGACTTGTACAATCTTTCTTATGGTGATGTACCTGACGGCCTAGATTTTTCCGGCTCCGACGACGAGAGTGGCGGCAGCATGTTGCCGGTTGGGGTCAACTCACAGCACGGTGGTGGCAGCAGCGGGATGGCGGGTTCCAGCACGTCTAGTAGTGCGGCTGTAGCGGCGTCGGGAAGTGAGAGTGTTGTGCGTGGAGCACGGGCACTCGGCGGGGCGACGGGTGGCGGTGAAGGGAGCAGCAATAGCACACAAGGAGATAACTGCCATGACAATGCAATGAATTATTCTCGCAGAAATAGTGATAGCTTAGAAAGGAGAAGTAATGGTGGAGGAGGAGAGAAACAGAAATCTATAAACAGAGAAAATTCTTTGCAGGATCAAAATGTTACTTGTTATAGGTAAGTTTTTTTGTAAGAACTTCGTATTTTTCGTAAAAATGATACCTATTTTGGCAACTATTACCTATTTTCTTTATGTTAAGATTGAACATACTTCAAAATTGATACTATGTTTGTATTAAATTACACATAATGAATTTATACAAAGGTTTTAAAAAAATAACAATTAGAAAAAAGCAGTCTTTTTAAATATAACCAACAGAAAATGTTAATCTACGTATTATTTCACCATATTTTTAAAAGCGAAGCTTTTATATAATTATGGTCGGTCCGTCCTTCCGTAATGGCTAGCATTGCTCGTTAATTAAATTTATACTGTGTCCTATATTTACTCAATTCTGCAACAAATCTATGTATAATTTTGTTTAGACTTAAAAATTATTAAGTTCTGACACTAAACAAGAGTTATTGTTAGTTTGTCCTACCTTCTGATTTTACAGCTTCGCTTTTATGGTTCTTGTCACCCTTGTTTTGTAATGATCAAATGTTTTTGTAGGTTCGGAAGCGTAGGTCAGGACACATCACTTTGTTTATGGGACTTCACGGAGGACCAAGTCAAGTCGCACCTTAGGAAAATTGGCAAGAAAAAGGAGGACCAGAATAGCATTACAATTAATGAAGTGGCCGTGGCCAACGACACGGAGAACGCGGTCGCTAATAATTCATCCGACAACAAGCATAGCACCAGTTCCTCCAGTAGCTTGACGTATAAGCTGGCAAACCTGAATTTTGGCCCCATTAGTAGTAAGGACTCCTCCGGGCATAAGAGAGCTTTCTCGTTGCCGAGTAGGGGGGAGAAGAAGGAGGCAAATATTCGGGTGGGAGGCAGTTTAACCAAAAGTAGTGTTCAACATTTTCAGGTGAGGATTTTTTTTCTTGGGGGGGATTGTCTGTTTTTTTTACCTAAGTATTGCACGTTTATAATACGATTTTAAAATTTTACTTAGTATTGTTGTGTGATTGTATACCTACTATTTTACTTCAGACTTTTGATAAATCGTGTATTGTAATATGTTGTACCGCCAATTGAAAAAAATAAAAGATTAATTATCAAATGTTTGTTTTTTATAGCATAAACAATAAACATGATTATTATCTATTAGATTTATTTTTCCTGGCATTCTATAGAATTTAATATGCGATGGAATAGTTCAACTATGCGATTAAAAATGTTAGTTTTCATTAAAATTAATCTTTTTTTTTATTACAGGATCAGAAGCCCAAAGATATAATCGGATCAACAAATTGTCCGCGCCTCAACGAAACTCCAGTCATAGAACCCATTGTTATTAAGAAAATTGCCCACGAACGCCTCACCTCTCTAGTATTCCGCGAGGTAAAAGCTTTTTTACTATTTTAATATAGAGATTTTTTAAAAAAGAGATTGAATTAGGGACGTCCAAGCGTTTTATTTTGAGGAGGGTAAAATGAGCGACTTCAGTGGTTAATCGAATGTATTTTTTTTTAATTAAAAGGGGGTAAAATGGGGGTTTTAAAGTTTTAGAGAGGTAAACACCCCTTAACCCTCCACTGCACCTTGGTATATATTAGTTTTTTTTTTAAATAATACTTCTCTTTACATACCTATCGGAATTTGGGGTTGGAATTTTTTTCTACCTGTTGTCGAATTTCGAATTTCTTTAATTAATCCCTTCCCTTGAATTCGTAAGAGTCAAATAATTCATACCTAATTCTGTGAATATTTTAATTTAGGACTGCCTTGTGACCGCATGTCAGGACGGATACGTGTGCACCTGGGCCCGGCCGGGCGCCACCAGCGGCGGCGGAGGTCAGACAACCACAACTGCCGGAGTCACCGTTTCCGCCATAGGCGGCGGCGGGCTAAATAACTCACCTGGCGGCGGTCATGGCGGAAGTATAGGCGGTCACCAGGATGACCTTGATCAGCCAGGCTACAGTGGCGGCGGCGCCACTGGCGGCCCTGGGACTGTTGTGTGATAGTAGGATTTATTTTTGCCAGAGATTTAAGGTTGACATTCTGCCAGGGAGGGAGGGGACAATGGGACTATAACACTATTCCCCAATGTTTTATAATTATGTTTTTTAAGTCGTTGGCTCAACAACTTTGGAGGATTTTGTCAAATTTTGATTGGTTGGCTAATAATGTTAAGTGTCAAAACGTTTCAACCACTCTTTTTAATCTACAGATGGTGTAATTTTGTTTATATCATCTTTGGGGATGTACATCATTTAATCGGCCATTGTCTTATCCCTTACCATCCCTGCATTCTGCAATTTGGTTTATCCAGACAAGGAGAGGACAACGAAAGATTTAGTCTTCACTCCAATCTTACCTCAAAAACCAATCCATCAAAAGTAGAAATTAATACAAAACAGTTGGAGTCATGATCAATTTTTCATCCATTTGTCTATCCTTGGGTTCAATTTTAGAGTAGCAGAATGTCAATTTAAAATCTCTGTATTTTAGTTACGGATATTCTGATTGTTTTGATAATAGAAAATAGCAATAGCGTTTTTATTAAATTAATCTAAAAATATACAAATAACTTATTTTAATTATTAATTTTTAACATAAATCAAATCAAGAAGAATAATCTCTATAAAAAAATTTACAGCGCTGATTTATTTATTTTGTGCTTACAACACACACTCAGTTATCAGTAAGTTCAGGATTATTAGGGATTATGCATTTTGAATGGATTCATTGATATGTTAATGAAAGAAAAAACAAGTTTTGCATCTCTAGGAGAGAAGTGTAGGGGGCGGGATGATGGACTAAGGTGCAATGGCGAAATTAATCTTTTCTTCCCTCAAATATTTTTAAGCTACATAAAAAAAAACCGGGAAGGGAGGGGACATTAGAGCGAAAGTTTTATATCTATCATCCGTAAAGAACTTTTATTACCTAAATCTTATGTTATTTGGTACAAAATAGCAGTGTCCAAACTTTTCCACCAATAATTAATCTACAAAAGGGCATTTCAAATTTATAGTCCATTGTCTTACCCCTGTTAAAAAAATGATTTTGTACCCCAAACTAAGATATATTTCAACTTCAATTTACCTATCTTAGTTTTCTCGCTTGATTACTATAGCGTTAGCTCAATGGAAGACATATTAAACTTCGGCCCAATATATTAAAATACACAACGTTTTACACTAAAAATGTTTTACTTCCATAAACCTATCCTTGTGTTTGAAATTTAGAAAGCAATTTTTCTGATTTAATAATCATAATCCCTAATATTCCTTGAAAAAATTATTAGGTTAAATATTTTAGCTAAAACATGACAAATACTTTTTTTTTAGTCCTAGTAAAGTATCATGATGATTATTATCATAGTAATGTATTTTCTTTTAATAGTTAAAACATCGTAATGAGCTTATTATATTGTAAAATCTACAAATATTTCCTGAATTCCATACATCATTGATTATTAGTTTCTCTCTCTCACATATTATGTTGAAACAGAAGCAGTTTGGTTGCTCATGTTAAGGGGGGACGTGCATTTAGACTATTTGAGCAGATGGGGAGGGGGGGGGGGGGTTGCTTCTCAATTCCTAGTAAGAAAAGGAAAGAGTCAAGGGCGTTTTAGGCATAAAATAACTGATTACTGACAATTTGTAAAACGACAGTTTTTTCGGGTTTTAAAGTTAACGTTAGGCAATTCAAGTAGTATGCATAAATCATTTTATCAGTGGCCTCAAGGGTTAAGGAATACCCCTTCCCCCCCCCCCCGGGAAAAAGGGGATATTGGTCTGTTTATTACACAAGTCCCATTAAGTTTTATAATAACGTTTTCTTATTCGTTGGCTTCACAACTTTTTAGGGGACTAATATTGAACTTTGAATGGTTGGTTCATTAATCTGAGTGTCGAAACATTTCAACTACTAATTGTGATCTACAGATGGGTACGTAGTACATCAATGTATTGGCAATTGTCCCTTTAGATCCCTGCTCAAATTGTTTACATACATTGCACGTTCCCCCTTTTTTTCTTGCGGTTAAAATTATTGTTATTAATTTATGTTTTTTAATCCTTGTTATTTAAGGTTTAGATGTTATTATCCTTTCTTATAATTTTCATATCATAATTAATGACAGCTTTAATTAGGGTTTTAGGGATAATTAGCCTAAAAATATATCCTTTTTTGGGTTTTTAAACAGGCAGAAAACTTTTTAAAACTTTTTATTACGTATAGAATTTATTTGATTTAAGTAATCAACAATTTATGCGCTATGATTGGCTTTACACCTGAAAAATAGCCTTAAACCTGCCTCATAAAAATCTTCCTTTAGAAGCACAATCTTAATAGTCTAGCTGTTTTCAAGATCTTTTGCTTCAAAGAGATGAGGTAATTTTTTCACGTATTTTTCCGTAAAGTTGTGTTTTACCGTTTTAGTCAAATGCGCTTATTAAGTAAAAATAATCTTAATTATGGCTATTTCATATTTATACATTTGGTCATAATTAAGAACAGTTTGACTTAATAAGCGCATTTGACCAAACGGTAAAACATAACTTTACGGAAAATACGCGAAAAAATGACCCCATTTTTACATCACTAATAACATGTACTGAAATATATATATTTATTTTTTTGGCTATCAGCATAACCCTTCATCCCTGGCTCTAATATATTTTCCTAACTATCAATAATATCTCCCTATCACTCTATCTCCCTGCAAAAGAAAATAAAAAAATAATTTCCATTCCATCTGTGATTTATAGTTGTTGATTAGAATGTTTTCTTTCATAATTGTATCTTTTTTTGCTCCTCTTGTGTCATTTTGTTGTACTTTTATTTATTGAATTAGGCGTTAAAAATTATTTTTTGTGTGATTTTTTTTTGCTTAGCTTTGGTAACTCAAAACATTACTATTTTAAGCATCAATTTTTAACGTCATTTGTTAGGTTGAATTTAAGTAATATGTTAATTGAAAACTACACACATACAAAACAATATGTAAAATAGAATTCTACAATTTAAAGTTTGATAATTATAATTCTTTTCTTTTAGGATAAAAGTCACAATAACTTATTAAATAGTATTTTCTTGTGTTCATAATATACAAATCAAATAATATATGATATTTATACAAAATAATATACAACAAAATATTAATATATCCATTTAAAATATTATAACTTAAATATTTGTACTTGATTGAAGTCCAATACAAAAATATGTAATCTACAACCCCCTTTTTTATATGATCTCTGTAATTGATTTGCTTTCTTAGAATTTAAAAGAAAATATTTTTCATTCTCTTTTTTGATTAACCAAATATTAGGACAATGCTATTTTTGATCAACAAGTCTTATTTCCAAAATTTGTACAGTAAAGTTTAAAAATAAATACCTCATCCTATTATATAAAGTAGGTAGTAAGTTTTTTTTGCTAAACCGGTTGTGTTTTACATTTTATGGAAGCTTCACATACCTTTCGTGATGGTTTTAGGCAATGTTATTAAGTCTTGGGATGGTTTCAGGCTATTACTTTATTCTTTAATTTTAGAGTCCCTAAACGCTATAATAAGGGCACAGCTATTAGTAATCTGAAATAATACCTTAAATACAAAGATTTGAAATAATATTTGTTGATCACACATTATTGAATTATTTTGATGTGCACCCTCTACTTGGTGGCTGACACTCTGATATGAGATGAAATGTTATTGAAATATTATTACAGATAGTATAATAATGTTAGATGAGCTATGGGCGGATTGGGACAACACTGGCAAAAAGAAATTGTAAGTATAATAACATAAATAGTATTATAGACAGCTTCCCACTGATATTAAAATGTCAAATAAAAAATTCAAGCCATTATTAAACTCCGAGGGGACGAAAGCTAACAAAACTGTTATTCATTTTATGATTTTTATTTAAATACTCGTGCAAAATTGTCTGTAATACGATGCAATATATGATTTGTCAATATGGCTGATAACCGGTTCTAATTCAGCGGGTATTATTCGATTTTGAAGCTATACTAGAAAATAAATATAGATATTAGATATATTCTACATTAGTAACAAAGTGGTGAATAATTCTAACCACATTATTGGTTTAGAAAGTGTACACGTTTTTGTTCTAAAAGGATAGGTTTTTTTTTATATAAAAATAGCAAAAAACTACAAAACAGCACTAAATCCTGATGGCTTGTTTGCTATGAAACTATGCTATTACTATGAAACTATGTGATAACTATTTGTATTTTAGTATGGATGGGGTGCTACGATGTTTGAAAGGAGATGTACGGGCGTTGAGTAGCCCCAACTACGCGGTTTTGGATAAACTCGTCTATTCTATCATCAACGATGCCGTTCAGGGAAAGGTTAGCTTTTTTATCTTTATAATAAAACATGATATTAAGATGAAAGTTACCCCAAATATCCCAAGGGAGAAAATTTTCTGGTAGTTTTAAGTTTTTTTGGGTCCTATTGCACCTTTTAACTCGGGAGTACGTTTTTTATGGTTGGGAGATTTTCTATAGAAATATAATTACTTTCATGTCTATGTTTGTAGCTGGGGTGTTAAAAATCTTATTTAGCTTCCAAAGTATAAAGATGTTTTTGAAAAATGCTACACTTTTATGGAAGGTAAAAAAAACATTTGAATTAAAGTAAAAACCTTTCTTAAAATATTCACAATAAATAGAAGGAAGATTACTTTGTTGTCCCTATTTATAGGTGAAACGTGATGCTGTAGTGACATGTTTTGCTGAGCTGATCAGCCAGAAACCTGAAATAGCCAGCCTCGTAGTGGATGTCATAGCTCTTATCGACATTGAAACTCAGGTTAGTGTCATTGTAAATAAAACCTTCCTTTTCGACTTTAGCAGTTTCCATCAAAGTACATAGTCGAACAGACAAAACCCCCACTCTTATTTTGATAATAATTGAGAATAAGATATCATTATGTTGGATTTTCCTGTGATTGTTTTTTTTACTTTAGTTTAGGCTAGGTTAGGTTGTATTAGCTATGTAATGTTGGGAAGGGGAGAGAATCAAAATATTTTATATTTTTAACAATTTAAATTGGGGCAAGAAATAGACAGGGATAGTTGAAAAAAATTCAACTCGGTTAGAAAATATTTAACCCTGCCTTTTCCATCAATTTAGAAGACTTATCCTTCTATTTAGAGATCTTAACAAATATTAATATTTTAGGTAGCAGAGAGTAAGTATGAAAGAGGAAGACTGGCCCTTCTCTTGAGGGATCTTAACAAATATTAATATTTTAGGTAGCAGAGAGTAAGAATGAAAGAGGAAGACTGGCCCTTCTCTTGAGGGATCTTAACAAATATTAATATTTTAGGTAGCAGAGAGTAAGGATGAAAGAGGAAGACTGGCCCTTCTCTTGAGGGATCTTAACAAATATTAATATTTTAGGTAGCAGAGAGTAAGGATGAAAGAGGAAGACTGGCCCTTCTCTTGAGGGATCTTAACAAATATTAATATTTTAGGTAGCAGAGAGTAAGGATGAAAGAGGAAGACTGGCCCTTCTCCTAAGGGATCTTAACAAATACCTCTCCGAAGAACTTGTTAAGGTAATTTTTAAGAATTTTAGTTTTAGTTATACCAATTTACAAACAACTTCATTAAAGTGCAACTTGTATGATAGACTTGCATTATGAATAAAAAGAGCATAATTGCAGGCTTCAGTCTAATGCGTTTATTAGGTCAAATTGTTCTGAATTATGCGTTAAATTATACTATTATTGTCAAAATTAAGGACAGCTTGACCTAACAAGTCGTACCTATTAGACAGGAAGCTTGCACCTAACTTTACGGAATTATGCGAAAATTTGACGCTCTTTTTTGCTCAATGTTAGAGTTAATGTGATTTTTTGTGTTTATATTGATGAAACTATTTTCAGGAAAGAATCGAACTTGAACTGTTGGGAGAATCAACAATCCTCAAAAATCCTAAGAAGTTTTTCAACACCGTCATCAAATTAAAGACCAAACTTTTGTAAGTACATAAACGTTTTATTAGAATTTAAATGATTTTTGGGAGGTAGAGGACTACAGATTGTAAACACCCTTACAATATGTTGTCCGTTGCTATTTTGTTTAAGATTCCCTTTAACATTCTTTAACTCCAACTTAAAAATACTCAACCAGAGGTGGATCCTTTAAAAAAAATTAGGCTCGCTACTCGGTGTTGAGGCAAAATTGATTTTGTAAAAAACCCTCCAAATCACATGAAAAATATACAAAACTAAAACAAAATCTTATGTTAATAACCCTTTTATGATCTTATTTAATTTTTGTAGAAGATTTTTTATGCGATTTTGCCTCACTAGCTATTAGCGAGCCTATTTTTTTTAAGAATACACCTCAGGATAATTTTTTCTATAATTATCTTTAAACAAATTGCTTGGGTATATATGTAGTTACTTAGATTGTTTAGATAAGACAGATTTAAATAATGAATTTCAATATAAACTTTATTAGTATCGAAGCTACTCTATAATTCCGTCCGTCCGTAACGCTATGGGGGAAATGGGATTTACTAACTCCTATAAAAGAATGCTGAAATTTTTTGACAACATTTCCATCATTAAGGAGCACAATTGACTATAAAACATCATTAGCGGTCGGACCGCTTTTTAGCAGGTTTTAGGCTATTTTTATATTTTTCACATTTTTCTCCATATCTCCAGTGTTTATGGTCCGATTTTCAAAATTTTTTCAATTACTGATATCAAAATTAAATTTCCCGTCGTTTAAAGACACAACCATGAAGGCCAGACTGCCTTTTTAGCAGGTTTTAGGCTATTTTTATATTTTTCACATTTTTCTCCATATTTTCAGTGTTTATGGTCCGATTTTCAAAATTTTTTCAATTACTGATATCAAAATTAAATTTCCCGTCTTTTAAAGAAAACAACCATGACGGCCAGACTGCCTTTTAAGAAGGTTTTAGGCTATTTTTATATTTTTCACATTTTTCTCCATATCTTCAGTGTATATGGTCCGATTTTCCAAATTTTTAAGTTAAGGATATAAAAATTTAATTTTCTGTCATTTTAAGAAAACCACCATAGCGGCCAGATTGCCTTTTATCAGGTTTTTGGCTATTCTTATATGTTTTACATATTTCCTCATATCTTTGTTTTTTTTATCCAACTTTTTTGGGATATCAGGATCATAATAATTTTCCCCATTGTTATGTGCATCTTTAATGTAATTTACTTTGACCATCGTCATCATACAAAATAAAACAAGGTTTCGTGTTTATTTTATCCAATAAATCTATTCTTGTTTTAAATAAATACCCTTTAAATCTACTTGTACGTATTCCCATCTATGATTTTTGTGCTTCGCTACTTATGGATGTTGCCATCCTTGTTTTTAATATTCTTTACGATAAGAGTTATTTGATTTCTATTATGTATTAAAGTTACAAGCAGCAGAAGTTCAACCTATTTCGCGAAGAAAGTGAGGGCTATGCCAAACTTATCACTGATCTTAATCAGGTAAGAATATGTCTATAATACAAAGTAGAACGATATCTCTCGGCCAGTCTGTCTGTCCTTGTGCTGAACTTAATCTAAGCCCAAACTGCACCATGACCAAAGAAGTTAAAAGTTTTACTTACTGCTGCTATCTCAGATGCGCGACATTTATTGTAAGAGTAGAGCAATGCCCTGTTTCAAAAAGTTGCAACTCTTTAGAATACACAGTCAGGACTTCCAAACTAAGGTCCTTCAATCAAAGAGTTGGTTGTCTGTATTTGTTGGAATGTTAATGCATAAACGTTAATATAACCGGCCTCAGAGATATTTTTTTTACTGAACTAACTTCTTACTGTTTTAAGGACTTGGACAAAGTAAAGCTTCCCTATGTGCTGCAGAGCATCCACTCTCTGATTGGTTACTTCAACTTGGATCCTAACCGGGTTCTAGACATTATTCTGGAGGCATTTGAACGTCAGCCGAGCCAGGTAAACTTTTTAAATGAAAACTAAAAGTAATTATGTCTGATTACCTCCAAAATAAGGTTCTTCTCCGGAATAAGGTATAGCCAACAAGAGAAATGAATCTAAAATAATATTTGGGGGCAGATAAAATGGTTGTCAATTCTAAAAAGTGTTGCTACCCAACGACAGCTGAAAGTCACGCACAGGTTTCGTGATTTTTTCGAATTAATATCGCTGTCGGTTTAAGCTGATATTAAAAGTCCCCCCCCCCAAAAAAAAAAAGAAATATCTAGGTAGAATGTTTTTAAAAATGTTTATGTGAATTTAGTTTTTTTTCTGTGTTCAGTATCGTATTATAGACAATTTTGAATAAGCTGTCTAAAATACGATGCCATAAATAACTATTTTAAGGGAAGATAATGATTAAATTTAATGTTATATTTCAGTTTAAATTCTTCATCGATTTACTGAATGAATTTCTCTCAGATAGGTATGTTGTTTTTCCATTAAAAGGGATATTTTTTGTACTTTTACACGGTGTTTAAAAAAAACCTGCGTTTTTCGGTTTCGGGAATTAATAAGGAGCATGAAAAAAATAATTATAGTCTATATTCTCTGTAAAAATGTACATCAAGTTTACTTGCAAGATTTCGATTAATAACTTCTAAAGATTTTCATTTGTGTTTTACTACGAAATTTTTTACCCCCGTAGGGCTCTCAATAACCTTATTAAACCCAACCTAAGTATTAAATATACATTGAGTAAATATTTTTTTGTCAAATCTTAAACTACGATTTATTTCCATTCGATACGATCCAGTTTGAACCATTTAGAAGAAAAAATAACTTTTATTTTCGTAGAGAGTTTTCCACGGAAACGTAAATATATATTTTATTTGTGCCAGGGACACTCTGAAAGAACTGCTTCACTTCAAGTACTCTTACTATGCGGATAATACAGGGATGGAAATATTTTTCCAGTATGAATTCGAAACCGATTATTATCCGCTGGATTAGTCCGGTTTTAAGCCTTACTGAATCATTGTATTACAGACAATTTTCCACTAACAGTAAAATAAAAATCATAATAATAATACCAGTTTTGTTAACCTTGGGGTTTCGGCCCTTGGGTCTAACAAAACTGGTTTTAATCTTATAATTTTTATTTTAATATCCGTGGAAAGCTGTCTATAATACGATGCGATAGATAACAATTCTAAAGTTATTGCATAAGTTGTACACCATCCCAAGAGAATTTGCCCCCAGAAAAAAAAGACACGGCATAATTTTTTTTTACCTAAAAAAACTATAGCTGAAAATCAGCGGATGTCGACTCCCACTTCCACTCCAAGTGCCCCTAAAGGCGTAGCCGCTAAATAGCTTAATATTTTTTACATATGGAACTTTCTGAATACTAGTTTATTACTGTTCTTAAAAATGTTGTTGATACACTACCTAGGTACTTACTTTTCAAAATTACCAATTTGAAAAATATCCATCCCTTTGATAAAAACAGAGGATGCTGTTACTCCTGAATCTCTGTACACTGTAACAGCTCTCCTAATTGTTCATGGTGTCCTATCCCTACCAGATGTTTATCCTTGGGTAAGAATTCTGTATTTATTAACCTTTAGCTAAAGGCAACTTTTCACATGATTAATAGCCTAAAACCCAACCTAAACTAGAAAAAATACTTTATTTCAAATATTGAGTTTTACATGAGCAAAATCTTATTTTTGTGTCCGATAGATATTAGTAGTATTATATATTAGAATGTAGTCTAGTTTAAAAAGTACAAGGGCAAATAACCACCAAAATGCTTCTAAAAGCCATAAAGTGAATAAATTTTTAAAATAAGTATAAAACTCTAGAAATACCCATATGTACTGTAGAAAATATATACTGTACAAAATAGGACCTTAAATTATGGATATAGAATATACGTGGATATTATAACACGGTAACAATTGTCGTCGACTTAGGTTGCTAACATGGACATCATTTATTGGTCAGTTATTTCATCCAGTAGGAGGGGAAGGGGTGGGGTAAAAGGGGAGAAAGGTGAATCGCTATTTTATCCAGCTACAAGTTTCACTGGATTAGAGTACATGATAATTTGTCTTAAGATTTAGTAATAATAAATCCAGTGTGCATGCAATATTTATTGTATTGGAGAGCAGAGATTTAAAGATAAGACAATGGTCGATAAATTGATGTACAACAATGTACATAAATTTATGATACACAAAATAACCCCTTTTCTGGTTAAAACGTTTGAACAATCAATTTAATGAAACAACCAATCAAAATTCACTGTAGTCCCTAAAGTTGTCAAGCCAACGATCAAGAAACGTTATTATAAAACTTTGGTGACTAGTGTAATAAACAGCCCATTGTACCTTTGCTCTTTGACTGGACAGTGATAACATACATTCATGATACATCTTACTATTTTAGTAAAAAAGAGAGTATTAAATGTATCATATTTTCTAGTTGAGCCCTACAGATGAGACTATCAATGACTTGTGGAAGGCCGAAGTTGCGGATGCAAAAGCTTTTCTCAAGAAAATGACATTAGTGTCAACTAAAAGCCAGGATGATGACGATAAAGCCAAGGTAAGGGATGACTATGAGTACCCAGAAAATAAATACCTTTACTTAACCTATTCAAACATATTTTTTTTTTATGAAATTTTATTTTTTTATATTTTAACTTATATTTATTTATGTATTGTATATATTACTGGCGGCTCTTATTTAAAGGGCTAGGAAAAGGATTGAAAAATAACCTAAAACCATCCAATTCTTAGAATTAAAAAAAAAACATGAAACTGTCGAGTAACCTAAGTGGAGCTACTCTAAAATATAGAACTCAATAGTTTCAAAATTCAGAGGATAGCGAGATTTATATAACATGAATTGGTTGAAATTAAATTGACTCTTTTTTTATCAAAAATGGTTTCAGCTTGGCTAGGTATGGATAAAATTGTCATTTTTAGGAGAAAGAGAACCGGAAAGATCCTGCAGAGAATAATCAAAAGTTTGGATTATTGACAGCTTTCTATAAGGTATAGCTTTAAAACAAATAACATAAGATATAATATTTCAACATCATACGAGGAAAATTCCCTCCAATTATTTAATGAGTCCATAATTCAGTCCTTTATGATTACTTTGTCAACTTTGTTTATTATTGATTTGCATTGTGTTTTTTTGTTCTGTCTACTTTATAACTTAACTAGTGGGTGCGTCTCTAGTATCTAGGGATATTAGAAGGGACATGAAAGTGCAGAAAAATTACTTAAAACCTTACAACGACTTTTTCATAAAAATTAAACAGCCTAAAACCACCCTTGGACCTATAAGAAGCTTCACTCTGAAGGAAAACCATATCGGTTCAGCGGTTAGCGAGATCCTTCGCTACAAACAAAAAAAGCTTACTACTTTATATAATAGGATTAGCGTTAAAAATATTGCCTTAAACCATACCCAGACATTTTTTATAGAAATGAAATAGATTAAAACTATCTTGGGACCCACAAGAAGCTTCACTGTAAAGGAGGACCATATCGGTTCAGCGGTTTTTTTAATCCAAATTATTTTAATCACTTTGCTCCTTTAAGGCATTTTATTTCCAAAAGCTAATCTTCGCTACTTAGTGAGCTTTCAGGAAAAAGGTATTTCAACAAGCAAAATAAACCTAAAATATTATTTGGGGGGTAGATAAAAGGGTCGTCAATTCTACTAAGTGTTGCCCCCAACGACAGCTGAAAATCACATATAGGTTTCGTGATATTTTCCGAATTAATTTTGTTGATGGTATAAGCTGGTTGGCTTTAAGTGAGTTTTGTTTTTAGTTGTCAAGTTGGGACCTAGCAGAGAAAATGTTAGTGACCCTGCCCCGCGAATATTGTATCTCTCAGCCTGGGGTGAGCAGAGCCCTGTGTCAGCTGGTCCACTGTACCCTGGAGCCACTATATGTACAGGTATATAATAATATTTTATCTCTCAGCCTGGGGTGAGCAGAGCCCTGTTCCAGCTGGTCCACTGTACCCTGGAGCCACTATATGTACAGGTATATAATAATATTGTGTCTCTCAGGAGTGAGCACAGCCCTGTGTCAGCTGGTCCACTGTACCCTGGAGCCACTATATGTACAGGTATATAATAATATCTCCCAGGAGTGAACAGAGCCCTGTGTCAGCTGGTCCACTGTACCCTGGAGCCACTATATGTACAGGTATATAATAATATTGGATCTCCCAGGAGTGAGCAGAGCCCTGTGTCAGCTGGTCCACTGTACCCTGGAGCCACTCTATGTACAGGTATATAATAATATTGTATCTCTCAGCCTGGGGTGAGCAGAGCTCTGTGTCAGCTGGTCCACTGTACCCTGTAGCCACTCTATATACAGGTGATTCTATGTAGCGCAGCTACTTTATGTCAAGGGAATGGTAGTTTGATTGCCTGTCCATCCCAGGGATAAGGGATAGGAAACCTGACCGAAAATTAGGTCTCAGCCTCCTTTTTAAAGTGATTAGGCAACTTTTCTTTTTTGCCTATAAAATCAACTAATTTCCTCCAGTTCCTTATTGGTTGTAGGCCAATATCCAATAGCCTGAAACTTGCTTTTAGCATTAACCAATTAATTAATAACAAATCCTTCCGCCAGTTCATTATTGGCTAAAGGGGGGGGGGGGGTTTAATGCAACCATCTCGTAATTAATGTATAAATGGCACTTAGAATTCGAATTTCGATCTCAAATTTTGCATGAGTAATCCTTGGTAGGTCTATTTTCCCTAAATCGAACAAAAAATTGGAAAAGTAACGGCTGGCGGCTCAGGCGTTTAGCCGTTTTTTGCCTATTTTCAGGGCAAATTCATCATTAATTACGTAGGAATCAACTTTTTAAAACATATTTTTGGTTTAATTCATGTTAAATGATAGCAATAACCATTTTTTAAATTTCTAGTACCAGCTGCTAAACGGCTAGAACCGGCTGAAAACGGCTGGGAGCTGCCAAGAGTATGAAGAGTTGATAGGGCATGTGACATGTCTAGGGGTAGGTTTTTATGGTTGCTGAGCTCAAAAATGCTACCAAAAATAGTGGCAGCCCATCCAAATGGCAGCTGGGTAACAGCTGCAGCTCAGCTGGTAGCGGCCAAGAGTAAAATGAGTAGATAGGGGGTTGTAACGTGTCTAATGGTAGGTTTTTATGGGTGCTGAGCTCAAAAATACTACCAAAAATAGTGGCAGCTCAATCATATGGCAGCTGGGTAACGGCCGCTGCTGAGCTGGGAGCGGCCAAGAGTAGAATGTGTAGATAGGGCTAGTGATGTGTCTAGGGGTAGGTTTTTATGGGTGCTAAGCTCAAAAATACTACCAAAAATAGTGGCCGCCCATCCATATGACAGCTGCGTAACAGCTGCAGCTCACCTTGGAGCGGCCAAGAGTAGAATGAGTAGATAGAGCTAGTGACATGTCTAGGGGTAGGTTTTTAGGGGTGCTGAGCTCAAAAATGCTACCAAAAATAGTGGCGGCCCATCCATATGGCAGCTGGGTAACAGCTGCAGCTCAGCTGGGAGTGGACAAGAGTAGAATGAGTAGAGAGGGCTTGTGACGTGTCTAGGGGTAGGTTTTTAGGGGTGCTGAGCTCAATACTACTACAAAAAATAGTAGCCGCCCAACCATATTTCAGCTGGGTAATGGCCGCAGCTCAGCTGGGAGCGGCCAAGAGTAGAATGAGTAGATAGGGCTTTTGATGTGTCTAGGGATAGGTTTTTAGGGGCGCTGAGATCAAAAATACTACCAAAAATAGTTGCCGCCCATCCATATGGCAGCTGGGTAACGACCGCAGCTCACCTTGGAGCGGCCAAGAGTAGAATAAGTAGATAGGACTTGTGATGTGTCTAGGGGTAGGTTTTTCGGAGTGCTGAGCTCAAAATACTACCAAAAATAGTGACGGCCCATCCACATGGCAGTTGGGTAACAGCTACAGCTCAGCTAGGAGGGGCCAATAGTAGAATGAGTAGATGGGGCTTGTGACGTCTCTAGAAGTAGGTTTTTATGGTTGCTTAGCTTAAAAATACTACCAAAAATAGTGGCCGCCCATCCATATGCCAGCTGGGTAACAGCTGCAGCTCAGCTGGGAGCGGCCAAAAGTAGATGAGTAGATAGGGCTTCTGATGTGTCTAGGGGTAGGTTTTAATGAGCGCTGAGCACAAAAATACTACAAAAATTAGTGCCGTCCCTTCTACATATATGGCAGCTGGGTAATGGCCACAGCTCAGCTGTTTTTTGAGTGGAGTTAAACTTCTCCCAATTAACATTTTACCTTTTTTTTCATGGATATATTACTAATAACTCTTTTTAATTACTAGATTTCACTGTTTCAAGAGCTGAAAACTACCAAAAAACGGCTGAGAACAGTTATCAATAGCCAAAAGTATATAGCATGTAACGTGTCTAGGGGTAGGTTTTTATGGGTGTTGAGCTCTAATATACTACCAATAAAAGTTCGGGCCTGTGTATATGGCAGCTGGGTAACAGCTACAGCTGAGCAGCAGCCCTTACCATGCTGCCATGTGGATGGGCTTTTCTATTTTTGGGAGTATTAATTAGCTTGGCACCTATAAAAACTTACACCTCTTTGACACATTACAAGCTATGTCTTAAACGTTTACTTTTATCTGTTGGTAACTGTTCCCAGCCAATTTCAGCCATTTAACAACTAAAACAATACATTGATAAGGTGTTGTTATTAATAATATAAAATGACAATAGTGTATTTATACTGAAAAATTCAATATTTGGTTATCCTTCAATAGTCCCAATAGTCAATGAGTCTTAAATAACGGCTTACTGCTAATCTTAGCTGTTACCCAGCTGCAATATGGATGGGCGGCCACTTTTTTTGGTAGTATTTTTGAGCTCAGCACTCATGAAAACACACCCCTAGACATGTCACAAGCCCTATCTACCCATTCTACTCTTGGCTGCTACTAGCTGAGCTGCAGCTGTTACCCAGCTGCCATATGGATGGGCTGCCACTATTTTTGGTAGCATTTTTGAGCTCAGCAACCATAAAAACCTACCCATAGACATGTCACATGCCCTATCAACTCTTCATACTCTTGGCAGCTCCCAGCCGTTTTCAGCCGGTTCTAGCAGTTTAGCAGCTGGTACTAGAAATTTTAAAAATGGTTATTGCTATCATTTAACATGAATTAAACCAAAAATATGTTTTAAAAAGTTGATTGCTACGTAATTAATGATGAATTTATCCTGAAAATAGGCAAAAAACGGCTGAGCCGCCAGCTGCCAGCCGTTACTTTTTCAATTTTTTGTTCGATTTAGGGAAAAAAGACCTACCAAGGATTACTCATGCAAAATTTGAGATTTAAATTCGAATTCTAAGTGCCATTTATACATTGATTACGAGATGGTTGCATTAAACCCCCCCCCCCCCCCCCCTTAATTCAAGCAAACGTAAATTTCTGCTATTAGAATGACAACAATGGAAATTTTCTGCGATCAAAATGACAACAATATATATGACGTTCAATCACATCAACTAATTATTAAATCTACACATTAATAAATGTTCATATAGCAAAACATAAACAGAGAGATCGTTTTTTGAAAACTAGTAGGATTCAACATTTTATACTTAAGAACAATGCACATAGGGGCAACAAGGGGCAACAATTCACCACCCCCAAATCTATGAGTATTATCATACCCAATGTACATCAGATTTTAAAGGAATCATAAAAATACGCTTTTTAAGTAAGCATTCTAATGCATGGAAGTCAAGAAATGCAAAAATTTTCTTACAGAAAAAGGCATACTTTTTGTGTTTCACCAACAATTTTAAAAGTATTATAAAATCTCTTAGAATTGACGTAATTAGACAAAATAACTTCTGATGAGTCATGCATTACATATATTTTGACAGTATAAAAGAAAAAAACACAAATTGAAGAAATTAGTCCTAAATAATTATAGTTGAAGTCAAGATTTTAGTTTATTTTTGTTTGTTTTTTAATCAACATTTAAGTAGACAGTAAGAGAAAACATGTTTTCGCCGGGTGTCGCCGGCTAAAAAAACGATATTTGATTACCCAAAGACATATTTTAATCGCCAGTACTGGTTTCATTTACCCCCCCGCGCCCCCGTAGGGGTTTTTAGCGTGTTTTCTGAGGCTGGGTGCACGAAAACTTTGTTAGGAAAATCTTTTAAATGCGCTTTTAAAGTCAAAATGAAAGATGTAATACATATAGATAAAAGACGCAAAAACATAGTTATAAGAAATATTTATTTGATTAGACTTTGAATTAATATTTTCAAGTTTTATTGCACTAAATGATGGAGACGGGAGGAAGGGGGGGGGGGGAGCTAAACCTAAATCTAAACCTTTTTATGTTTGATGTTTTAATGTAACTGAATAATCGTTTCTATAGATTATTACAAATATCAGGGATCTAAAGGGATAAGACAAAGGTCAATAAATTGTTGTACATCCCCAATGATAATACACAAAATTACCCCTTGTGTAGATTAAAGTTAGTAGTTAAAACGTTTGAACACACAACTGTAAAACTTTGGGGACTAGTGTTATAAACAGCCCAATGTCCCCTACCTCACTGCGGAAAGGTAGTTAATATGCAAATAACGTGAGGTTCTTATAATCATTCTAAATTGGAATTAGCTAGTAGTCTATCTGTCTGTATATTGGTAATGCTTTGATTTTAAATTATGTAGTTACATGGTATTCATGTTTAACCTCAGCAGTTTTATTTAGAAAGGGAGGGGACTGTTAATTACACTAGTCCCCAAACTTCAAAGTTTTATAATAACGTTTTTATATTCGTTAGCATAAGAACTTCAGGAAATTTAATTGATTTTTTATTGGTTGGTTCATTAAGATGAGTGTCAAAACTTTTCAACCACTAATTGTCATCTACAGACAAATAATTTTGTAATATAATTAATTAAATATGTATTTATTAAATATGTATCAATATTGGGGATGTACATGTTAATCGGTTATTGTTTTGTTCCTTAGATCCCTAGGTGTTAATATATAATACAAAGTAGCTTGATTTCTGTTTGTCTGTCCGCCCATCCCTTAAGATCTCGCTAACCACTAAATTGATTGAATTCTACTCTTCAGGGAATATATCTACTGGTCCTGTGGTTGTTTAAAGCTCTTTTTCAAAAATAAAAACCCCCAAATTTTTTTTCATATTTCTATAATTAGGGTCGGTCCGTCCGTACGTCTGGTACAGTTAGCTCTTTTACTTAACTTAAACAGGCTAGAATTGTCCTATCGATCTCAAACTTTTCATGCTGATTTCTACAACAGTTAGGTACAACTTAGAAAGCACAGCAACTCTATAATCGTTACCAGAAAGTCCGTACATCCATTTATAACAAGCTGATTTTTACTTTTTTGACAACAAATAATTGTTTTGAATGTTAAAAATATCCTATTCATCTGATTTTTTTAATACTGATTCTTATTTCAATAAGGTGTAATGTTATAAGCGAAGCATCTCTATAATCAAGTCCTAAAAACGTCAGTATGTCCTCAAACAGTAACATGTATTTAATCAGTTTTAATTACAATTTTGTATAGACATGCATTAATATTCAGTTCTGACACTTCACAAGTGTTAATGTTCGTTTGTCCTTCCATTTCAGAGCTTTGCTTCTTTCATTGATGTTGTCATCCTTGTTTAATTACCTCTTGGGGCAAATCCCCTAGAGGCTAGGGGCGAAGCCGCTAGTATACATATAAACAGTAAACAAGAATCATAATATCATTATAAATATAGATATTAGTTAATAAAAATTTATGTTAATCATGCCCACATTTATAATGGATTTATTAAACATAAAAATAAAGTGAAACTTGTAGCTTGCTAAAATAAGGATCCCCATCCACCCCCATTTACACCATACCCTCCCCTCCTACTGAAATGAATTCCATGGCCCCAAATTTGACACTTTGAACACTAAAATCGGACTACAATTGACATAGTTATACTTTAAAGGGCCCAAAAAGCTAGTGATAGGGTAGCTGCGCTACTAAAAAATTCTCATATTGCTCTGATAACCAAAACCTCTAATTAGACATTTTAAACACGAAATTCAAGATAGTTGATGGATAGATAGATGGATAGATAGATGAATAGATAGATGAATAGATATATGGATAGATAGATGGATAAGTAAATGGATAATCAGATGGATAGATGGATAGATAGATAGAGGGATAGATTGATGGATGGATAAATTGATAGTTAATGGATAAAGAGATGAATAGTTGATGGATAGATAGATGGATCGATATATAGATGGATAGACAGATGGATAGATAGATGGATAGATAGATGGATAGATAGATGGATAGATAGATGGATAGATAGATGGATAGATAGATGGATAGATAGATGGATAGATAGATGGATAGATAGATGGATAGATAGATGGATAGATAGATGGATAGATAGATGGATAGATAGATGGATAGATAGATGGATAGATAGATGGATAGATAGATGGATAGATAGATGGATAGATAGATGGATAGATAGATGGATAGATAGATGGATAGATAGATGGATAGATAGATGGATAGATAGATGGATAGATAGATGGATAGATAGATGGATAGATAGATGGATAGATAGATGGATAGATAGATGGATAGATAGATGGATAGATAGATGGATAGATAGATGGATAGATAGATGGATAGATAGATGGATTGATAGATGGATAGATAGATGGATAGATATATGGATAGATATATGGATAGATAGATGTATAGATTGATGGATAGATAGATAGGGTAAGGGGGGGCTATTTTCGGGAGGGGTTAATCTGGTAATTTTCTATCTACCTTCATAAAATGACCTTTATCTCCATGTTCCTTTCAAATGACAGAAAAAAAACATAAAAGCAAATTTGTTTGTTGTTAAATTACCTACAAAAATGTAGATGAACTTTAAGGGTACTAAATAATTAAATCCCCTTTTTGGTTGATTTGCCCCAATGTGCAATGTGAAAAACTCATGTCTTTAGACAATTTAAAAGTTAGGTATGTTTCATGTGGAATTGATAACACACCTAAATGATTACAAATACAAAACTAGTTCAATATGTAAATAAAAGTGTACTGTGTTTTGTAAAAAAAAAATTTCATTAATTTTGGTAAAAATTATTGCACACTTAATAGAACTTTTCTGTTAATTTTTAACGTAAAATTAATTTTTAAAAAATTCTTAATTTATATGTATGCTATGGAACAATTAGTTGATAGAATGTTACCCATGTACTTATTCAATTCTACTTAATTTATGTATTAAAGCTGGGGGGCTAAAGCGGTGTTTATTTCTATATACAAATTTTGGGGTGAAGTAGATCCCCCCTTAAAATGTTTTAAAGTACTCAGATTTAACCATCTCAAAAAAACTTTTTTTTAAATGGGGGGGGGGGGGTTGGCGAAGTAATGACCATCTTAACGGGATTCTACTTAAAGCCACTAACATATTGGTTCTTTGAAAAGTTTTTATTACATTCTATGCTAGGTGGAATCAACTACCTGAATTCTATTCTATACTTTTTTTCTTTGCATTCATATAATAGCTATTTCATCATTGTTCATAGTTTTAAAATCTAACTACTGCGTCATCCCGAAACTGGTTTATTAGGCCTAGTTGGAAAATAGGCCTGGAATAATATTTTCTTACGTTTCCCATCCCTTATCCCTGGTCCATCCTTCCGACACTTTCCCTAAAAGTGCTCCTGTTGAGTAAATTATGAAAAATTGAGGTGCGGGTACTTTTTAATTTGTTTACTAATATATAGGGCTAGGTCATGTTAAGGTTAAATTCTTTTTATATACATTTATTTCTGATTTTTTTTATTACTAAGTTGCTTTTTAATTATATTGTATAATAGTATTGTTAATAAGAGTTTTATAGAAATATTTTTTCAGTACAACGGACTAACCAGCCGAGTAAAGATGCGGAAGTATGAACATCTGCCCGCCGCTGTCCATCCGCCGCTTGCGAATACGCTCAAGGAACTGCGGTAAGATTTTTTTTTTAGATTGTGAAACTGTTCTATAAGTCTAAAGATTCGTTTGTTAGGTTATCTATAGAGAACTTGTGATGGTTAATATAAATATCCTATTATATAAAAATGTAAAGGTTTTTTCTCTGAATTTTAAGATTTTCCATAACTACAGAAATAAGTTCTCCCCAATAGTCAAGCTTATAAGTCTTTTTAGGATGGTTTTTAGGTTTAAGTCTGTGGATGTTAGGGGCACATTTGCTAGTAACAAATATATTGTTTTGTATTATAATAAGACATTTAAATTCTATATGAATAATAATAGTTAAAAAATTTAAAATTATTCGAGATTAAAGATATTAAATCAATATTGTATTTCTATCATTTTTATAATTCAGAAATATAATTTTTATTAGTTAGATAAATTTTCCCATTATAAAAAATCGATAAATTAAAACTTAGCTACTATAAAACAATTGCATGTCTATCTGTCCATTAGACGGCTTGACTCTCAATATCTCAACCACGTCAATATTCTTTCTTAAAAGTTACCTTCTACATACTTTAAAATACCTTTAATAATGAAAATATTTTGTTTGTGACTTATATAGATTACATTTACTGAAAAAAGTGAACTGTTTAATTTTATTGATAATGTAGTACAGTTAAGAGTTCTTTTTAAAGAAAATTAATTACTTGTTAAAATTTCTTTTGCAAACTTGTTTAAGTTTGGGAGATTTTTTTATTCACGTATATCTGTATAGCCTCTAACCACCCTGATACATTTACAAAGCTTTTCTAAAAAGAACAACCCATTCGAATCAGCCATGTCTAAGATCTTAAGCTTCAAACAACCTTACATCTTTATATAATAGAATATTCTTTTTCAGGACCATTGTATATCCAATGTTGAAGGCCTTAGGCCCATACGCTCATAGAGATCCAACCCTTCTATACAGAATTTTAAGGTAAACATTTTATACATACCAGGGAGTGAGGGAGTGTTGTTTATTTCACTAGTCCCAAAAGTTTATAATAACGTTTTATAATTTGTTGGTTTTACAACTTTGGGGACTTTTGATAGGTTGGTTTATTAAGTTGAGTGTCCAAACGTTTCAACTTTTAATTTTAATCTACAAAAGGGGTAATTTTGTATATCATCATTGGTCTTTTCCCGTTAGATCCCTGCAAATATGTGTATTGTGTATATACTTAAGTAACTATTTTATCATTCTGTTATTATTTTAGAATTCTGAAGTCTGGACTCGGAGTTTCAAGTCTGAGTAGTCTAGAATCAGATCCAAAAATGACAGATTTACACAACAATGATCTATACTATGATGCTATGACTCTACTCAATGAGGTAAAATCTTTATTGCACCTTTTTAGAACGGCATTTAGTGTTTACTTCTTCCACCAATTCAAAAACATTTCAATGCTTTCTCATTATTTCTATGGCCTCTGGGACTTCTTAAATGATGGTCGCCAAAAAGATCCGAAAATGACAGATTTACACAACAATGATCTTTACTATGATGCTATGACTCTACTCAATGAGGTAATATTTCTCTTTTGAACAATTGTATCGAGTATTTTTTTTTCTTCTAATCAAGGACGTCTAAAATGGGAAAGGGATTAAAAGGGGTAATACTAATACCCCTCAACAAAAAAATGGGACGTCATGATCGAAAGCCTTTAGTTTTTACAAATAAGGAATTCTTTGGTATGTGTCAGAATTTGGTTTAACTCCCCCCCCCCCACAAAAAAAGGAAAAACATATAGCAGTGGTAAATTTCCCCTGCAGTTAATATTACCTTCAGGATAAAAAAAGATTTGGTGGTAAAGAATAAAATTTTTTTAGGCATCCATCCCCTACACTCGAATTAATATAACGATAAGTATAGGCAGATAACGTTTTAAAAAACGCTAACACTACAAAAGGAGAATATTTGCAAAAAAATTACATAAGATAATTTAAGAAGTTGGATCAAGAAAAGGGAAGTGTAGTCAAGGGATATTGGGATATTTATTACATTAGTCCCTATACAGTCTTATAATAATAACGTTTTCTTATTTGCATGCTTAACTTTTTATAAAATTTTTATTGGTTGATTAACTTAATTGAGTGTCCAAAAGTAATTGTAATCTAAAGGTTTAATTTTTGTATCATAATCATTGGGGATGAAGTATGAAAATCAATTTATCGGCCAATGTCTTATCCCTTTAGATCCTTAAATAACTGCCGTTAATTCTAGGTGATATTTCCAAGTTTATCATTGATGACGTCCAACTGTTGTCTAGCTGAAGAAGTTTGGTCCCTTCTAAGGTAAATAAATTTCCATCCAGTTATATAAGACGTCTTTTAGTACATATAATAATAAAAAGGTATAGGTAAACATTTTAGTTCATTTATATTCCTTTTACATTATTTGCATTTTGATCCTTATTTCTGTTAGTCAAGAATCCGTATGATTAAGTAAAAGGATCTTTGTCTGTCTGTTTGCTTGTACAGAAGGATCTCGCTAACCGCCAAACCAATATAGATATCCTTACAGTGTAGCTTTTCATAGGTTCTTAAAGGTTTAAAGCTATTTTGGGGGAGGGTACCAAATAAATCGCAAAAAAACGTCATCTAGCGGCCAAAAATTTTTTTTGGTAAACAAATGATCTTAACATAGCAGCTAGTAATCATTATTGAGACAAAATTACTTTTCTAGGCATGTACCCTATGAACACAGATACAGACTGTATGATAGTTGGAAGGTAGCATTTTTATGTAGAAGAGCAATAACTTTATTAATGAGGGTATGTCCGTCCGTTCCTCCCAGCTTAAACCAACAACGAAATTAAATCAGAAAAAATCACGAAACCTATACGCGGTTTTAGCTGTCGTGGATGGGGGGGGGGGGGAATTAACAACATTTTATCTGCCTTTTAAATATTATTTCAGATTTTTTTCGCTTGTTGCGTTCCTTCCCTTTGGTTTATAACACTTTTCTTTTTAAAAATGGCTTTGGTTTGAAATTTTTAGTTTGATTGATGTTATTTCGAGCTTTCAATCATATTTATGATCCGAAGGACCTCTAAAACAGTTTTCTCTAAAATATTTGTCCGTAAATAAGGCTTATCTTTACCGTTTCTTGTTTCATTTTGAAATTTTTGTTAATAAGACTAGGTATAAGTATTGGATTTTCTGTCGTTTGATGAAATTTTGAAGCTTATACATGTAGGGTTTTTTTATTTCAAAGGGCTACAGTTTTATTAATACCAATGTTATTAGAATGAGACCATGGACTGGACTCTCAGCCCTTGTTGATCCGCGCCAAGGGTACAGCCCTCGAGTCTGCCAAGAGAATATTATTATTATTATTATTAGAATGAAACCATGGACTCTCAGCCCTTGTTGATCCGCGCCAAGGGTACGGCTCTGGAGTCTGTCAAGAGAATCATCAAGAAGATGGCTAAAGAGAATGTGAAACATACAGGTAGGATTCATAATTTAAAGGATTTGGGACACATTATCGCGTATTTTTTTGTAAACGTGAGACTTTAAAATAGGAGTAAAACTAATAAAATGTCAACTTTATTAGAAAATAATAAGTTTGTCTTGAAAGATTTAAATTTGTGTAGGTATGAAAGCGAGAAAATACTAACAAAAATGGCGTATTACCGTTTTCTCTGGCGTTTTCCGCCGTTTCCTCACAGCACCAAATTGTACCATATTAATTAAAGCAAATGCAAAGCCAAATGTGAGAGATCTACTCCTGTTTTAAAGTCTTAAAACACACACTTTAACGGAAAATACTTAAAAATCTTATATCACTTCACTTTCAGATACCTTGTATCTCATTATTTTTTCAATTATTCTATTTATTTTACTAGCGGTAGGACTTAAGGAAATAAAAATAAAATAAAATATGATTTTTAACAGGTCGACAGTTAGGGAAGCTAAGCCATAGCACACCAGGCCTTATTTTCCAATATGTTTGCTCACAAGTTCAGGTTAGTGCATTTTTATGCCTTTTCAATAGATTTACATTATTTCACTTAAATAATCTTATTGGTTGACTATAACTGACTCTATCCAGTATTTGATTAATCTTTCATTTCCATTAATCCTTTTCTGATTTTTTTTAATACCTACGCAGTTTTCATAATGAAGCAATGAAAGATAAATCTAAACAGTATACAACTCTATGTTATGTTATAGGTTGCTGATAATTTAATCAGCCCAATTGTTGACTCTATGAAGTATATGACCAACCTTTCATTTGATGTCCTTGGATTCTGTATCATTGAGAGCCTGGCGGACCCAGAGAAGAACAGAACTAAGACAGGTATGATCTGAAATTATCGGTGGAAAAGTTTGTTTTTAGGTATCATTTTGTACAACCGATTAAAGATTTATTTAAAATTACCATATTTTTGAGAGTTCATATTAATTTGACTTTGGGGCTGATATGATTTTTAGTCCAATTATCCTTCCCTGCCTGCTTAACATCCATCCCTAAACTGTCATCATTCAAGAAAAGAGTTGGTGAATATTTAGCCAACCAAAACTGATGACTGCTGACCAGTAAACCTTTTATTATAGCCCTATGTTTGGGCTCTCCAAGAGTATTATCAACATAGACATCCAAGGAATGGAGTATGGAGACTCGGAGAGGTTTTTATCCCCCTCAAACTTAAAAATTCTTTATTTACCCCTCTCAAAAAATAGGCTTGGACGTCCTTGCATTTATATATTTTATCCTTAGACGGCACCTCCATCTCCATGTGGCTGAACAATCTGGCCATGTTTTGTGGCTCCGTGTACAAGAAGTACAACATTGAGTTGACTGGGCTGCTGCAGTATGTCGCCAACCAGCTCAAGGCCAAGAACAGCTTGGATCTGTTGATTGTTAAAGAGGTAAGTCATATACTAATATATTAAGCAGTAAAAAGCATACATAAGCAGAAAAAATTATAATCAGAAATACAAATTCTAGTCTTCGCCACCACAGGATCAAGCCTGGGATAATGTCATTATCATTATCAAGGGAATCGTCCTATGTTCATAATTCTTTCTTCATTGGTTTTATTTATGATAATAATGTCATTAGTTTTGATGAATTTTGAAACTTTTACCATTGGCATTATACTATTTATGTGAAGCTACTCTAATATAAGGCCTGTACTAACATATGTAGATGACTCTAGCGTAAAATAACCTTAACTTCATAGGTTGTTGGTTTATAGAATGTTTATCTGTGCTTTACTGATAATGTCTACCTAACAAAAATATTTTTTTACCTTTTTATTCTTATTGATAAAATCTTTGCTAGCTTAACTAGCTGCGCTACTTACTGGATTTTGGACATAACTTTCTCCCTTTAGGTTGTAAATAAGATGGGCGGCATAGAAGCAGTTGAGGAAATGACAGCTGAGCAGCTGGAGGCTTTCTCTGGCGGTGAGCTGCTCAGACAAGAGGCTGGAAACTTCAATCAGGTTGGTAGATGCATTTTTAAACCAGAGGTCTAAAGGGATATGACAATTACACAAAATTACCCCTTCTAAGATAATTAGTGGTCGAAACGTTTGGAGACTCAACTTAATGAACTAACCAATCAATTCAACATAAGTCCCCAAAGTTGTAAAGCCAACGGATAAGAAAACGTTATTATAAAACTTCAAGGACAAGTGTAATAAAAAGATAAACAGATAGATAAATACAAAGATGAATGAATAGACCTATAATCAGATGGTTAGATTTTTATAATCTTAAATGTACAGAAACAATTAAAGACAAACCTAAACATGCCATTTTTTGGCCAATACATTCCTTATTTGTATTACTTTATAATTGTAGATTTATAATGATAATCTCAAACTAGGTGAAGAACACAAGAAAGTCAAGTCAAAGACTGAAAGAATGTCTTATGGAGATGAATCTGGCTGTACCCCTTGTCCTGCTCATGGCTCAACAGGGTAGCTGTGTAGTTTACCAGGTAATTTTCCCACGCTTGCCAATATGTTCCCACGGTTCACTACATGTTGTCATTGTTCTTCTCATGGCTTAACAGGTCAGCTGTGTAGTTTACCAGGTAATTTTCCCACGCTTGCTACTATTTTCTCACGTTTTTTTCTATGTTTCCACGGCTCACAAAATGTTCTATAGTGCTCCTTGTCCTTCTCATGGCATAACAGGGCAGTTGTGTAGTTAACCAGTTAATTTTCTCACGCTTATCACTATTTCCCTATGGCAAACTTCATTTTCTTACTCTCACTACTGTTTTCTCACGGCTCACTACATGTTCTATGTGTCCCTTGTCCTTCTCATGGCTCAACAGGGTAGCTGTGTAGTTTACCAGGTAATTTTTCCACGCTTGCCAATATTTTCCCACGGTTCACTACGTGTTGCCATTGTTCTTCTCATAGCTTATCAGGTCAGCTGTGTAGTTTACCAGGTAATTTTCCCATGCTTGCTTATAATTTCCCACGGTTAACTTCATTTTCCACGCTAACTACTTTTTTTCAAATGTTCCATGTAGCCATTGTTCTTTTCATGGCTCAACAAACTAATACTAATATTTTGTCACAAATAATTACATTATTCCCAGAGAGAAGGCAATGGCCGATAAATTGATGTGTACATCCACAATAATAATACACATGATTAACCCTCTTGTAGTATAAAATTAGTGTTTGAAACGTTGAACACTCAACTCAATGAGCCAACCTATCAAAAGGGATAGTTCCACGAAGTGTTTTTAAAGAGTTAAGGTACTTAGAGTAGTGAAATTTTATATGTCTTAGTAGAATATATTAGGCATTGGATAGATATGATTATGTGTTAAAGAATTTTTAACATTGACCTGACCGAACTTTTTTTATTTGACAATATCTAAAAAAGTTAGTGATTTGCCACATAAATTACATGAGAATGGTCTATTTTTTTCCTAATATGTATAGCCAAAATACCAGTATTAGAGAATGAATTGCCGCATATTTCACAAGAGTTATAAAAAATTGAACAGGGGTTCCCCTTGGGGCAAGTTACTTAAAGAACATAAAAAATAACGTCCGGTTCTTCATAGGGCAGGTTTTCTATAGATACAGACTATTTTAAAAATTAAGAAAACCGTCCGGTTTACTTACGATTTACACATTATCTCACGCGGAAATACAAACTAACCATATCATATATAAACTGCGAACCAAAAAAATAGGCAAATCCGAATTTTCAGAATGGCAGCTTCATTATTCATTTGAGACGAATTTACTGTAAATATGATATGTAGATGCATCTTTTTGTTACAAGTTTCCACCGTTGATTTTTCATTAATCAGCACCAATGAAGCACAAGATCTCAAAAACAGCATTTTTGTGAACCATAAAGATATGCAAATCCAAAACAAATCAATGGAAAAACGATTTTTTTGCACTTTTCTTCTGTTTTTAATATTGATTTTGATAAATTAACAATTTTTTAAGGGATTTATGCATAAATTATTATGAAATGTAGTATAAGGTAGAAATTAATGATTTTTTAAAATAAGAAATATTAGAAAAAAAGAAATTCAACCCCTATCACTTTAAAGGTCAGCTGCTGACCTCCAGTTTAATGGATGTAACCTAATACATGTTAAAGATAAAAATTCCCCTGAAAAGTATACAAAAATGCTTTTTAATGTGTTAAAAAAAAAACATTTCAAAATCCTGATTTTGAGGATGATGTCCTTTCAGATGCTCCTATTGGTGATGATGGTGAGCCAAATGTTATCTAAGTACATGCCCATTACAATAACTTGTCTATCAACCTATGTACCATTTTTTGTAGTCATAGCAATCTCCAATGGAGCCTGATGACAAGAAATATAAACATCTTCTAAAAACGACAGTATTTACCTTATGCATTGGAGTAATTAAAATTGCATTTTTTTTCTTTTTTAATACTGCTTTGCTAGAGGCTGCTATGTATACAAAAATTGGACCATAGTTCAATATATAAGTTTTTTTATCATGGTCATGCACTTTGATAACATTTGGCTCACAATCACTACCCATAGGAGCATCTTAAAGGCCATCATCCTTAAAATCAAGATTTTAAAATGGATTTTTTCAACACATTAAAAATCATTTTTGTATACTTTTGGGAGTAATTATTATTTTTAATATGTACTTAGCTTCATCCATAAGACTGGAGGTCAGCAACTGTCCTCTAAAGTGATAGGGGTCGAATTTCTTTTTTTCTAATATTTCTTATTTTTAAAAATCATTAATTTCTACCTTATACTACATTTCATAATAATTAATGCATAAATCCCTTAAAAAATTGTTAATTTATCAGAATCAATCTTTAAAACAGGAGAAAAGTGCAAAAAAATCATTTTTCCATTGATTTGTTTTGGATTTGCATATCTTTTTGGTTTACCAGTTTTTACCCAAAATGCTGTTTTTGAGATCATGTGCTTCATTGGTGCTGATTAATAAAAAATTAACGATGGAAACTTGTAACCAAAAGATGCATCTACATTTTATATTTACAATAAAATCATCCTAAATGAATATTAAAGCTGCTATTCTGCAAATTCAGATTTGCCTATTTTTTTGGTTCGCAGTTTATATATAAAATAGACCATTCTCGTGTAATTTATGTGGCAAATCACTAACTTTTTTGTATATTGTCAAATAAAAAAAGGTTGGTCAGGTCAATGTTAAAATTCTTTATCACATAATCATATCTATGGAATGCCTAATATATTCTACTAAGACATATAAAAGGTCACTACTCTAAGTACTATACTGTAAATTTTATTGGTCATTCTTTGTCATGTGTATTTTGTTGTATAAAAAGTTTAAAGTTCTATTAACTAGTAAATGCTATCTAAAGTTGTATTTTGACAAAAAAGTTTTCGCCATATATAACATGTAATGAAGATTAAAATAAAAATGAAAAACTCATTTTTTGAGGAAAATCCCTGGTCAAATCTTTTAATTTTAATCAATAACTTTATATTATGCATTACTACGTTATTTAAAGGGACTGTGAACGAAAATTTTTCTCATCTTAATATCAAATCTTAACATTATCTCATTCATAATATCTAACAGATAGAGCAAAACGCGCTTTTGTTTGCTTAAAAAACGGCTTTTTCCGACGATTTTTATAAGGTACGGGGAAAGGAAGAAATTTTCCGTATTATATAAAATGTGCATTAAATTGCTTTTTTCTCCCATTATAGCTAAAATTAAACTTTTTCACATAGTTCTAGATTTTTCCTAACAGTTAAGCTGACTTTTAACATAATCCTTGCTTTAATCCAATGTATAGTTACTTAGAAATTGATAAAATAAGCATTATTTTTTTATTGAAAACCAAATACAATAACAAAGCCAGAAACAGGTTTTTTATTTGTATCCAATTAACTTTAAATGGCCCATCTCTCGCCCACCTTTAATTACAAATTTGTAAATAATAAAGACGCAATATTTCTTTATAAACAGTCTGATAAAAGTGTAAACTAATTCTCCAAAGTGGGTTATTTATTGTTCAACACAATAAAAAAGGATATTATTATTTTATATAACCTATGAGATTCAACCCTTTGTAGACAGTGAGGTATTTTTTTGTCAATAATACGAATTTAAAATATGTCTTTATTACCTAATTACTACGTTATAAAAAAACGAATTGGCAATTTTTTAGCATAAAATAAATCCTTAACAGTAAGTAAATTGTTTCAACTATATACAGGGTGACCACTATGTACGTTATGTTCAATATGTTCATATTGAACACCACTTTTAGGGTTTTTGGTACGTTTTTGTTCGTTATTGATTTTTGTGTACAATATGAACATTTCAGCATACGTTATTGTACATTTTTCTGTAATGTATGATTAGTATTAGTAATCAT
Organism: Acartia tonsa; assembly: GCF_053477335.1. NCBI lineage: Eukaryota > Metazoa > Arthropoda > Copepoda > Calanoida > Acartiidae > Acartia > Acartia tonsa. Next base: position 13,678,566 of record NC_137264.1, read on the forward strand.
TAATGTATTTGTATTTCATAAAAACTTCGCGCGCCATTTTACCAATTTATCCTGGGATTTATGACGTCATAGTGAAGCTTCCATAAAATAAAAAAACTCATCTTAATCAAGCATTTCAGTAAATAGAAAAAAAATTCCTCTAAACCAATTACAAACCTTATCAGGACATAGCGAAGTTAAACTTTAAAAGATGTTTAAATGATATTTGTGCATCAGTTAGCAAGATAATTTTAAGTTGATATTTATGTTTTCTTGTACTTATAGGAATGAGATACTACTTTCTATAATACAAAGTAGAACGATGTCTGTCTATCTATCCGTTTTTCTTTTAAGCTTAAGATCTCAGTAACCGCTGAACCAATTGGGTTCTACTCTTCAGGTAATATACCTACTGGTCCTGTTGTGGTTTTAGGCAAAGAATCCCCCCCCTCCAAAAAAATTTCTTTTTCTTTTTGTAAAATATAACAAGTAAGTGAGGCTGGGAAACTCCCTTTAAAAAAAAAACTTTACAATACCTCTTTTGGCGATGCCCCTAGAGACTAGGGGCGAAGATGCTGGAATATTTAATCGTACTTAAATAAATGAATATAAACCTCATTATTAGTTGGTACCATTTACATGATTAAATTGGGGTAAATTTGTTTAGGGGAGGTAATTAAGGGGGGGTAGTTAACACCCAAAACAGATTTCAGGGGGGGTAGAAAAAAAAGTTTTTAAAAAATTGGGGGGGAGGAAAATTTTTTTGGGGGGGGGGCGGGGTAGTCGAACTTTCCTTTTATGATTTCAGTTTTAAAAAGAAATTTTTTTTAGGGAGGGGATTTTTAATTTTTTGGGGTAGGGGTTGGGGGTGTCCCATCCCCCAAGAAAATAGCTTAAAACCATCCCAGGACAAGTAGGTATATTCCCTGAAGAGTAGAGCCCAATCGGTTCAGTGGTTACTGAGATCTTTAGCTTCAGACGGACAGACAGACATCGTTCAACTTTGTATTATAGATGTATATGTGTTTTATGGTACGTTATTGTACGTTATTTTTTCAAAAAATGTACGTTATTGTGTTCATTGTAATTTTTTTGTAGTACGTTATTTTCAATATTAATATCAAAAAGGCAGTGGTCGCCCTGTATATATGACAAGTTAAATATCCCTACAAACATTATAAGAAACAAAAACGTTCAGATTTTCCCTGTTTTTTCCTTTTTCCCTCTCAAAATACCATAAAATCAAGGCATTATTTCTGGCTATTTTTGTGAATAGGACATTTTTGGTTGATCAGTGTAGTGAAATGTGCTTAGTAAATGTTAAGATTTGATAATCAGATGAGAAATATTTACGTTCACACTCCCTTTAAAATAGAAAAACCATACAGTTCACTATTTCTTTTAAAATGCACTTCGTGGTACTATCCCTTTACTCGAAAAAGTTGTTAAGTCAACGAATAAGAAAACGTTATTATAAAACTTTTGGGACTAGTATAATAAACAGCCCATTGTCCCCTCTTTCACTACATTTTCCATGCTTACTACTATTTGCCACATTCATTATTAATTTCCCACGCTAACTACTATTTTCCCAGGCTTTTAAAAAAAAACTTTAATAGTTATTTCTCGCATCGTATTATAAACGGCTTTACGCGGATATAGAATGTACAATTATAAGATTAAAACCAGTTTTTTTAGCCGATGCCTTCGGCACCTCGGGGCAAAAAAATTGTACATTTTTATATTCGTATAAAGCTGGATATAATACGACATAGTTTTTTCATATGGATGAGTACCGGTTCCTATCCACCGGATTCGAATGAATACGAGGAAAATATTTTTTAGGCGGGGGGTCATTTTTTATAGTTTAAAAACTTTCCTAGGCCTATGAGAAGCTTCACTGTAAAGGATAATTATATTGGTTCAGCTGTTAGCAAGATCCTTCGCTACAGACAAAAAAGCCTTCAACTTTATCAAATTAAAGGCTAAATAAAGGATAGATGTAACTTAAATAAGAAAATTTAGTTATATTTTAATTATTTATTAATTACTTAGTATTTAGAATAATTTTATTTCAACTTTTGTTTAGGAAACCGAAGAGGCCCATTTGAAGTTGGTGGGTAAACTGTTTGACCAATGCCACGACACTCTCGTCCAGTTTGGTACCTTCCTGGCTAATAATCTTTCACAGGTATAAGTTATCATAGGAGAAGAACCAGGTAGCCTATTTTGTCTCTTAATTATAGCAGGCAAATTATTTGTCTTAAATCTCGACTATTTGGAAGAATGCACGAATCTTTAGTTAAAGATTCAGGTATCTTATGTTATCATCTATATATCTATCTCTCTCTCTATCTATTTAAGGATGATTATAGTAAAGTGATGCCACCCCTCCCCCAACTCTTGTCCCAGTTCTTTGTAAATCTATCTATCTATCTCTCTCTATCTAACTATCTCTATCTATCTATCCATCTCTATCTATCTATCTATTTAAGGATGATTATAGTAAATTGTTCCCCCCCCCTTCCCCCAACTCTTGTCCCAGTTCTTTGTAAATCTATCTATCTATCTCTCTCTATCTAACTATCTCTATCTATCTATCCATCTCTATCTATCTATCTATTTAAGGATGATTATAGTAAAGTGATGCCACCCCTCCCCCAACTCTTGTCCCAGTTCTTTGTAAATCTATCTATCTATCTCCCTCTATCTAACTATCTCTCTCTATCTTACTATCTCTATCTATCTATCCATCTCTATCTATCTATCTATTTAAGGATGATTATAGTAAAGTGATGCCACCCCTCCCCCAACTCTTGTCCCAGTTCTTTGTAAATCTATCTATCTATCTCTCTCTATCTAACTATCTCTCTCTATCTTACTATCTCTATCTATCTATCCATCTCTATCTATCTATCTATTTAAGGATGATTATAGTAAAGTGATGCCACCCCTCCCCCAACTCTTGTCCCAGTTCTTTGTAAATCCAGATATTGCATTCTTTTTGGCCAGGTAAGTGATAGTCTTCAGGTATCTAAAGGGATAATACAATGACCGTCTAATTGATGTACATCTCCAATATTAATAAACACAATTAGTGATTGAAACATTTGGACACTCAATTTATCAATAGACCATTCAAAATTCATTTTGAAAGTCCCTAAAGTTTTCAAGCTAACGAATAAGAAAACTTTATTGTAAAACTTTGGGGACCAGTGTAGTAAAGAGCTCATTGTCCCCTCTTTCTCTGGATTGTCCTATTGGCTTTATAAAATTAACAATAAACAAGGAAGCAACTTTTTTCAATAATTAACTAATTATAGAGTAGCTGAACTATTAGCATTTATAAAAAATTCAAGCATGACTTTGTATTTATTTTGTTAGAAAGTGCGACTTTTTAATGGTACTTGTATAAATTGGCATAAAGAAGCAGGAATATGGTATAGCTAACAGGCTAAATAAATCTGAAATAATATTTGGGGGGCAAATAGGTCGCCAATTCTACCGTCAAGTGTTGTCCCCCAACGTCAGCTGAAAATCACGCACTTATAGTTTCCATGATTTTTTTCTTGAATTTACTTTGTTGTAGATAAAAGCTGAAACAGGTGTCCTTTTTTAAACCGTCATTATAAGAAATTAGATTATAAAACCATTTTCAAAATTTTATTAATAAAAATTAAATCTCAATGATTTTTAGCTAAAATGCTTAAGGTAACTTAACTTAACAAAATGATGTTTGTTTAGGCCTATGTTTAACCATTTGATTAATGGCCAGTATGAAGATATTAGAAAATCTGATAAACAGTGGAGAACAAAAACTCTACAAGAAAAACAGGTTGGCAGATAGTTTTAATGAAAAAATCTCTTTTTTCCACTTACTAACTTTTAAACAAGTACATTTTCATTGCCTGTAAAATTAAAGAAGTTGTCGTAATTTGCAGATAAGAAAATATTTGCATTTTAGGATAATTAAATTAATAAATAAGACTGTTTTGAGTCAATACTAGCAGCTATGCCCCTAGAGGCTTTAACTAATTGTTGTGACCCTATTTTAATTGTAGATTAAGCACGGTGAAGCAGCTAGAATGATTATGGAACCCCTTACAAAGGCTGTTGTACCTGTGTATCCAGCTAAGGTGAATATATATTTATAGTATAGTTAAGCATAGTAAAGCAGCTAGAATAATTTGATTATGGAAGGACAGAAAAGCTATAGTTTGCAAGATTTTGCTATGTAAAGGACAGAAAAGCTATATTTAGTAAAGTTAAGCAATAAGCATAGTGAAGCAGCTAGAATGATTATGGAACCCCTGACTAAGGCTGTTGTATCTATTAACTAGCAGCTACGCCCCTAGAGGCCTCTAGTGGCACTTTAATGTTTTTGTTTGTTAAAGTTAATTTTTTATGTACGATACCACCTTATTTGACGTTGAAGTCTCCCAGATTTTTAAGAAAATTTTCAACTTTTTGTCATTTCTTTTGGGAGGGTGGTAGTACCCTCCCCCAAAATAGTTATAAACCTTCCCGGGACTTATGAGAAGCTACCCTGTTAAGGAGAACCCGATCGGTTCAGCGGTTAGCGAGATCCTTCGGTACAGACACACAGATACACAGACAAACAAACACCCTGTTACTTTAGTATAAGGATTAAGATTATATACAGTATGACCCACGAAAAAGTATCTTTAAGGGTTTACAGCTCTTATTTTTCAATGTATCATCAAAAATAGCAATCCGTGTTCTCTGTACATTTCCACACTAGAATATATAAAAAAAAAAAAAATTACTTCCATTAACACCGGAGCTTTTTAGAGCTAAAGTTTTGAAAAAGTGACTGAGAAAAAGATTTTTTTGTTTCTCATAAATTTTGGATGGTTATATTATTTCTTTCTGATAACTGAAGAATGACATACAAAGAAAAACAAGTTAAATAAGAGGGGGGGGGGGAGTTCTGAAACATTTGCGTAAACTTGGTATATAAGCTTTATCTTTGGACTGAGAGGATAGGTTATTAGGGATAAAATCATTCTTATATGAAGAATTTTCACAAGTTTTAAGATTTTTTGGATAGGCCTTAAGTTTCTGGAGCTCCAGGCCTCTAGGTGGTCTCTGTACTGGTAAAAATAAAAAAATAAAAACATTTTTTTAAAAGAGTTAGAGGTCAACTTATAAAACAAAATATGCATCTTTTTGATTGTTATTCACATATTTGAAGAAAAAACATGCATATTTTGTTTCATAAGCTGACTTCTAACTCTTCAAAAAAAAATTTTTTTTCATTTTTACCTGTACAGAGACCACCTGGAGGCCTGGAGCTTCGGAACCTGGAGGCCTATCCAAAAAATCTTAAATTTATCATATAAGAATGATTTTATCCCTAATAACCTATCCTCTCAGTCCAAAGATAAAGCCTATATACCAGGTTTACGCAAATGTGTCAGAACTTTTATTCCACCAAAAAATATCAATTTTTAATGGCTAAAAATACTACTGAATGAATTGATTATTTGAAAATTTCAGGCTATTTACTTACCCTTATTTATGAAAAGGATTAACTATGACAGTTGCTCCGCCCCCTTTTCTGACATCTCAATCACTTAATAAGGGGTTAATTAAAAGTTTTAGACAAAAAAAATTTATGTTGTAATTTTATTTTATTCATAACTTTTTTGTTATTTAAGTTAGGATAATAAAACAAAAACGATTTTCCTGCTATATTCATAAAGATTTATTTGGTTTTTTAATCTAAAACAATTTTGCCTGATAAGTAAGTTTTTAAAAATATCATTAAACTAAAAAATATGTGTAAAAAATGCTTTTAACTTAAAATCTAAATTTTTTATTTCATTTTTGTATAAAGTTTCTGCTAGTAACAAAAATAATAGGATTTCTATCTTTAATTTTGCTGAAAGAGTCATTTTATGTTAAAAGTTACTTTTTGCTCAGTCATTTTTTTAAAACTTTAGCTCTAAAAAGCTCTGGTGTTAATGGAGGTAAATTCTTTTTTGGATCTACTGCAGTTCACGGTAAAATATTGCTGGTAACGAATATTGCTAAAAATCTATGAATTTAAAAGGCTTCTAGCTGCCAAACGGCTTAACGTACAGATCATGCTCGCACACTGTTTTAAGCGGCATAAGAAGGCCTAAAAATAATCTGGAATAGCCATAAATCAATAATGCATAATTATCTCGCAGTGCAGAGAAATGCGTGAAAAAGGCCTATTTTACGCGTTTTTTCTTCAGTGAAGCTTTCACTGTGCATCATTGGATCTTGGCTATTCCAGATTATTTGTAGGCCTTCTTATACTGCTTAAAATGATGTGCGGGTATGATCTGTACGTCTAGCCGTTTGGCAGCTAGCAGACTTTAAAATTCATAGATTTTCAGCAATATTCGTTACCAGCAATATTTTACCGTGAACTGCAGTAGATCCTATTTTTTTTATATACAGGGCGTTTAAAAAAAAACTGCGTTTTCCGGTTTTGGGAAACAACCAGTAGGAGTATGAAAAAAATGATTATAGGTCCATATTCTATGTATAAATGTACACCAGATTTGCTTAAGGTGTTGTTTAATATCTCTAAAAATACGGCTTTTCTGATAGGTACATGTAGGAGAAAAATGCTTGATGTTAAATTTTATAAATCAATTTGATTGAAATAACTTGTAAATTTTTGAGAAAAAAGTTTTAAAATCCCATTAATAATATGGTAAATGGTTAAATGAAAGTGCATGTTTAATTTTTTGTCATTATTTCCCTTTTTTTTTCTCTGAAAAACGCTTTTTAGATCCTTACAAATTGCAATATTTCTCGTTTCTCTTGGTTGAACAAACTTTAGGTGACTAACTCTTCATAGTATTTTAGATTATAACATAAAAATTAAATACTTTTTATCCCTAGAAGTTATCTTTAAAAACAAAAAAGTTACAGCAGTTTGTTTTATTTACTTAAAAGTGCAACCTACAAATTAATAGCTTAAATGTTGATGTATGCACTTGAGATTTATGGTTTGACCGTAAATATAAAACATTTGAACCGTATTTGAAGGGGGGAGGGGTGGATTATAAATGTCCGTTAAGTAGTTCCAGTTCAATTAGATGCCAAAAGTGGGCGGAGATTTTAAAGTTTGACCGGAATTGTGTAACATTAGGCCCTTAATATAAGGTGTTGGAGGGGGGGGGGGGATATAATATTATATTCAGTTTTGATTACATCTTAAAACTATCAACAATGATACCTGAACAGTTTACTCCAGAACAAAGGACTTTTCTTTTACTTAAATACTCTAAATTAAGTGAAAGGAAAAAAAACTTTTGGCCAGATCTTCTACACGGATATATGGGAAGGTTTCCTACATCGCGACCACCATCAAAAAATACAGTGAGAAATATTATGAAGAAACAATTATCTAATTGGACTATGCATAATTGTAACAGTAAGAAAACTCCAGGGCGCACTTTTAGTGGCCGTAAGCGCACAGCAGTGACAGAGAGAAAAAACATTGGACCTGACCATTCTCCAATAAATTCATGCCGTCGAAACAGACTTGGAATTAGTCCAGCAAGCTGGCACAGAATTGCTAAGGAAATAGAATATCATCCTTATAAAGCTGTTAGAACCCAGCGGTTATTGGACACAGATTTTCCTAGACGTGTTAGTTTCAGTGAATGGATTGAGAGAAAATCTGTTCAAGAGATGAGAAACATGTTGTTCTCAGACGAAGCCTATTTTGATTTAAATGGGCATGTTAATTCGCAGAATGTCCGCATGTACTCTGCAAAACGATGAGGGCGGCCAGAAAATCTTGCACATGAGTGGTTTGTTTCCCAAAAATTGCATGTTTTTTGTGGCATTCGAATGTCTGGACTGTTAGGTCTAAGATTTTTTCGCAATGAAACAATGAATGCTGCACGATACCATTCACTATTGCAATATCATGTGTTACCTGAGATTAGAGAATCTAATGGTGGCAATCTGGCCAACCTTACCTGGACACAGGATGGAGCTCCATGCCATACAGAGAGGAGGAATATAGCTTACCTGAGCCGCCAGTTTGGGGGTCGGCTTGTAAGCAAAGGAGCTGATCGTGAATGGCCACCAAGGTCACCTGACCTTAATCCTTGTGACTTCTTTCTGTGGGGCTATTTAAAATCCAGAGATTATTATCCCAAACCTACTAACCTGGATGAGTTGTAGGCAGCTATAGAACAAGAGGTTAGGCAGCTTGATCCTGCAATTTGTTATAGAGCAGTGTTGGATATTCAAACACGAGCTGATAAGTGCATTGATATGGGTGGAAAATGCTTTGAAAAATAGTCCTGTCTTGATAATAACAAAGCATTTGATATGATATTTGTGATATTTTGTCTATGATAAAAAATTGCGTTTTATGTTTCAGTAAACCTGTAAATAAGTTGAATAAAAATTGAAATAAAAATAAAATATGTTTGTTTATCATTTTAGACAGATAGGAATAGTATTTTTTTATAAAACAATATAAAAAGCCTTAAAAACTGACCGAAAAAATTATCATTCATGCTTTTTAGAATTAATCAACTCTAAAATGCACCGTTGTTTTTAGAGTAATCAATAAACATCTTTTATAAAATTAATCCATATTTTTATAGAGAATAAGAATATATAATTATTTTTTTCATACTCCTACTGGTTGTTTCCCAAAACCGGAAAACGCAGTTTTTTTTGAAACGCCCTGTATGCTTGTGTGGAAATGTACAGAGAACACGGATATATGCTATTTTGATGATACATTGAGAAATAAGGGCTGTAAAAAATACTTTTTCATGGGATATACTGTAAGTACCAAAACTGTTTAATCAAACAAATAATAAATTCTGTTTATATAACTTTGTATTTTTATATAAATTAGAATTTAAATACAAATAAATAATATGTATTTGTATAACGGCTATTTTTTAGTTGTAAAAGCATGAATATTAGTTTTACCAATTATATTTATCTAAATTATCTTACATAATGCAGTTTTAAACATTACTTCGTGGAAAATTGTGAGAAGCGAGATTTTTTTTACATAAAATGTATGTTTAATGTTTATGTTGTCATTTTCTTTAGATTTGGGAGGACATCTCACCGCAGTTCTTATCCACCTTCTGGTCCCTGACCATTTACGACCTGTACGTTCCAGAACAGCTATACAAGAAGAAGATCAAAGAACTGAAGGCTCGTCAAATCGCCCTCCTCTTGTCGTCATTGTTTCTTAGTGGGCCATGACAAAAAATCAGCATTTTTAAAATACTTGCTGACTAAAACATTGCTGTATTGATTGATTCTTTGTGATGTTCTTTTTAGTAACATACAACAAATGCCTGCCTGTTTTTGGATATTCCTCCAGCAAAATTAATGAAAAACTGGTTTTTGTTTAAAAATATGTTTTGGATATTTAAAAGGTTTGATTTAGTTTCCAAAGTTGATTTCCAATCACTTATCAAGCTAATAAATGTGACGTAAAAGTGACATTATCAAAAAAAACCTGAAGATATTAAGAGAGGGCGATTTTGTGTTGATAGGATGCTCCCACCAAGCTGCATGAAAACAGGGATCTAAACTCTTCCAAAAGGAAGAAGGAGGCGGAAAGATTGGCGGTTTTGGTGGAAAAATTACAGGTAATTGATTCCTATTTACATTTTCGAGAGAAAAATAGAATTGTCCGATTGATTTTAAAATTTCTATTATCCAACTGACATTGAAATAATATTTCATTTGATAGTGTTACATTTTCTTAATAAATGCCAAAATAAAATACAACTAAATAATCTTGCAGCTGGTAGGTATAATCTAAATTTGTAACATTTTGTTATTTAAAAGATGAAACTTTTTTACACCAAAATATTTTCCATAAATTTTGTTTACAGTTAAGAAAATTACAGTGTTACGTTGTTGTTTCTGCGCTACTTATTGAGGCATAAGACAATGGAAGATAAATTGATATAAATTTCCAATCATGATATGCCAAATTACCCCTTCTTTAGATTAAGATTAATAGTTTTGAACTAATCAATAAAATTACCCATAGATAGCTTATATTCAAGGAAATAATATTTGATATTACGTGATTATAAAACTTTCGGTACCAATATATTTTGTTTGTTCAGGAAGAGGAAAAGAAGCACAAAGAGCATGTGGAGAGAGTTATGGTCAGGCTCAAGCAAGAGAAGGATAACTGGTTCCTTAGCAGATCTGCCAAGTAAGCATTTTATATCTTTTAAAAGCGAAGCTTTTCTATAATTAGGGTCGGTCCGTTCGTCCGTCTGGGACAGTTAACTTTTTTCGTGTAATAGTAGTGTAATTTAGACATGTTAGCATTGTCCAATCAATTTCAAACTTTGCATGATGATTCCTATAACAGTTAGGTACAATTTAGGAAGCGCAGCAACTCTATAATCTTTATCAGAATGTCTGTACATCCATTTTAAACAGTTGCTTAAACAAGAGAAGGATAACTGGTTCCTTAGCAGAATTGCTAAGTATGCATTTTATTCTTTTTAAAAAGAAGCTTTTCTAATATTAGGGTAGGTCCGTCCGTCCGGGACAGCTCTTTTCGTTAATTTAGACATGTTAGATTCTCCAGTCGATTTTAAACTTTCCATGATGATTCCTTTAACATTTAGGTACAATTTAGGAAGCGTAGCAACTCTTTAATCTTTACCGTACGTCCATTTAAAACAGTTGCTTAAACAAGAGAAGGATAACTGGTTTCTTAGCAGAACTGCATTTTATACCTTTTAAAGGCGTTCCGTTCCGTCCGTCAGTCTGGGACAATTAACTTTTTTCGTGTATCGGTTAGCTATTTTCGTTAATTTAGACATGTTAAAATTGTCCAATCGATTTCATTATTTTGCTTAATGATTCATATAATATATAGGTACACTTTAGGAAGCGTAGCATTTTTATAATCTTTACCAGAAAGTCCATACGTCCATTTAAAATTGTTTCTTCAACAAGAGAAGGATAACTGGTTCTTTGGTAGATTGATAAATAAGCATTTGATTCATATATTCTTTTTTATTTGGGGAGGAGGGAGTTGGATTATTATACAGAAGAGAGAAGTCAAAACTTTATTTTAACTTAAGTCTTATTTTTATTTTATTTTCTATTCTTAATCTTTTCTATTTATTTCTCTTTTGTTTTACCTGTTAATACCTTTTAATTAGCTATTAGCATTTTCATCTTCAATCTCTCTATTTATTGCAATAAATGATAAATGTTAACCTTAATTTGGAAGAACAAAACCTTTTCTAGCCTGGATTTTTACAACCACACACTTTAATTTAAAAATCATTTTATTAACTGTTTAATATTTTAGGACTGCCAAGAATGAGACGGTGACACAGTTCCTACAGTTTTGTCTTTTCCCAAGGTCTATTTTCACAGCTAAGTAAGTTTTTATCATCATCTTTAAACGACTGCAACTGCAATAATAGCGGCTGAGCTGCAAATTTATAATAAGGACATTTGGAGTTCAATAAGATAATGTAAAATAGAACACAAACAGCTATGTCCAAAATTACCAATCTAAGATTTTCCATATGATTATCACTGAGGGGGGGGGGGGGGTTTAATGCAACCATCTAGTAATCAGTGAACAAATGGCACTTAGAATTCGAATTTCGATCTGAAATTTTGCATGATTAATCCTTGGTAGGTAGGTCTATTTTCCCTAAATCGAACAAAAAGTTGAAAAAGTAACGGCTAACGGCTCAGCCGTTTTTGGGCTATTTTAGGGCAAATCTGCCATAAATTATGTAGGAATCAACTTTTGAAACATATTTTTGCTTTAAATCATTGAAATGATACAAAAAACATTTTTAGATTTCTAGTACCAGCAACTAGTGGCTAGAACCGTTTGAAAACTTTTTGGAGCAGCAAAGAGTATTATGTGGAGATAGGTTTCGTGATGATTTGCCTTGAAAATAGTAAAAAAAAAGGGTTAAACGGCCGCCAACCGTTAGCCGTTACTTTTCCAACTTTTTGTTCAATTTAGGGAAAATAGACCTACCAAGGATTACTCATGCAAAATTTCAGATAAAAATTCGAATTCTAAGTACCATTTGCTCACTGATTACGAGATGGTTGCATTAATCCCCCCCCCCCTTTTTTTTTAATCTACAGAAGGGGTATTTTTGTGTGTCATTATTAGGGATGTTCATCAATTTATCGGCCATTATCTAGTACCTTTAGATCCCTGAATAATGCATCTATTATTTTAGTGATGCCTCGTACGCGGCCAAATTTGTGCGGATTATTCACCAACTCAAGACTCCAAACTTCTCAACACTCATCCTCTTTGATAGAACTTTCTGTGATATCACATACACAGTTACATCTTGTACAGGTACAGATATTATTATATAAGGGGGATGAGGACTTTGACACATTTGCGTAAACCTGGAGTATAGGCTTTATCTTTGGACTGAGAGGATAGGTTATTAAAGATAAAATCATTCTTATATCATGAAATACCTGCAACTTTAAGATTTTTTTAATAGGCCTACAGGGGGTCTCTGTACAGGTAAAAATGAAAAAAGAATTTTTTTTGAAGGGTTAGAGGTCATGATTTGAAACAAAATATGCGTGTTTTTTCATCAAATATGTAAATAACAAGAAGCATATTTTGTTTTATCAGTAAGTTGACCTGTAACTCATTTTAAATTTTTATTTTATTTTTACCTGTACAGAGACGGCCTGGAGCTCCGGAACCTGGAGGCCTATCCAAAAAATCATAAAGTAGCGGGTATTTCATCATATAAGAATGATTTTATCTTTAATAACCTATCCTCTCAGTCCAAAAATAAACCTATACTCCAGGTTTACGCAAATGTGTCAAAATTCCCCCCCCCCCCCCCCCCCTTATTTCTACAACACATGCTATATTTCTGTGATATCACATACACAGTTACATCTTGTACAGGTACAAATATAATTTCATTTTTTCTACTTGGGGCCTCTAGGGGCACTCGAAATGGGGGTGGGGAGGGGAGGAGTCGATCCCAACCAAATTTTCAATATTAGCTTTAAAAAAAAGTTTGGATTTATTTTTTGTTTAAGGACTATTTCTCTTTGGAGGGTGGTGGTACCTTCCTCCAAAATAGTTTTAAACCTTCCCATGACTTATCTAAAAGCTTTATTGGTCCATATCGGTTTAGCGGAAAATGGCCAGCGACACACACAAAGATCATTGGGGAATGGGATTTACATCAATTTTTCGGCTATTTTCTTATCCCTTTAGATCTCTGCTCAAAATTCATCTTTTGTAGAAAACGAGGCCACAAGGTACGGCAGGTTCCTGTGTGCCATGCTGGAGACCGCCAGGAGGTGGCACAAGGACAAGCAGGTGTTCGAGGAGGAGTGCAGCGGCTACCCGGGCTTCATCACAAAGTTCAAGGTGGACAACATGTTAAAGCAACTGTTCAAGTAAAAATAGACATTTTTAGGTTATAGGAATGGATATACAATATACCTGGATATTATGGCAGGGGGAAAATTGTGTCAATTTAGGTTGCTAACATGAACATCACTTTTTGGTCAGTACGTTCATTCAGTTAGGAGGGGATGGGGTTAACGGGTGTGGGTCATTATCTTATCCTGCTTCAAGTTTCACTTTATTAGAGTACATAATTATCTTGTGTAAGATCCATGTAGTAATACATCCATGTCATAGGACACGTTAATGTAAAAAAAAATTACATTTTTTGGACATGAAATATATATTTGATCTTAACCTAAGATCAGCATAAAAACTGCAGCTCATACCAACAACAAAATGAATTCGGAAAAAAATCACGAAACCTATACGTGATTTTCAGCTGTCGTTGGGGGACGACCTTTTTTATCTGCCCCAAAAATTTATTTATTTTAGATTTATTTCGCTTGTTGGCCAAGAGGATTTTTTCCCCCGGCTTTTTTTGAAATTTAAGTAGTGCAGTTGCAGTTATTATGCCTTTTGGTGAAAACACTTTTTTTTAACCATTTTGGACAAGTATTATGCCCAGTAATTTCACTTTGAAATTTTGACGCCCCCCTTAATTTTCTTTAAATAGGTTAAAAAATCTGTAAGTTTGCCCATGGGGGTCAAAAAATCATTGCATCAGAAATATGGCTTCATGGTGCTCCCTGAATAGGTCTTGAGAAGTAGAATCAGGAATTTTTGAAATTTTCAACATATCTTGTTCCTAGCCTAAGAAAAGATAAAAAAAAACCTAAAAACGCTATTTTTGAAAATTGGCAAATTTTTAAAATTTTGATCAGTTGATTTATTTAGTTGACTATTCAGACGTTTTAAGCGCTAACTGTTATCTACAGATGGGATAATTTAGTGTATCATCTTTGGGGATGTATATCATTTTATCGGCCATCGTCTTATCCCTTTAGACCCATGCGTAACCGTCTTTGTTTAGGCTACAAGTGGAGTTGAGGATAGTAATGCCAGCGGAACAAGGCCTCTGACAGACTTTGTGGACTTTGAAAACTACAGACATGTCTGTCACAAGTGGCATTATAAGGTAAATACACACACTGAGAGAGGGGACAATGGGCTGTTTATTACACTCGTCCCCAAATTTTTATAACATTAATAACGTTATCTTATTCATTGGTTTAACAATTTTGGAGACTTTCCACGGATTTTTGATTGGTTTATTTATTAAGCTTATTGTATATTTTTTTGGTGATATTCAGGGTTGTCAAATCAAGCGGGTGGTTTTGGGCAGTCCTTTATCAGTCCTTTTGGGCGAGGGGAGGGGGTAAAAAAGAGGGGGGGGGGCCTATTTTTTATATAAATTATATAAAGAGAGGGGTAGGTTTCTGGTAAAAATCCGTAAAGCTTATGTGTTATAAGTAAAAAACAGTAGTAGAACCATAACATTTTTTGTCTATAGTTTGTCTTTTGGGCAATTGGGCGGCCCGTTATCGAAAAAATGCCCAATATGACAACCCTGATTATATCAAGTTTTCTACTAATATAGGTATAAATATACAATCATAAGATTAAAACTAGTTTTTTAGTTCGTGCCTATAGCATCTCAGGGTTAAAAAAAACGGTTTTAATCTTAGAAGGGGGGGGGGGGTTAATGCAACCATCTCGTAATCAATGTTTAAATGGCACTTAGAATTCGAATTTCAATCTGAAATTTTGCATGAGGAACCCTTGGTAGGTCTATTTTCCCTAAATCGAATAAAAAGTTAGAAAAAGTAACGGCTGGCAGCTCAGCCGTGAAGCCGGTTTTTGGCTATTTTCAGAGCATATCCATCATAACGGAGGAATCAACTTTTTGAATGATAGTTTTAAATTATTCGGTCTAAAAATGATACTCTTGGTATTTTATAGCTTCTACCAGCCTTTTTTTAGTCGATTCTAGCTGTTAAACAGCTGGTACTAGAAATTTTTAAAAAGTTTATTGGTGTTTTTATCAATAATTTTGCTCTAAAAAAAAGCCCCAAAACAGCTAAACGTCTGAGCCGGCAGCCGATAGCCGTTACGTTTCCAACTTTTTAATCGATTTCGGGAAAATAGACCTATCAAGGGTTCCTCATACAAAATTTCAGATCGAAATTCGAATTCTAAGTGCCATTTATACATTGATTACGAGATGGTTGCATTAAACCCCCCCCCCCCCCCCCTCCTTGTAGAATTTTATATCCGCCGAAAGGTGTCAATTATACGATGCGATTATTAACTATTGTTTTAGATTGCCAAGGCCTTGGTGGTATGTCTGGAAAGCAAGGATTATGTCCAGATCAGAAATGCCCTGATTATTCTGAATGAAATCATCAGCCAGTACCCTCTTATTCAGGTAAAGTTTTCTGATTTTCTGTTTTTTTTTTCATTATGTTAAGTGGTTTACTGATGGGTAAAGTTAGACTTCAGTCCCTCGGTGCTTACAAAACTAGTTTTAATCTTATAATTTATCATGTAATATCCGCTGTCTATAATACGATTCGATAAATAACTATTAAAGCCTTCGGTTTAACCCTTTATTCTACAAATACGTTTTTTATACAAAAATTATTGTTTTAGGCCATTATTTAGAGAAAAGTCTTATTTTAATAACATTTTGTTTTCATATATTTGTTGCGCCACTCATGGACTTGAATATTTGTCATATCTGTTATGTATATTTTATTTAGAATCTTGGTCATGTTCTTGAGAAGAGAGTTGAGAAGGTTTGCAATGAAGAGAAGGATCAAAGAGCTGATCTTTACATCAAGGTAAGAGAAATAGACAGACTAATAGTAGCCTCGCCTATAAATGATTATTGTAAGCCCTTTAAAATATATTCCCTTGATATAAATTGTTGTTGTTCAATCTATTGTTTTAAATTTTCCTGGCTTTTACTCATCTACTCAAAAACTTACTTTTTTCTTCCATTATAACAAAGTGTCTACTGAAATTCGTGAATGTTTATATTCTTGATTAAGAGGGTCATTTTTTTCGCGTAATTTTGTAAAGTTTTGTGGTGGATTGTAGTCAAATGCTCTTATTAAGTCAAACTGTTCTTGGTTATGGCCCATTTCATACATACATTGGTTATAATTAAGAACCCTTTGACTTAATAATAGTATTTGACTACAACAAACCAACTGAACGGATTTACGCTTTAAAAAAATGATCCTCTTTATGGCAATATTTGTCTAGCTGTGTATTAAAATATTTGCTTGTTCAGGCGCGTAGCTACCAAGGAAAGCTGTCAATGAACCGTACAAGGATGGTCAAAGAACATGAATTCCACTTGGTAAAAAATACATTTTTTCAGCCCTCTGATTCATCTGCCAAAATATTCTAAGATAACTGCGGCTGTCAAATGTTTTATTTAAATATTTGACAGTGGAAATAGCTATCTTAATTGACGACAATTTTACCCCGGTCATAATTTCCACGTACCTTACGTATAATTGAGAGAGAGAGGAATCAATGGGCTGTTTATATACTGGTTTCCAAAGTTCCTAATAAGGTTTTCTTATTCGCTGGCTTAACAACTTTGGGTTAAAATGTTTCAATCACTAATTTTAATCTACATAATGGTTAAATTGTGGGATGTACATCAATTTATCGGTCATTGTCTTATCCCTTTAAATCCCTGATTTTACATCCATAAATCTAGATGAAGAGCTTCAAGCCAGAGCCAGAGGAGGAGAAAACAAAGGGTAAGGAGGACGCTAAGGGGAAGGAAGACGGAAAAGAGGAGGGGGAAATCAACGAGGAAAAGAAGGTTAGTAAAAGAAAGATAAACTTAAACAGAAAGAAAACAAGATAAACTTAACCTAACTTATATGTTAATTATTTTGTAAAACCTCATGGTATTTTTGTTAATAAAAAAAGTAAGTAATGTTTGGGATAATTTCTTCACTGGGCTATATCTCTAACGACAAGCAGAGCCGTTCACGAGATCCTACTGAACTGCAGACAGACACGCAAACATCCTATTTTACATAATGTGTGTCAAATCTTTTTAGGTTTCTTGTTTTAGGTCATACAACTTAGATTCAGCTTATTTTGAATTGAAAATTAATATTTCTTTAGGAGAAGAAGAAAGACCGCGAAAGCAAATCGCGCGACCGGGAGACCAAGTCTCGTGACCGCGAGACCAAATCACGTGACCGCGAGACCAAGTCACGTGACCGTGACACGAGCTCGCGTGACCGCGGGAGCCGGGAGAGGGCCACAGAGATGGGACCACCGGCCTCCAGACAATCTGTGGTAAAGTATTTAATTTAATAGCGTACCTTTAATGTCCGTTTGTACGTCCGATTTTAAGTAGGGAGATATACCACCTCTCCTTTCTATGAGACTTCTGATCCTTTTTAGTAAGAAAGCTACTCTATAATTCGAAATGTGATTTTCTAGGCTCCTTTAAAGGATAGAAGGCTGATTTTCAGGGATTAAATATGTTAACATTCTTCATATTTTCACCAAGTTTCATTAAGATTCGTCAATTTATTGGGGTGCTAGATCGAATCCTACATTTTTAAGTTTTCATTATTTTCTCAACTCCTATTCAAGATAGATATAGTTAGGTTAATATTTTTTTTATGAAACTGCTTCATAGTTCATTTTTCCGTATATCAATCCATAATTTTTGAGCTTCGCTACTAATGGATGTTGTCATCCTTGTTTACTGTTCATTTAACCTTATATAATAATGTATTTAGTCTATGGTTGCTAAAGGGAGGGAAAATTGGTCTGTAAATTATTCGTGTTACTGTTGGTCCCCAAAGTTTCTTTAATATAATCTTTCATTTGTTGGCTACAAAACTATGGATATTTATGTATATTGTAAAGCTTTCAGTGTCCTAACTTTTTAACCAATAATTTTAATATCGAGAAGGGGTTATTTTGTTTATCTCAATTGCAAGTGTACACCAATTTATCATCAGTTGTCTTATCCCGTAATTAATAATTCATCCCCAATAAACTACTACAATCTAGCATAAAATCTGCGGTCTCGTATAATAAGCGAAAGTCTTGAATTTGTGATTTATTTTCCTGTCTTATAGGATCCTGGTGACTCAGACCGTGATTTTAAGCGTAAGCGTGATTCATCCAAAGATAAGAAAAAGGACAAATCGCCCGACAGGTAACGATATTGAATAGAATCGTCCTTTCATATTCAAACCTGTATCGTAGGTTCCCACAACGTTAACATCAATTTTAGATATTTAGAAAAATCTTTTCTACTCAAGCTTTTTGTCTTTCTATTCCTCTATTTTTGCTTAGTTTATTCGTTCAATACAATTTAGGCCCTTGTGTATTTAAGAATAACAGCCCAAAACCTACCTGCCGTAGAACGATAATTCAGAGATTAAATAGCTTTATACCATATAGGAAAAGAAGCTTTCCTAAAACTAAATTATTACAGTATTTAAAGAGATCTTAACCGCGGTTATCCATAACTTCTACTTAATATGATTCCTAAAATATTAGGTATACTAAATTGATTTAGGTTAGAGAAGAAAGAAAGAGCCAAGAAAGAGAAAGAGAGGCTTAGGAAGATAGAGGAAGAGAGGTAAAGTTATGTCTTAACATTAGAGTACAACAATAACTTTATCACACCATCGCAGTGTCCTTGTGCCGACTCTCAATTGGGTCATTGAAAATCAATCAATGGTGTCGGTTATATTAACACACAAGTAGCAGAAAAAAATTTTCTAGCAGCCAAAATTGGTTATTGAAAAAGGGAGGGAGGTAGTTATCTGTATATACATCTATACTTAGATCTATTATCTTACTTTTTTTTAATAGCTGACAGGGGTATGTTAATCGGAGAAGTATTTTTCGACTTTTGGCTTATCGCGTCGATTCTAACAAAACTGGTTTTAATATTATATTATTTTATTTTATCATCATTTAAAAGCAATCTACATAAAACGTTGCGATAAAAAAACTAGATTTTTATTTCTTTTTCAACTTGAATGATATTCAGACTTCGTGAGGATGAGGAACAGATGAGGAAGGAGCTGGCGGATAAAGAGGCAGCTGCGGCTTTTGCGACTGCTAAGAAAGATAGGAAAAGGGTAAGTATATTTTTTATTAGAAGAGTCTGTGTATTAAGAGGCTCTTTTGACGGGACTGAAAAGTAGACCTTAATTATTTCAAGAACTAATTTGTGTGAAGCTTTCCCCAAATGGAGAACTCAAAAATAATATTACTACTTTCTTTAATATAATTCCTCCAAAAAAGTTACATATATAACATTATTGTTTTAAAATAGCATAAGACCTGCATAAAGTTTTTACAAATGCAAAGTCACTGTATATTTAGCCGTTTTAAAGATTTTTAACTTCTATTTTAGTTAGAGTTCGTCTCTGAATTTTATTTTGTTTTCTAAGCTTTTCCTATAGACCCAAATCCAGGTGTATATTCTGCACAAGATTTATTTTTTTTCCCCTGCTACAAATTTTTTTTATTTTTTTCCCCCCTAGATTTTTCTTAAAAAGTAGGGGGGAAAATAGAAAAATATTTAAAGAACTCTATATTTTATTTATTTTATCCCTCCTACCACACATTTTTTTAGCTTTTTTAACCAAGTAGGGGGGCGAAATGAAAAAAATGTTTTCAGTTTTCTTAATTTTTACATTTTTTTTCCCTCCAACCACTTATTTTTTATTTCCCCCTTCCCCCCCTGAGCCGGGGATCCCATGCAGAATATACACCCCTGCCCAAATCATAAAATCCTTTAAATATGACGTCTTCAAACCATTGCTGATCATCACATTGGCCTGGGCTGTTTATTGCACTAGTCCCAAAAGTTTTATAATAACGTTTTCTTATTCGTTGGCTTGACAACTTTGGAGAATTTCATAGAATTTAGATTGGTTGGTTCATTAATTTGAGTATCAAAAATTTCAACAAATAATTGTAATCTACAGAAAGGGTAATTTTGTGTATCATCATTGGGGATGTTTATCAATCTATCGGCCATTGTCTTATTCCTTTAGATCCCTGAGATTTAACTGTTTAAACTTTTTTTTACGTTTAGGACCGCGACTCTAGCTCCGAACAGGAGAAGAAAAAACGGCGGGAAAACGAAGATTTGGCGGCAAAACAAAATGGCGATAGCAAGAGAAAATCTAGAAGGTATTATTTTCAAATGTATTTACAGTTTTAAACATAAAATAAAGCTTGACATTTATAGAAAATTACAGTAACTAAAAATATTAGTATTAACTGCTTTAATAAGGTCAAACATGCACATTGCACAAAACATTATTCCATTAGTTTTCATATACTTGGTGTTAACTACTCTTTATTTAGATGACCGTTTGTACGTTAGTTTCTCCTTTGTCAAAATAAGTGATTCATTGGATTTACATGCATCAATTTTTTTCCTTCTTGACGTTTTTTTCCTTTTTACCAATCCAAGAAAATGAAAGCTTCGGCTATGCTACATTTGGACATTGACTTAATGATAAAGTGATTTAAACTCTCATATTTTTGATATTTTCAGATAACCAGTTTGAAAAAAGAAACCACAAGAAAATCATTTTTATGTAAACTGTGGCATTTAATGTACACAATCAGAATTAATGTAATTTTTTTTAATGAAATCTGTTGTAATCGATTTTGAGAGAAAAAATAAATATTGAATTAGTTGTTTCTTTTATACCTATGTTGTTTGCTTTTTTTGTTTTTAAAAATGAATTGTTTCAGACTATTTTATGTATGAATAAAATGTTTGAAGAAATGCGAATAGATTTGCACCCAGCTGTAGTTGCTAATTTTCACTCCTTGGCTTACAAAAATCCTAATGGTACACAATGCTATTCTGGTTTAGATACAATAGATTAAAATATATTTAAATATGCATGGGATGTGATGCAGCAAATTAAGGGGGAAGGGGAATTCTGTACACTAATGGGAAATGAAAATTCAGTAACAAATCAGGGGTGTATATTCTCACACGATTTATTTTTTTTTCCCCGGCTACAAATTTTTTTTATTTCCCCCCCCCCCCCCCTAGTTTTTTCTCAACTAGTAGGGGGGAAAATGGAAAAATATTTAAAGAACTCTATTTATTTTATCCCTCCTACCACACATTTTTTAGTTTCTTCACCAAGGAGAGGAGGGGGGAAATGGAAAAAATGTTTTTAGTTTTCTTAATTTTTACATTTTTTTCCCCTCCAACTACTTAATTTTTATTCCCCCCCCCCCCCTGAGCAGGGGATCCCATGTAGAATATACACACCCCTGTAACAAATTTTGCCCTGGAAGTTTGGGCTTGTTTTTTTTAGTTATCAACCTAATTTGTTTTGTAAACTCTCTTATATGATTGGATCTATCTATAAAACTATGAAAATTGAATTTTAGGACTATACTTCCAGGGGCTACTGGGGCAAAAGACCCCTCCAAAAACTAAAATTCAAGTACTTAACTTATTTCTAAAGATATCGAGCTGATTTTTTTATTAGAAACTATTTTCACATAACTGAAATAAGTAGTAACTACAGATTTCATTTACGCACTATCCCTCTAGGGGCCTTTGGTTCAACCCCCCCAAATACAAAATTTATAAGTTTTGAGCTTACAAGCCCCTAGAAGTGAAGTGCAAAAATGTAATATGAGGTGGCTAATCAACTCCTTTATGTAATAAAAGGTTTTATTTAAAAAATCAGCTCGATATCTTTAAAAACAAGCTCATAAGTTACAATTTCAATGTTTGGTGGGGTCTTTTACCCCACTAGCCCCTAGAAGGAAAGTCCCAAAATTATTTTTATAGGTAGATCCAATCATATAAGTTTACATAAAGGATTAGGTTGATAACTATAAAAACAAGCACAAACGTCCAGGGCAAAATTTGATACTGAATTTTCATTTCCTATAAATGTACTAACTCTCTTTTTTATAGAAAAATAAGGGTAGGTGGTTCAATGCTCTATGGACACTTGGAGGAAAACACTAATTTTTTAAAAAGTTTCTTTGATTTTTGTGTAACTTTAATTTCAGATGGCACAAAATCTTCTATATAGGGATGGAGGGGATATTAGTCCCCAAAGAGTATAACAATTTTGTGGACTTTTATTAAATTTTGATTGGTTGGTTTATTAAGTTGAGTAACAAAATGTGTATACTGTACACCACTAATTGTATTCTAAAGATGGGGTAATCTTGTGTATCAACATTGGGGACGAACATCAATTTATCGGCCATTGTCTTATCCCTTTAAATTCCTGATGAATACCACATTGTCAATTATTTTTAGGTTATAGAGGAATTTTAATCGGAGAGTTGACCAATGTTTCAAAAATAAAACAAGGAGACCACGAAACAAAGAAATCTAACATATTATGCTTAAGGTTAGATTACTATTTAAGTAGCGCAGCTCTATACTATATAACAAGGGTATATACGTCTTCAGATAATTTAAAGAAAGGAGGAATATGTTATAGTCACTAATCAGTTATTCTTAAATTTAATGTTTTTGTTGTTCGTTATTTCTACTTATTGCTGCTTTATTAATAGTTTTGTAAGCTTGTTATTGCTGTGCTGTTTTTTTGTATGTTTAGGTCTAACTATTGCAGACAACCTTCTCTTTGATTGTACGACCTTTGTCAGGAAGTCCTAACTGTCTGATTTTGGCCAAGACATTCCCCTTTCTTTTACTATAAAATTTGCGCATCTGACAAAGCAACATTGGGTGTAAGTCTTAGGTTATGACGCGGCTTTGTTCAAGACTGTCACAGGAATCATCATTCCAAGTTTAAAATTTATAGGACAAATATTCTAACATGCCTACTAGATAAAAGCTTAATTTTTAAAGTAATTTATTTAGAGTTGAGGCAATATTACCAGTTAGCAGGAAGGATATTACAGAGTCCAGAATATTTAGCCCAGCCAAACTAGTAAAATTTTTATCCCCAAGAATACCAAAATCCATGAGGCTTTCAGACGTACAGGTCAGCTTTAGGGATCTAAAGGGATAAGACACTGGCCAATGAATTGATGTAGATCCCCAATGATAAAGTGTAAAGTTACCCATTTTATAGATTACAAAGAAGTTTTTAAACGTCTGAACACTTATTTTAATGAACAAACATAATTTAATAGAAGTCCCTAAAGTTGTTGGGATACAAATTAGAAAACGTTTTTATAAAATTCTGGAGGCTAATATAATTAATAGCCCATTGTCCCCTCCCTCCCTGGGTTAGCTTAGCACAGGACAGAAGGGAACAATGGCAGATAAAAAAATCTACATCCGTTCATTACCCCATTATTTACATTATTTTAAGTCACTTTTTAAGTTTTAAAGCTTTTTGTGGGTGGCTACTGGAATTCAAAATTGTTTAGGAGTAAACACCCCTTTAACCCCCCCCCCCCCTTGGACGACCTTGCGCTTTATTATCTATTGTTCTGTTTATATTCTCCTTTTAACTTCTTGTCATTTATTCGTAAAGGAAATTGGATATCTGGAAAATTGTGTTTACTAAGCTGCCTTATGATTTAAGCTTCTGCAGATTTTCCTTACTTAAAAGAACGTCTACTTATTTAATGCTTCGCTACTTATATAGATAATGATATTGTTGTCATCCTTGTCTATTATATCTTTCTTCAGGTTTTAGGCCATATCAGTTATCTGCCCAATCCAACTGAAAAAGATTACAGAATGGTAGGTTTAATTTAAGAAATATTAATTTTGAAGATAGCTTCTTTACAATTAGGATATCATATGCTCGTTAGTTTGAATGAGATTTTTTTAATTATATGACTTATATTCTCAATTGGGTCTTTAAAAATCCACCAATGGTTTCGGCAGTATAAACACAGCCAAGAAGCAGAAAATAACATATTGTTAGCAGACGAAAAGGGTCATAGGTAAAGGGAGGTAGTTATCTGTATCAGTGTATATTCATCTGTACTATAGATCTGTTATCTAATTAAAAGCATATTATTTATTTGAATGAATAATGGCTAAAGATTTTACAGGGGAGCAAAGAAGGGAATAAAATAGAAAAATATTTTCAAAACTGTTTCTTTTATTCATATTATCCCCCCTCCCACATATTCTTTTAGTTTTTTTTCACCAAAAAGGTGAGAAAAATAAAAAAATGCTTTCAGTTCTCTTAATTTTTACATTTTTTCCCCCCAACTACATATTTTTTATTCCCCCCCCCCCCCCTTCAGCAGGGTCAAATTTGAAAATATACACCCCTGAGATTTTATCCAAAATCTATTTTTTTAACCCTGATCATTTAATCATTTTAATAATATTTAAGGATAAGAAGATTGGAAAATTGCTCCATTGTTGTGAAATTCAGGTTTGATTTTCAAAAATTAAAAGAAATATTTGAATTTTGAAACTACTTTCGAGTCTAAAAGAAAAACACTTTTAACTTTACTAAATATTCGATATTTGATCAAGCGTTTACACAAGAAAGCTAAAAAACTTCTCATGTCTCCTCCAAGATGCCCTAATCAAGCTGTTTTTAAGATCTTATTTAACACTAATAAATTATCAGGGATCTAAAGGGATAAGACAATGGCCGATAAATTGATGTACAATGTATATCCCCAATGATGACAAACAAAAATACCCCTTCTGTAGATTTAAATTAGTGGTTAAAACGTTGGAAAAATCAACTTACCTAATAAACCAACCAATCAAAATTCAGTAAAAGTCCCCAAAGCTGTTTTAGCCATTGAATAAGAAATTATTGTACAACTTTGGGGACTAGTGTAATAATCAGCCCATTGCCCCCATTCTTTGATAGATTATACTTATTTAGAAACCTAAGATAGTGCTGTATATGGATTCCATTCCAAAAGAAGAAAATATTTGCTTGATAAATGCATTCAAGGTAAAAACTTTGATACAATGACGTCACGGAAAATAACCATACCCCCTCAAAAAATTCAGTGAGGAGGGTTGTGATAGTTAATATTTCTCACATATAACCAATTCTCTACTCAAAATAAGAGCTTGGACGTTTTTAGATAGTTAACTCTTTTTTAGAAATATTTAACCATGAAAAAGTCACAATTGTGTAACGAACTTTACCTATAAGGACCTATATCGAAATTAATTCGAAGAAAAATCTAGTAACCTATTACGTGATTTTCAGCTGTCGTTGGAGGGGGGGGGGGGGGGCAGATCATAAAGTAAAATTGACGACCTCTCCATCTGCTCCAAATTATAATTTTAGATCTATTTCGATTGTTGGCTATACCTTATTTCTAAACTTTATATATCATTGACCTATTGTTAATATTCAAATATTCAGGGAAGCATGTGGGATAAGAGTGGATGGAAAGAAAATATTGATGTGAATGTTTTAAATATTAGAAATATGACAACCTCGGATTATATGAAACCAAGACCTGACTCAACTTTTTATTCTGGTAATTGATTTTCTTTATTTGAGTAGTAAAAATAAATGTTCTACTTCTATGGAGTAGGGATAGTACATTGGACAGTAAACTAAACTGGGCCCCAAAGAGTTGTAAACACGTTCTGTAATTTATTGGCTTAATAACATCGGAGAATTTCAATAAAGCATTTTTGGGTTGTACAATCAAGCAGTGTCTAAACTTTTTCGCCAATAATTTTAATCTGAAGAAAGAGGTAATTTGTTAAGCATCTCATTTCATGGATGTCGCTATGATTGATTTTTATAAATGGATGTAGAATATACAGGGATATTATGACAGGTGAAAAAAAGACGTCATTTTAGGTTGTTAGGGGGAGAGGGGGGGTTGATTAGGAGTATCGTTATTTTAGCCCGCTGCGTGTTTCACTTTATTAGAGAACATTCAAATCTGATGTAAGATCCAAGTAATACATCCATTTTTGATAAAACCATAAAAAAATACATTCTATTAATTTCAGGTGATCTTTACCAACCCTCGACGACCAAAGACTGCTTGGGAATGGAAATACAACAGTCACATGACCAGTTGAAACATTTGGCTACACAAATTTTTAAAGAAAAGACTAATTTGACCAAGAACTGAAAGGTTTTACCTATTTTAATATAACTAAAATTCCGAATGTTACTTTATTTTTTATACAAATGTATCATAGTTATTTATCGCATCCCATTTATCCCCTAGGGGCCGACGGCCCCGGTTAACTAAACTAGTGTTGATTTTATGATTTGTATTTTGTTTTTAGTGAAAAATGTCTGTTATACGATGCTATAAATGATTTTCAGTAAGGTTTGAACCGGTTCTAATCCAGCGGATATTAATTGATTTCGAAGCCATACTGGACAATATTATCAGTTTAGTTTAATTATGTATGATTTATTAGTACAAAATTAGAAGTACTGAGTGAAACGAACCATTTAACTTTTATGACCATTTAATTAAGTTGCCATGTTTATGTTTTATATATATTTATATGAAATTTTGATAACCAATGTTAACTAATTAAAGCATTTTTTATTTCTAAATTCTTTTCTATTAGTTAATGAAATGTAATTAATTTTTATAAGGTTTTTTTTATCGGTCAATTATTATATAAAATGTAAATTTTATGTATTTATACTCATATTTTTAATACATATTTACTAAATTAGTTATACGGGCTTTAATTTTTATTAAAAGGCTTATATCATAAAAAATCCATTTTACCATTAAAACGCCTTCTCTAAAATCCTTATTCAAAACGCCCCGAATACCGCGGTAACTTTTCAAATTAAAACCAGTTTTCCGAATGCATTTTTAGTCTGCTGCTAGCTACGACGGCCGATGCAAGCAATTGTCTAACAGATAAAGTTAATTTTTGTTTGTTTTATTAATGATTTAGCTTAATTTTCAGATTTTAGACAATGCTAGCTGAGAAAAGGAGTGAGGTAAACTTTTTCTTTCAATATTCATTTTATTTATTAGTCATTTCGAGGTAGAAAATGTTTTTAAATTCTAGAATGTTCAAATGTGGATTTTCCCCTAACCCTCTGCAACCGGTAATAGGGTTGAACCGAACTTGAAAAAAAGTGCAGCTTTCCCCCCTTTAGGCGAAGCTGTTTTAGGGCCAACCCAGTGTGCTCAGATGAAAATTTTGCTCAAGTCCATTTTCTAGGTCGTGTGAAGTCCATTTTACACCCATTTCTTCCATTTGAAGTCCATTTGGGAAGAAGGGGGTAAAAAAGGGGAAGGGGGAGAAAATTTTTCTCAAGTCCATTGAACATCGGGAGGTTGCTTTTTTTCAAGTCCATTGAAGGTTTTCAAAAGTCCAATTTTCGAGAAAAATGGACTTGAAAAGTCCAATCTGAGCACAGTGGGCCAACCCTAGTTTTCTCGTAAATAAATCCTCTAATGCCCACATTTGTACTTTTGTATTGACCAATAGCATCGCAGCAGAGCAACGTAATTGACCAATGAGATGCTAGATTTCTCGTGGATTTGCTCAAATCAAAGTTTGCGGATTTTTTGTCCCAGCCAATAGTATCGCGCTGAATGGGTTAATTAGGGAGCTGCCGCTGGACACAGTTGCCAAACTTAAAATAAACAAATTCTTTAAAATTTTGAAATGAAATTTTTTATTTCTTGTTTTATTTTTTAAATCTGAAAGTATGTCCAGTATGGCTTTGAAACCGATTTAAGTCCGCTGGGTCAGAATCTGTTCTTAGCCATGCTGTAAAATCATGTTAAATTACATGTAAAATTACATGTTATACATACATTTTTCCAATATTATTAAAATATAAGTTTATATAGATTGATACCAGTTAACAAAACTGGTATTAATCTTACAATTGTACTTTAATATCAGCGGAAACTGTCTATTGCTGTCTTTCAACGGCAACCCTGTTTTGTCTGTCTCTTCACTGAAGCCCACACACACACACACACAATCAGCTGTTTACCTTCTCTCCCATACCCCTTTTTTACCCTTTCACTTCCCCACCTCCCTTTTTTTGGCCACTTTGCCGTGTGTGGGTGTGTGTGTATGTGTGTAGACACAGCCAGCCTGAGCAATCCTTTCCTTCCTTGCTGAGCGAGCGTGTGTGTGTGTGAGCGGAGTGTGACTGACTGCTAAACTATTTCACATTCTCATTACAACAATCGCCTTTGTGAGTAGCCAAACTTCTTGCAAGTTTTTCGCCCTCTGTTTTCGCCGAAAACTTTGCAAAAAATTGGCGTTTTTTAGTACCCAAAGTTTTATAAAAAAAAGTAATAGTAAATAAATTTGTGTCGCAAAGCGAAATTTGTGTGTTACAAAATTGAATTGATGAACCGTCGGTTTTGCCGTGGCATTTGTTTAGTCTCAGATGTCCGCTGATTCCTGGCACCCGCAGAAAGTATCCGCCGAAAAGTCGCCGCCAAACAAAAAGCGCAAAGTTAATTCAGGTGATAATTAAATTTTTTGAAAGCCAAAAATTAAGGTTTTATAAAGTTTAAGATAAATGATCAATCGTTTGGTATTATAGGTTAAAAATAATGATTATGTTCTTTTTTTTAATTAAAAACCTTTTTAGTTCTGAAAAATCGTTTTAGTATTTTATTTTCTCATATATTTTCGTACTTTTTTTCAAATAGGTAATAACTTATTTTTAAAAATGTAATTAATAAAACTTTATATGAAAGATATTGCTTACATAAACGCTTATCTTCAACTAAAACATATCTCTGATCTATAGCGGCGTTTTTGCCCCCATTCATAACATTTTTTTACAACTTTTTGTGGATTTATTTTTGTTAGTGAAAGTTGCTTTCCCTACTTTTCTCTCTCTACCTACGGCTAGACTCATTTTTTACCTACCCTTTGTTTAACACAAAATTGTGTCATTTTATGCTTATCATTCCCGGCTTAAACAGCTGATAAAAGGTTCATAATTTGTTCATTAAGCTGTAATAAGATATAATATGTGACTTTATTCTTCGTTTAAATACTGATAACTTATCTATTATTGTGATAATTTATCTCTGAATGATAAATTAGTGATTTGAATGTTGTGAATTTATATAAAAGTGAGCAATTGAAGTTATTAAAAGTTACTTTAGACTATACATAGTTTTTTTCTGTAAGAAAAGGTATTTATGTGAAAATAGGTTTCCTTTTTTAATAAAAGAATTTTTAGTTTTAAGCTATCCTATAATATAATAGGAGTATCAAGGTTTTTTGTCTGAAGCTTGAGTTTAACTATAGAACTAATTGAGTTTGCACTTTTTAGAAGGCTCCACATAGGTCCCTGGATGGTATTAGGCTATTTTATTTAGATTTAAGTCTTGGGACGGTTTTAGGCTACTTTTCTGCTCACTTCTTAACCCTTTGAAGATGCTAGGGGCGCAACCACTATTTTAACGTTAAGGATATCTTTATTTACCATTATAGGTAATTTCAAAAAAAAAATTTTTTGGTCGCGGTTCAAATACCTGTTCTATACATGAAAATAAGCAATAATATGAATTTTTTTGGTTCTATCTTGATTCTAAGTGGTAGAAGGTGAAATAAAGATTTTTTGAAAATACGCGAAGTATGAATCTCTAAATCTGAACATTGAGGTTATTGGTTACCGGTCTTTAGGCTGTCCTGAGGGCACTCTTATATCATTTTAGACTATAAGTTCAAACGGTAACTGCCTTTCATTTGCCTTGCCATTTCTAAAAAGAAAAAGAACGTCTTTCTGGCCCATCTGTGGGCTGAGATCTAAAAAAGTAAAACCAAGGATCCCTTTCTACTCTAAAGTCATATATAGAGAACGGAAAAATTTCGACCTTTCAACCTAGTTTTTAAGACAATAACTCTAAAATTGGCCACAGATGAGCTAGAAAAATGTTCTTTAGCATTTTAAAAATGGCATTGGATTCTACTAGGAGGTACCATTTGAACATATATTCTGAAACAACATCAAAGGTGACATTAAAGTCGAGAACTGAGAAAATTTAAAGATTCTTGGATTTTGGTAATTATTGTGTTAGTATATTGGCCAATGGCCATAGAATCAGTTCTAGGTGTACAAATCACTTCCAAAGGTGTTTTTGTTGTCAGGGTAATATGCTGGGTCAGATATTTTACCTAAGACCACTAAAACTGACCCTCTAATGACTTCACTTGGCGACATGGTATGACCTCACTGTAAGAGATAGAGTATGACAGTTAGTATGTACTAAGACATTTATCCATTGGTATCTGTATTCCTTTTTTAAAGATATTTCAATTTTGAAGCGTTTTACAGCAATTCTTACAAAAAAAACCGAAAATGGCCAATTATGGCAAATTTTCATCAAACAAGGATTACAACAACCATAAATGCGAAGCTTCAAACTGGTAGGACAAACAAACATTAACACTTGTTGAGTGTCAGAATTGAATAAGCAGAATACAAATGTATAAGTTGAAAAAATAGTAAGTAAATTGTTGCAAAACTGCTTAAATACAGGATACTGTTTAAGGACATACTTACATTTTTAGAACTTGATTATAAACATGTTTTACTTATAGAATTGTACCTTGTTGTAATAGGAATCAGTATTCCAAAAATCAGATAAAAAGGATATTTACGTCACATAAAAATGGATATACGGACATTCTGGTAACATTTATAGAGTTGCTACGCTTTCTAAATCATACTTTACTGTTATATGAATAATTATGTCTAAATTAACTGTCTTGGAAAGATGATAATAGCTCTCTATAGACACATTAACATCAAAGATTGGTCTAATTTAGCTCCCCTGGCAGACCTGGCAAAGTCAAAACTTAAGGCGAAGGTGAAACATTGAATTTTTTGTTACCTGTCTTCAGGGTGCGAACTCTAAAGTCTTTTTTTTTATACTAGGCATCCTTTAATGTTATCTCCTACTCACAATAAGACCTTTCTCAAACACCTTGAACACCATTCTAGCCCAACTGTAGCGGGATTAAGAGCTCCTATGCCCCAGCAGGCAGGTTGAAAGATAGACTATTCGAGCTCTCTATACATAGTTTCAATCCTTCAATGGAGCCTCGGTTCTACTTTTTTCAGATCTCAACTCACAGAAGGGCTAGATGGAAGCTCTTTAGCTTTTTAGAAATGGCAAGAAGAATGAAAGGCAGTTACCATTTGAACTTATAGTCTATAATGACTTTAGTGCAGATTAAAGACGGGTAACCAAGAACCTCGATGTTTTAGATAATTCGCGTATTGGCACAAAAATGCAAAATCACCTTCTACCACTAAGAATGCTTCTAGAAAGCTAAAATTGCATATTTAAGCTTATATCTATGCATAGAACAGGTATTTGCATCGCGACCTTTGATTTTCTTCATTTGGTTACATTATGAAATTACCTATTTACCAACCTTTTGCACCAATTTAAATTTTTGTAATGTATTCTTTTCACTAAAGGATTGTAAAGGATCTCCAAAACGGTGGTTTTTCTAAAAGTTTGCTCGTTACTCTAATAGAATTGAAGCTTATAGCCGTTTCAACCGTTTAAAAAAAATTTCTCAATTTTTTCTGACTTATTCTAACAATTTTTTATTATAGATTCAATCGGGATCGAGTCAGAAGCCAAAGAATCCAAAACTTTACAAGCAAACGGCAACGGTGAGTTGTAATTTTCTGATTGAACTTTTTTTTTATCAATATGCTTCTATTCCATCCCTCCTCTAAATGATAATAAGGGGTACGGGGGGGGGGAGATAGCTACCCTATTTTTAATATAACTTAAGGTGGGGGGGTAGATAGCTACCATATTTTTAATATAACCTACAAGATAACCTAAAGTTAACCAATACATGACCCCCCCCCCCCCCTCCTATAATAAATTTCAAAATAATGGGAGGGGGTCTCTACAGTGCAGTTTAAAAAACAAACACCTAAATAAAAAAGGGAATTTTTAATTTTTTACATCTGGAAATATCCTATAATTAATAATTTTTCTTTATTCAGGAACAATGGCTACCAACGGCTCTAACGGAAACGCCATGAACGGTGATGCAAACGGCAGCGGTGGGATTGATGAGGGGCTTTACTCCAGACAGCTCTTTGTTTTGGGTAAGTGTTATTCGGGGATGTATATTCTGCATGGGATCCTATAAGGGGGGGGGGATAAAAGATATGTGGGAGATAGAAAAAAATAATAAAATGAAGAGTTCTGAAAACATTTTCCCCCTCTTGGGGGGGAAAAAAAACTAGAAAAAAATGTGGGAGGGGTTAAAAGAATACCTACTTGGAAAAAAGTTTTCAGTAATATTTTAGGTATTATTTCCTCCTCTCTAATTTCATCCTAATTTCTAAGGGATTTTAGGATTTTTCTTTAGGTTAGGTCCTGTAAGGTTTTTAAGGGCCATTCAGATTTAAGGGGGGGGGGGGGAGTTCTGACACTTTTGCGTAAACGGTGAGTATAGGCTTTATCTTTGGACTGAGAGGATAGGTTATTAGGGATAAAATCATTCTTATATGATGAATTTCCCCCAGATTTAAGATTTTTTGGATAGGCCTCCAGGTTCCGGAGCTCCAGGCCTCCTGGTCCTCTCTGTACAGGTAAAATTGGAAAAAAAGATTTTTTTTTAAGTTACAGGTCAACTTATAAAACAAAATATGCAACTTTTTTAATATTATTCACATATTTGAAGAAAAAATATGCATATTTTGTTTTATAAGTTGATTTTTAACTTTAAAAAATTTTTTTTTTTTTTTTCATTTTTACCTGTACAGAGACCACCTGGAGGCCTGGAGCTCCGGAACCTGGAGGCCTATCCAAAAAATCTTAAATCTGGGGGAAATTCATGATATAAGAATGATTTTATCCCTAATAACCTATCCTCTCAGTCCAAAGATAAAGCCTATACTCACCGTTTACGCAAATGTGTCAGAACTTCCCCCCCCCCCTTATTGAAATAATGTTTACGGCACTTTGGTTCATTCAAAATTAAACGATCCAGTTTTTTATTTATAGTCTATTTTTTTAGAAATGTTAATGATTTAAAAGTTTAGTTGAATTTTATTTTATTTTCTACATTTAGAAATTACGAATAAGATATTTTAAGTCACGAAACATATCTATTTATATATTTTTATTGAAAGTTTTAAAATCTATTTTTTAACAAAATATATTTTTTTGCTAGGCAAAGAAGCTATGGAGAAGATGCAAAAATCTAATATTTTGATCTCTGGGATGAAGGGACTTGGCATTGAGATCGCTAAGAATGTGATCCTTGGCGGTGTTAAGAGAGTCACAATCCACGATCAGGTATAAGACAAGAGATGATAAATTGACACACATATCAATTCCCCAATGATGATTAACAAAAACCCTTTCAGTAGATTGAAATTATTAGTTGAAAATATTAAACTAACTAGTTTGAACCAACAATTTTAATAAAACGATGGGTTTGGGTATCAGTACAATTCACATATCTTTGCATCTCATCCGTATTCATGATAATACTATAGTAAACACAACAGCAAAGAAATAAATTAAATAAGACAATTTCTTAATTAAGTGACACTTTTTAAAAAAAAAAGTCAAAGGAACTCAATTTAAACAAAGAGTTACAATAACTTACAACACTTAAATTTGAAACAGCAGTCGCGTTAAATAGGAACAATGTGGAACTGAGAAGAAACAGCGGCGGAACCGCCCCTATCGCCGAAAACCGCAATTTTCCGCCAAAATTGTTTTCGCCAAATTAGGCAATTAAACACAGTTCCACATTTCTCCAATTGGCATTCCATATTTCAGTGCTGTAACTTTTTTTGTTAAGTTACTTTGTCTTTTAGTTTTGGTATCCAAAAGTGTCACACCCGCCCATCCCCTTTATTAAAACAATTTTATCTGCACAGGGGAATGTAGAGATGTCAGATTTGAGCTCACAGTTCTACCTGACTGAAGAGGACGTGGGTAAGAACAGGGCAGAGGCTTGCTTCGCCAAGGTCTCAGAACTCAACAAATATGTCAACATGCACGTTGTAAGTATCTTAATTTCATTTATTTTGTCTAAAAATCTTTTTTTTCTAATAAATGAATGTTTTTGTCATTGGAGATGAATAAATAGATTGACTATATTTTTTTGGGTGTTGTTTTCCTTGTTCGATAACATACAGGGTGCGGCACATAAATCGAGACATTTTTTAAACGGCCATGGCGCGAAAACTACTTGACCAATCAGGACGTTTGACCCCACTATAGAAAGCTTAGGTAATGACGTAGGGTCCGACAGGGAGGGAGTTGGAATCTTGACCCCAAATTTTGTGGGTGTCTTAGGCTCATTGAGACACACATTTTGCCGTTTTTAAATTCATTTTAGCTCAATCCTAGCCGAAATGAGGTCGATTTTTCAAGATTTTGAGCCTTAAGAAATCACAAACAGTAAGGCCCGACAGGGAAGGAGTTGGAAATTTGACCCAAAATTTTGTGTGTGTCTTAAGCTCATCGAGACAAGCATTTTGAGTACTTAAAGTCCACTGTAGCTAAATCCTAGCCCAAATGAGAGCAAAAACATGGATTTTGTCAATTTGGCGGTTACTCATGTTCCTAAGGAAATGTGGCCTCCCAGCAGCCCGATCTTAATTCAATGGACTTTTGGGTCTAGGGCTACTTTGAAGCATGTACCAATAGACGTGCCCATATCACAAAGACCTCCCTCATTGCCACTATCAAGGAGAACTACGCCAGCTTGGACAGGTACATTTTGACCTGGACCTGCCGGCGGTTGAAGAGGCCGGTAGAGGCGGTGATTGAGGTTGGCGGCGATTTTAATCTACTAGTCATATACCTAATTTGCTTCCCAGTTTTTAAAATTAAATAAAATCGTTAAAATTGACGATTTTATGTTCATTTCTTTAAAAATTACAAAATGTCTCGATTTATGTGCCGCACCCTGTATTTATAAGATTTGTTTAAGCTGAGATTAGTATATATTAGCAGGTATCTAAAGGGATAAGACAATAATGGGCGATAAATTGATTTACATCCCCAATGATGATACATAATATTACCCGCTTGGTAGATAACAATTGTTTGTTGGCACGTTAGGACATATTAAACGAACTAATCAAAATTCAAAGAAGTCCTTACAGTTAATCTAACGAATAAGAAAACGTCATGCACTTTTTAACCTGTTCATATTTAATATTTACTTTTTTTAATGTTAGAAGTAGTGCAGCTACTCTATAATGAATCTATTTCCAGAAAACTGGTGAGTTAAGTGAGAGCTTGATCAAGGAGCACAGCGTGGTCGTCTTGACCAACGCCACCCTGGAGGAACAGAGAAGGGTGAACAATATCACCCACGAGGCCGGTATTGCCTTCATTGTTGCCGATGTCAGAGGTCTTTATGCTCAGGTGATGATTCTTTTGCATCATTTCTGTAAGATAAAAACCGGTTTTGCGTTAAATATTGTATCTTGGTCCCTTTTGATAGAATTTTACAAGATATAACCCAACAATCGCTTAATAATATATTTTTGGAATGTATTACTACTTAGCGCCATTAACATTCAAGGGTTATGTAAAAAAAAGCTTAAAGACCTAAATCTAAAAATAAAATAGCCCAAAACAAATGCAGGACTTCCAGGAAGATTTCTAAAAAGTAGGAATTATCAGTTTAGTTGTACTTATAATCCTAAGCTTCAGAAAAAAAGAACCTTGCTATTTTGTATAATAGAATAGTAGAGTCATTATATGTGTGTGTCGTCCTAAGTATCTCAAACTTCCATTTCCCTTATTTTACAGTTTTCGGTCAAATGTCCTGTGTACGATTAGTTCTTCCAATAAAAAGAAAATTAATCTGAAAAATAACCCCTTTTCCATTCTCAGAATTTTCACTCATTTTAGGTATTTAACGATTTCGGCTCCAGTTTTACGGTTGTGGACACGGACGGTAACCAGCCGTTGTCTGCCATGATCGCCAGTGTCGGCAAGGAGGAAAAGGGAGTGGTAACGTGTCTGGACGAGCACAGGCATGGCTTCGAGACTGGAGACTTTGTCAAGTAAGTAAATATTTTTAGAGAAAAAGATGTCCATAGATAATCCTGTAACAACTATTTGCCTAACAATTTTACAGTTGTCATTTGTCCAATATTTTAAAGGATTAGAAAGAACGACGAAATTTTATCCAAAAATATCAACTTATATAGGTATGAATAAGATGTGTTCTTAATACAACATATTCTTTCTAAAAAATAATTTACTGAACCAAAATCTAAGTATATTACCTTTTTAATTTATCTGGTATTAATCTTATGAGTTTTAGTTTATTATTCATGGAAAATTGTCTTGTGATACTAAATTTACGCTGTGAACCGGTTCTAATCCAGCATATATTAATCGGTTTCGAAACCCTTTTAGAAAATATATTAATATTTTATTTAGGGATGGCAATGCGTCAAATTTTTGGAACGGATTCGGATTCTTACATTGCCAACCCTAATTTTATTGGAATCCCTAGTATACCAATTGAAAAAATTCCAAAATCCATTCTTAATTTTTTATTTTTCCTCAGGTTTTCTGAGGTCAAGGGTATGGAGGAGTTAAACGGTTTGGAATTTGAAGTGAATGTTACCGGTCCTTACACATTCTCCATCGGGGACACATCGGCATTTTCAGATTATGTTTCTGGCGGAGTTGCAACACAGGTTTGTGTCCCTTTTACTTATCTGTAACTTACTTTGTCAGTCCGTAACGTCCCTCTTTACCCTTTTGAAAGGGGAAAATTCGGTTTTTTTTTCTTCTTTAGAACGCAGGTCCTAGTCCCTATTACTTATCTATAACTAACTTTGTCGAACTGCCTTTCTTATATTATATGGGGGGAAACCTAAAAGTATACAAGATTTTCTAGTCTTCTGGAAGATATTGAATCCTTTGTTTTTTTTTCGGATCCTCTGACAAATCTTCTTTATATTTTTGTGATAAAAAAGTTTGATAAACTTAACATTAAAAAAACTTCTTTTTTGTCTCTTTGTCACAATCAGTTTTAATTTGTTCTCTATGTTACTACAATTGAATGAAAGCAAGGGTATAGGATAGAGAATTTTCAGTGTCAAGATGAGCATCCTAACATCAACTTCTTAATGGTAAATCCCCCCCCCCTCCCATTCTTTTTTTCTGAACAGAATCATAAACAAATATTTATTATTAGGTGAAGAAGCCTAAGATAGTAAGTTTCAAGAACTTGGAGGACTCGATGAAGGAGCCAGAATTTGTCATCACCGACTTCGCCAAGTTCGATTCCCCCGCCAAGCTACATGTCTGCTATCAAACTCTCCACAGGTAAATAAAATCAGTTGCTAGTTGTTAATTGACCTTGAGGAGTTTTGTAACAGTTTCCGCGGATATAAGAATGTACAATAAGATTAAAACCAGTTTTTTTTAGCCCCGATATGTTTAAGGTAAGGGCTAATAAAACTAAGATTGTACTTTTCTATATTCGTAGAAAACTAAATATAATACGATGCTATACATAATTTTTCAGTATGGCTGCAAGTCTGTACAAATCCACCTGAAATTAATCGATTTCGAAGCAATACTGGAAATAATATTCATTTAACATTAACAATTAGGGGATGTCTGTAATTACGTCGTTAAATGTTATTATGTTGATATTTAGCATCCCGTATAATAAGGATTTTGATTATTTTATTCTCTTTTTTGTTTCTTTAGTTTTATATTGCATCACTCTAAACATTATACCATTTACATGAAACCTTGGTATAACTGTAATTGACCATTTTAATATTTCAGCTATATCGCCGCTCACGGCAAGACCCCCGCCCCTTGGAGTGAGACCGACGCCCAAGCATTTGTAGCACTTGCCAAGGTAATATTTTTTTGTGTGTGTAATCTTTTCCATAATGCTAACTTTTGTTTTTTAAAGCATCAATAACTGAAAATTCATCAGTCAAAAATAAGTTTTTTATATTAACTTCAATTAAGATCCCAAAATACCCGCGCACAACAGGGTTTAAATGAATTTTAAGTTCCTGTAAGTTTCTAAATATACTTATACACTTTATTATACAGATACTTCAACGTCAGATATTGGATATTTTTTAGATTCCTCTCATCTGAGTTTGTCAGTTTTCACATTTAATCTGCCTTGCTGAGCGGAAACCAAAAATGTATTAATATTCAGGAAATGTTCCCTGACTCCGTAACATGCGAGGCTGATGAGGCGTACCTGGCTCAGTTTGCCAAGATCTCGCAGGGTGATCTCAATCCTATGTGTGCCGCCTTAGGTAACAATTTGTTGATCACAAGATATCTTATACTCCCCGCCCCTTTTACGCAAATTGACAATATATGTTGAAAACAATTTTAAGAAAGCAATTTAGCAACGTACAAAAATCGAAATATTATTTCTTGGATGTTGCACCAGAATTTTATTTACTCCAATAAAGTGATGCTCGCAGCTGACTAAAATGATGAGCCTTTCCCTTACATTTTTCCCTCCCTTTCCTGCTGGATGAACGATCACGAATAAACGCAAAAAGTGTAACCCCCAGCATTTGCTGACGTCAGGAAATCCGTCTGAATTGATTCTAGTTATGATTATATCTGTCTTAATTGACATGATGATTTTATCATATAACCCCTTCGCATATTTTGACGCATTTTTCGGAAATTTAAGTCGTGTAGTTTATCT
The DNA here is from genome assembly GCF_053477335.1 of Acartia tonsa. NCBI lineage: Eukaryota > Metazoa > Arthropoda > Copepoda > Calanoida > Acartiidae > Acartia > Acartia tonsa. The sequence continues at coordinate 13,717,586 of NC_137264.1, forward strand.
AAAATTGGGTATGTACGCTTTTATGTCTGTTTACAAGTTGGTTAAAGTAAGTTACTTTTAAACAAGTTCTAGCGGCTGCGTTTCTAGCATATAAGAGCTTTATATTCGGAGAAGAAAGAAATGTAGGGAAATAGCCTAAAACCAAACTGCGCCCCTATCATCTAGCATCTATGAAGGGGTAAGAAGGGAGCAGAAAAGTAGTCTAAAATCGTCCCTAGACTAAAATAAAATAGCCTAAAACCATTCAGGGACCTTCAAAAAGCATCATTAAAATGGAGAATTCAATCGGTTCAGTAGTTGTCGAAATTTCAAGCTACAGACAAAAAATTCTTACCACTTTATAAAATAAAATTATTGTTATTGCTGCGCTACTTAAACACAGAATTATTCTTGTTGAATTAAGTATACAGTTTGATTTCATTTGGGTACAAGAAGGAATGAATCCATAAATGTGAATTTAGTTAGTTTATTTTATCTCTATATTAAATACTAGAGGTCTCTAGGGTATAGGAAGGCTAGCATTTTCTTCTAGGGGTGCTTTCTCTTTGTATGGTCGTTGGACCCTCCCACAAAAGATAGTTACAAAACTTCTCAGCACCTATGCGAAGCTGAACTGTAAAGGAGAATCATATCGGTTCAGCGGTTAGCTAAATTCTGTAGTATAAATATACAGACAGACTAACATAGACATCCTGTTACTTTTATGTAAGAAAGATTTGAATTTAACCAAAGAAGCTCTTTAACAAAAACATTGAAATACAAAAAAGCTGCGCTACTTGTGACATAACTAAATATTCACATTACGTTATGAAACTTGTTATGAATCAAATATCCAGAACTAAGGTACAGACAAATTAACATGGGAATTTACAATTTATGTTTCCCATACTTGCATTTTATTTTATCATGATTATGTAAAAAAAAAATTATAAGCTGAAAAATAAAATGAAATAAGTTATATATCGTATCGTATTATAATAATTAAAAAAAAAATTTAGGCGTTATCCTCTTAAAATTTTTTTTTCAATTTTGTAAACCCCCCCCCCCCCCCCCCCCCCCGAATTTTTCGTTAAAAACGGCTCCAAATCTAAATTAGCTAAAAATGATTTTTTAAGTAATAATATAATTTGGCAACGGTCTATTTCCCTATAATAAACTGAAAAACTATTGTTACTTAACAAATAGACACACATCCTTCTACTTTTATATAGCTTGAATCAAATAAAAGCAAAATATTTTATATTATTTATTTTATTTTATCAAATTCAATAATGAACAAAAATTGATATATTAATTTTAAGGTAGGAGCCGGAGCCACATCAAAATTAAACGGCTCCGACACCCTGGCAGTATATGTATATCTAATATAAACCACTAGACCATGTCTATCAAAGTTTTGATATTGATAATGAGTCTTATGTAATCTCAAGATATTACTCATGTTATGCTTGATCAGAATTAAAAATACTTGGGGTTTTATCTCTTATCTATTTTGGTGAGGTAAATCACACATAACTTCTATTCTTTTATTTTGAATGTGATTTAACCCCTCCTACATGTTATTTGATATCCTTAAACATTTCTGGGAACAAAATGAAGATTCTATTAAAAAAGACAACTTATTCGTTTAAGGCATTTTTGAGATCTTAACCTACTGTTAACCCTCATCCTACTTATTTTATGAAAATGATAACAGTATATAATATTGCAAGGGAAAAATTATCATAAAAGAGACAAAAGGGTTTTATTGTTATTATTCTAATCTATTATGCTGTTATTAGTATCAACAAAAAAAAATTACATTTAAGATTATGAAAATAAAATGAAATCTTTGTATATTCAACCGAACTATACATTTCTTGTTTAAATCTTGTCATGTGTAGATTAATGACATAAGCGACATAGCTAAAGTTTGTTACTTTCTATTTTATGTCTTTCTGTTTTTTTATCTTTTCGTATTTCGAAAATTGAGGACTAATATTTTATGTAGTAAATTGTTTAGGTCAAGTAGCTTGTGGAAGGGATAGAATTGCGTATTTTTGTTGTTGAAATAACTAGTTTTTAGCAGTTCTCCTTAAAATATGATAAAGAAATGAAATCTAAAATTTACTAACAAATGATTTAAATATGTTCTTTTTATACAGTAGAAAAAAATTCAAAAATTTCAATTGATGCCAAAATTACTTTTTGTATATTAACCAAAATCAATTTGACAGAAAATATTATTTGAGGGGTGTGTTACTCATGTATCAAAAACCTGTTATAACAAATATTAAACTTCCCTGAAAAAAAGCGGAATTGTTTGTTAAATGGTTTACTAGATTTTACTGGACAAACAACTGTTATGCTATTTTATGATTTCATCCTTGTTTTCATGTGATTAGGAAATGATGAAGTGACATATGGACAGTGACAGGGAAATTAATTCTGTAAAAAAATGAACTGTTTAATTTTCCCAGTTTTCTTTTCATGCATATTAAAGTTACACGATTAAGAGAGAGGTAGGTTTCTGGTTGTCTATAGTTATTTTCAATAAGAAATACACATATTTAGTGAATATTATCGTTCTACTACTATTTTTAAGCCTTAAAACACACACCTTTACGGATTTTAACCGAAACCTACCTCTCCCTTTCTCAAGTAGCTGTGAAACTTCATGTTGGTCTTCAGAAGTTTTTTGTCATGTATTTTTATCTTGATATTATAGTACTGGATTAAAGGGGGCAGGGGTTAAATAACTGTATGTCCACAGGACCCTGTGCTGATTTTAATTGGGTCTCTGAATATGAACCAATAGGCTCGGAAATATAATCACAGCCAAGTCGATACAAAAGCGCAAAAAGCAATTTACTAGCAGACGAAAAATGTCCTCCCCACTAGATTCAGGAATTTGTTTGGGTTATATATATCTCTACTAATACATTTATTTCCTGTAAAAGCTGTTATTATTTGCAAGATCATTATTCGAATATTTCTCCCTATAGCTGAATGTGCTCAAAAGGGTTAAAAGAATTTGCATTCAGGAATCTAGACGCGTTTTTTCAGGGATAAGTAAACTTTATATTTGGAGAATTAGTACAACAAAAAAGTAAATAAATATAAGAATTTATGGAGAAAACTTTGTTTTGTTGCTATATACTTATTGGCAAGCTCCTAGTATCTAGGATATCTGAATTCAAAGGTTAGGGGATAAGTTGAAAAATAACCTGAAACTACAAGTGACTTCAATCAATTAAGTCCCCAAAGATTGATAATAACATTTTCTTATTCGTTGGCTTAACAACTTAATGAATTTCGATAGGTTGGTTTACTGATTGTCCAAATGTTTCAACTACATTAGGGGTAATTTTGTGTTATCATTTTATCTCTTTACTCCTGAGATGTGCGTGTGTTTCACCTCACACATTGAGAAATTCTGACTTTTCGTTGATTTTTGTAAAATTTGGGGCAAGACATTTCTAATTATGTACGTTTGTTGCTAACTTGTTGGATTTCAATTTTTTGTATCTTATAATTTATTGAAAAGTTTATGTTTTAGTCGTTTTGTATTATATACAGCTTTTCACGGTTATAAAAATGTACAATTATAAGTTTAAAACTAAGTTTTGTTAATCCCGAGATACCGAAGGCAATGGCTAACTTAACTCGCAGAGAGTGAACAATGGGCAGTTTATTACACTAGTCCCCAAAGTTCTATAATAACGTTTTCTTATTCGTTGGCTATACAATAGGATATATAAGATGGAAGGAATTTTAATGTTTAAGGGAGATTTAAAATCTGCATCAAATTTTAAGGATTTTTATAAAATTCGTTTTTTGTATAATTCTTTACCTAATAGCGGAAATACAATTAAAGTTCATAAATTTTGACCGATAGGATAGGTGGATTTGAAACTACCTGCGCTCTAATTGGTTGAATGATGTACGACTCCAATCAGAGCGCAGATAATTTTCAATCCACTAATCACAGATGTCAAAATTAATTAACTTAAATTGTATTTCCGCTTTTAGATAAAGAATTATACAAAAAACGAATTTTATAAAAAAAAGAATCCTTAAAATTGGATGCAGATTTCAAATCTCCCTCTAACATTAAAATTCTTTCCAACTTATATATCTTACTATACAACTTAGGGTACTTTAATTGAATTATTGAATGTGCAAACGTTTCAACCACTAACCTGGCGCTACAAAAGGAGTAATTTTGTTTATCATTAGGGATGTACATTAATTTATCGGCCATTGTCTTATCCCTTTAGATCTCTGATAAATGTCCTTTTTTTCAGGCGGTATCGTTGGTCAGGAGGTTATGAAGGCGAGCAGTGGCAAATTTTCCCCAATTTATCAGTGGAAATATTTTGATGCCCTGGAGTGTCTGCCAGAGGATAAATCAGCACTCACTGAGGACAACTGCAAGCCTATTGGCTCCAGGTATGGTTTTGTTTATCATATTGTACTCAATGAACTATTTAGAAACGTCTTAGAAAGCTTTACATTGATGTAAATAGGAGGGGACATATCTAGGACTATTAATAAAGGTTTTATTGTCTTTGGGCTTCCCAATTTAGTAGATTTCTAAATTGTGTATTTTTATAATAGGTCAAGTTTACCCGGAGGGAGGGGACTTTGGGTTTTTTATTAAGTCTAGTGTCTAGTGTCCAAACGTTTCAACCAATAATCGTAATCTACATAAGGGGAATTTTTTGTATCATCTTCAGGGGTTTTCATCAATTTATCGGCCATTGTCTTTTGCTCCCTGTCATGTTCAATTCGTTTTACGAAATCTGAACAAAAGATAGTTACGATATGTTTATTTAATACTTATCATTACAGATATGACGGCCAGATAGCTGTGTTCGGCAAGGACTTCCAGGAGAAGCTCGGCCAACAGAAATGGTTTGTTGTGGGCGCCGGTGCTATTGGCTGTGAGCTGCTGAAGAACTTTGCCCTGATTGGTCTCGGCTGTGGCGGCGGTAATGTCAGTGTCACTGATATGGACATGATTGAAAGGTAGTTACGCTTTTTAATATTATTTTTTTTTCTCAATATGATATGGCTTTGAAATCCAAGGCATAAAATTCAATCTCAGTAATGCTGAACTGAAAAATCATGTATCGTACAATTTTCCACAAAAAATTAAGTAAAATAAGGGGGGGTTTTTAATGCAACCATCTCGTAATCAGTGAGCAAATGGCACTTAGAATTCGAATTTCGAGCTGAAATTTTGCATGGGTAATCCTTGGTAGGTCTATTTTCCCTAAATCGAACAAAAAGTTGGAAAAGTAACGGCTGGCGGCTGCAGCTCAGCCGTTTAGCCGTTTTTGGCCTATTTTTAGGGCAAATTCATCATTATTTACGTAGGAATCAACTTTTTAAAACATAGTTTTGGTTTAATTCATATTTAATGATAGCAATAACCATTTTTTTAAATTTCTAGTACCAGCTGCTAAACGGCTAGAACCGGCTGAAAACGGCTGGGAGCGGCCAAGAGTATGAAGAGTAGATAGGGCTTATGACATGTCTAGGGGTAGGTTTTTATGGGTGCTGAGCTCAAAAATGGTACCAAAAATAGTGGCGGCCAATCTATATGGTATCTGAGCAACAGCTGCAGCTCAGATGGGAGCGGCCAAGAGTAAAATGAGTACATAGGGCTTGTGACGTGTCTTGGGGTAAGTTTTTATAGGTACTGAGCTCAAAAATGCTCCCAAAAATAGTGGCGACCCATCCATATGGCAGCTGGGTAACGGCTGCAGCTCAGCTGGGGGAGGCTAAGAGTAGAATGAGTAGATAGGGCCTTGTGGGCTGTAGCTGTTACCCAGCTGCCATATGGATGAGCCGCCACTATTATTGTTAGTATTTTTGAGCTCAGCACTCATAAATACCTACCCCTGGACACGTCACAAGCCCTATGTACTCATTCTACTTTCGGCTGCTCCCAGCTGAGCTGCCGCCGTTACCCAGCTGCCACATGGATGGGTCACCACTATTTTTGGTAGCATTTTGAGCTCAGAACTCATAAAAACCTACCCTAAGACACATCACAAGCCCTATCTACTCATTCTACTCTTGGCCTCTCACAGCTGAGCTGCGTCCATTACACAGCTGCCATGTGGATGGGCCTCCACTATTTTTGTTAGCATTTTTGAGCTCAGCACCCATAAAAACCTACCCCTAGACACGTCATAAGCCCCATCTACTCATTCTACTCTTGACCGCTCGCAGCTGAGCAGCAGCTGTTACCCAGCTGCCATATGGATTGGCCGTCACTATTTTTAGTAGCATTTTTGAGCTCAGCACCCATAGAAACCTAATCCTGGACACGTTACATGCCTCATGTACTCATTCTACTCTTGGCCTATCTCGTCTGAGCTGCGGCCGTTACCCAGCTGAGCTGCGTCCATTACACAGCTGCCATGTGGATGGGCCTCCACTATTTTTGTTAGCATTTTTGAGCTCAGCACCTATAAAAACCTACCCCTAGACACGTCACAAGCCCTATCTACTCATTCTACTCTTGGCCGCTCGCAGCTGAGCTGCAGCTGTTACCCAGCTGCCATATGGATTGGCCGTCACTATTTTTAGTAGCATTTTTGAGCTCAGCACCCATAGAAACCTACCCCTAGACATGTCACAAGCCCTATCTACTCTTCATACTCTTGGCCGCTCTCAGCCGTTTACAGCCGGTTCTAGCCGTTTAGCAGATGGTACTAGAAATTTAAAAAATGGTTATTGCTATCATTTAATATGAATTAAACCAGAACTATGTTTATGGGTAACAGCTACAGCCCACAAGCCCTATCTACTCATTCTACTCTTAGCCTCCCCCAGCTGAGCTGCAGCCGTTACCCAGCTGCCATATGGATGGGTCGCCACTATTTTTGGGAGCATTTTTGAGCTCAGTTCCTATAAAAACTTACCCCAAGACACGTCACAAGCCCTATGTACTCATTTTACTCTTGGCCGCTCCCATCTGAGCTGCAGCTGTTGCTCAGATACCATATAGATTGGCCGCCACTATTTTTGGTACCATTTTTGAGCTCAGCACCCATAAAAACCTACCCCTAGACATGTCATAAGCCCTATCTACTCATTCTACTCTTGGCCTCTCACAGCTGAGCTGCGTCCATTACACAGCTGCCATGTGGATGGGCCTCCACTATTTTTGTTAGCATTTTTGAGCTCAGCACCTATAAAAACCTACCCCTAGACACGTCACAAGCCCTATCTACTCATTCTACTCTTGGCCGCTCGCAGCTGAGCTGCAGCTGTTACCCAGCTGCCATATGGATTGGCCGTCACTATTTTTAGTAGCATTTTTGAGCTCAGCACCCATAGAAACCTACCCCTAGACATGTCACAAGCCCTATCTACTCTTCATACTCTTGGCCGCTCTCAGCCGTTTACAGCCGGTTCTAGCCGTTTAGCAGATGGTACTAGAAATTTAAAAAATGGTTATTGCTATCATTTAATATGAATTAAACCAGAACTATGTTTATGGGTAACAGCTACAGCCCACAAGCCCTATCTACTCATTCTACTCTTAGCCTCCCCCAGCTGAGCTGCAGCCGTTACCCAGCTGCCATATGGATGGGTCGCCACTATTTTTGGGAGCATTTTTGAGCTCAGTACCTATAAAAACTTACCCCAAGACACGTCACAAGCCCTATGTACTCATTTTACTCTTGGCCGCTCCCATCTGAGCTGCAGCTGTTGCTCAGATACCATATAGATTGGCCGCCACTATTTTTGGTACCATTTTTGAGCTCAGCACCCATAAAAACCTACCCCTAGACATGTCATAAGCCCTATCTACTCATTCTACTCTTGGCCTCTCACAGCTGAGCTGCGTCCATTACACAGCTGCCATGTGGATGGGCCTCCACTATTTTTGTTAGCATTTTTGAACTCAGCACCCATAAAAACCTACCCCTAGACACGTCATAAGCCCCATCTACTCATTCTACTCTTGACCGCTCGCAGCTGAGCAGCAGCTGTTACCCAGCTGCCATATGTATTGGCCGCCACTATTTTTTGTAGTATTTTTGAGCTCAGCACCCATAAAAACCTAACCCTTGACATGTCACATGCCCTATGTACTCATTCTACTCTTGGCCTCTCGCAGCTGAGCTGCCGCCGTTACCCAGCTGCCACATGGATGGGCCGCCACTATTTTTGGTAGCATTTTTGAGCTCAGCACCCATAAAAACCTACCCCTAGACACGTCACAAGCCCTATCTACTCATTCTACTCTTGGCCGCTCGCAGCTGAGCTGCAGCTGTTACCCAGCTGCCATATGGATTGGCCGTCACTATTTTTAGTAGTATTTTTGAGCTCAACACCCATAAAAACCTACCCCTAGACATGTCACAAGCCCTATCTACTCTTCATACTCTTGGCCGCTCCCAGCCGTTTTCAGCCGGTTCTAGCCGTTTAGCAGCTGGTACTAGAAATTAAAAAAAATGGTTATTGCTATCATTTAATATGAATTAAACCAAAACTATGTTTTAAAAAGTTGATTCCTACGTAAATAATGATGAATATGCCCTAAAAATAGGCCAAAAACGGCTAAACGGCTGAGCTGCAGCCGCCAGCCGTTACTTTTCCAACTTTTTGTTCGATTTAGGGAAAATAGACCTACCAAGGATTACCCATGCAAAATTTCAGCTCGAAATTCGAATTCTAAGTGCCATTTGCTCACTGATTACGAGATGGTTGCATTAAAAACCCCCCCCTTAAAATTCATCTCGAGCCGTTAAAATGAACACTGATTCCACAATTATTCATTTTAATCCGCGGAAAACTGTTCATCTTACAATTCGATAATGATAATAACTACATATTATTTCTGAGGCAAGAAGTTATTATGCTAATTTCTGCCACGAATTACTGATATTTTGACAGACATGAAGCAAAAAAAGTATTCCTTCTCACTCTGAATGTTTCACATCCCTAAACTATCAACAAAACAGTAAGGTCTTTATTTTTATATGTTTTTACAAACAACCATAATGTTAGGTTCTTTTTCTTAACGTTTTGTATTTACTCAAGTTTTTTTTTCAGATCAAATCTGAATCGCCAGTTCTTGTTCCGCGACGCTGACATCCAGAAGTACAAGGCCCAGACAGCTGTGAAGGCTGTCAAGGCGATGAACCCCAACGCCAACTACACCTCCATGGAGCTGAGGGTGGGGGGTGAGACGGAGAATGTGTTCAATGACAAGTTTTTCAATAATTTGGATGGCGTGGCGAATGCCTTGGATAACATCGAAGCGCGTACCTATATGGATAGAAGGTAACCGATTAATAAAAATGGCATATTCCAAGTAAATCTGAAATTGTTTTATTAAAAAATTAGTTAATATAAGAACAGTGGTTAAGCCCCAAGAGGCCTTTAGGAATACTGAAGGAAAGTGGGAAGAGTCGACCATTAAACTGGGATGAGGGATATTTTGTCCAGGGGCTATTTTATCGGGAGTTTTAAGTACCATCTGAGTCTGACTAAATAGTTAAAAACTTTCCCTAGACACATAATGATCTTCTCTGAAGAGAAGAACCAAATCGGTCCAGCGGTTGGCAAGGTCTTAAGCTACAGACAAACATCCTGATACTATCCTGTATTTGTATAGATGTGTATATTACAACAAGCCACTATTGGAATCCGGTACCCTGGGGACCAAGGGCAACACCCAGGTGGTGATTCCTAAGCTGACAGAGTCCTACAGCTCCAGCCAAGACCCCCCAGAGAAGTCTATCCCCATCTGCACCCTGAAGAACTTCCCCAACGCCATTGAGCACACCCTGCAGTGGGCCAGGGACGTGTTTGAGGGACAGTTTACACAGGCGCCCCTCACGGCAGCTCAATATATTGAGGTAAGGATTAGTTTAGACAGGTTCCCTTCACGGCAGCTCAATATATTAAGGTAAGGATTAGTTTACACAGGCTACCTTCACGGCAGCTCAAAATTGAGGTAAGGATTAGTTTACACAGACTCCCCTCACGGCAGCTCAATATATTGAGGTAAGGATTAGTTTACACAGGCTCCCCTCACGGCAGCTCAATATATTGAGGTAAGTATTAGTTTACACAGGCTCCCCTCACGGCAGCTCAATATATTGAGGTAGAATTTATTAATGTTCACTTTTACATATTATCACATCTGCTCAGTGTTTAATACTTCCAAAAAGACATAATAGCAAACGATATAAGAGATTTTTTGATGGAGGGAGTTAACAATAATCTGTAAATTAATTTTGATTGATAGGTTTTACACTAATTTTTTCCAAACTTACTGACCTATAGACGGGATTTTCTGTCTGATTATCATTATTGGGATGTTTTAATCTAACGTCTTATCCCTCAAGATCCCTGGGTTATATTAAGGGATAGGAAACATCTTTAACAACTGAATAAATTTTTTAAATTGGTAATTTAGCTGACTTAAGATTTTGTCGGGCAATACTTCTGATACAGACAGGGGTGTATATTCTACATGGGATCCCCGGCTCAGGGGGGGGGGGGGGGATAAAAAATTAGTGGTTGGAGGGAAAAAAATGTAAAAATTAAGAAAACTGAAAACATTTTTTCCATTTCCACCCCCCCTCTCCTTGGTAAAAAAACTAAAAGAATGTGTGGTAGGAGGGATAAAATAAATAAAATATAGAGTTCTTTAAATATTTTTCCATTTTCCCCCCTACTTTGTGAGAAAAAACTAGGGGGGGGGGGAAATAAAGAAATTTGTAGCCGGGGAAAAAAAGTAAATATTGTGCAGAATATACACCCCTGGATACAGACGACCTTTGTATCTGCCCAAAAATATTATTATAGTTTTATTTCGCTAGTTGTTTACACCGTATTCCTGAGGTGAATTCTTAAAAAACTTTTTTGATTCACTGCCTCACTAAAATCCCCTCTAAATTTTTAGCGAGCCTCACTAAGGGAATTTTTAGTGAGGCATAAGTTTTTAAGAATCCAGCTCTGGATAGAAAACATTAAAATGATAAGCAAATATATATCAACCGGATTTTCTACTATTCTTTAAAAGGCTATTTCATAAAACTTCTATTTTTCTAGGACGAGAACTTTAAAGACAAGACATTGACTCTGCCTGGAGCTCAGCCTGTTGAAACATTAGAAACTGTTAAAAGAATTCTCATCTCAGAGAGACCGTCAGATTTTAAGGTTGGTTTTGTTTTTTTTTAACAAAAAATTAGTCAAATTCTTAATTATGTTGTTGTTTTTTGTAAGTTCAGATTTGTTGAAAAATAAAATTTAGATTTAAAAGTGAAAACATTACTTAGTAGAATATTCGAAAGAACGAAAAGTGAACCAAAAGCTTTTTGATCAATGTATTTCTGATTGTTATATAAAAAGCTTTGTATTGGTTAAATAACAGCCCCACAGGGTCTAGAAATATATATTAAAAAAAGAAATTAGTGGGGGGGGGGGGGGGTACATATTAAAGATTTATTAGGAATTATGTTTGCATAGTGTGATTTGAAAAATTTTAATAGCATGGATCAAAAAAATTTTGTTTTAGGATTGCGTAGCTTGGGCCCGTTTGACATGGCAAGAATTGTTCCACAATCAGATTGCCCAACTTCTTCACAATTTCCCACCAGACCAGGTATGTAGAGCATCGTCGGGAAGGTGATAGGTTCGAATCACCGGCCAAACACCGCGTCATAACCAAAGACGTTAAAAGTGGTTCCTACTGCAACTATGTCGGGTTAGCGACAATATTTAGAGTAGAGGAAATGGCTTGGCCCAAAACAGTCGCAACTCATAATTATTCAAAAGTAGGACAAAGGTCGTGTAATCAAAGGTTTGGTTTTCTGAAAGAGCGTTTGATAATATAATATAATCCCCTTTAATTTATATTTTGAGGCCGGTTTTAAAAGTGTGTTCATTAAAACTGACATCTACTTGAAACCGGTGTATGCCCGCCTATGGTTTGAACCTGTTATTGTTAAAACTCTGCTAAAATTGTTATCACTTATGCACTAATCTCTTGAATAATTCATTCTTTTTTACATATTTTTTTAATGCTTTACTTCAATTGTATATAATAGTTCTTATTTTTAGGTAACCAGTTCTGGAAGCCCATTCTGGTCAGGCCCCAAGAAATGTCCCAAGCCCTTGGACTTCTCAACTGATGATACTCTACACATGGACTTTGTGGATGCTGCTGCCAATCTTATGGTAAGAAATCCTAATAGTTAATTCTCGCATCGTATTATAAACAACTTTCCGCGGATATAAAATGTATATTATAATTATAAGATTAAAACTTATTTCTTAGCCCCGAGGTGCCAAAGGCATAGGCTAAAAAACTGGTTATAATCTAATGATTGTACACTTTTATATTTGTAGAAAACTAGTTTTAATACGATGCTAGACATAATTTTTCAGTATAGCTGGGAACCGGTTCTGATCCACCGGATGAAAAAATGTCCCTTAGGATCGAAATGTGTATTAAGTGTTCAAGCATGACACCCATGAAAAAATTTTAAGGCATGCGCAAGCTGTATGAGTTATGGTTGGTCCAAAAACTCACCCCCCAAAAGGATTTTTAATTTTGTTAAGGTTTTCCAAGGGATACAGATTTTGAAAAATACGTGGTAAAATTAAATATAAATTGGAAAGGTTGCGTGATTTTTTTAAATTTTACATATATAATTTTCTTCTATGAGACATTGTGTTATCATTATGAATGGGAAAGGTACAACTTTAATAGATTCTTAGTCACTCCAGGCTGGTTCAAAAGACATGCGGCCGAAGGCTGTGCAACCAGCAGTTTGGCTGCCAGCTGACATCAAAGTTATCATAAATTGGCAAAAATTGACATTTTTGTAGGTTTTTTTGCGGCATGGTGCGGCAAAGCTATGTGACCTAACGTGCATGTGGGTGCATTGGGTCATGATGATTCATTTGCATATTTAGCAAATATTTTACCTCTATTTCCTTGGCCGTAGTGGCTGTTCAGAGTCATTGAGTGTAAATTGGTCAGTAACATTTAAAATAATCATTATTTTACGGCCAGTAACGGAAAAACCAACATTCTTGTCCGGCATTAAAACTATCAGGGATTAAATATTTTTTAAAGGAATTAATATTTTAACCCCCTCAATGTAGTTATATAAATTATAGCTGTAATCTTTATATATATATTATATCTAGCGGCTGCGCTAGGTATAGGGGCTCTAAAAGAGGAAGAAAGGGCAAATCCAGCCTAAAACTATCCCAAGACTGAAGTCCCAAAATATAATGGACTAAAATCATGTGGGACTTATGTCAAGCTTCCCTATAATGGAGACCTCCATCTTTTCAGTAATTATCAAAATCTTAAGCTACAGACAAAAAATCTTGTCTACTTTGTATAATAAGATATATCCTTTTTTAAAACATTGTAAAGAATAGTTGAACCTGTTAAAATAACATTAGGGGGGTCAAATCTATCCCAAAAGTTTCAATGTCCTGACAATATCAGTTGAGTTGCTGGCTAGGCCTGTCATCTTACCAAAACAGCTATAACTGTAAGTACAATAACAGCTGTTTTATTATGCCATTTTTATACAAGTGACTTTGAACGGCTGTCATGGCCAGGGAAATAGAGATAAAACATTTTCTCAAAATACAAATGAAACTTTATGGCCAAATGAATTCAGAAATGGGTTACCCTAACCTTTCGGTCAAACAGCTCACAGTGGGATCTTTTGCCAAAAAACGGGACATTAAGGGTAGACAAAAGTAAACATCAATAAAAAAGCTTGTATTTGACGAAATGATGTAATTTCTTTTGCTTTAACTTAAAAATAACATAAATTTTGCTCCTGTTAACTTCTAATGTGCATTTGGTAAGTACGTCTGGCGGTTTTGGAGGAGCGAAGCTACCCTATTTTTAAAAAATCTATAAACCTTCATAACTTTAGTTAGGATAGGAATATTTTAACAAAATAAACGTCTATGTAAATATTTCTTCAATGCAAACAATGTTCGTGAACATGAATATAGCGTCAGGTGCACCCAGTTCGAGTCCCGGCATTTTTAGGTAATTCCAGTATAAGTAAAATAGGACACTAATAAGGCATGTTTTCTAATGTTTTTTTTTACAGATATAAACAACAATAACATAATTTTCAAAACACTTTTGATTTTGTGTTAATACCTTTATTCTAAGTCTAGCTATCTTCATTTAAAGTTTGTTTAAGAATATAAACATAATTGCTTATATTATATTCTCTCTCAAACGTATATTTCTCTCTCTCTCTCTCAGACGCATATACAGTGTGTTTTTTTTTATGAGAACTTTTTTGAAAGCAATTTTACCCCACTTATAGTTATCAGAATTTAATAATTAATGGCTTATTTTCTTCGTTTTTTAAGGGAAATTATGAAACAACCAAAAAAATTACAGTTTTTGTTGAAAAAGTACAGTAAAGTTGAAAATTAAAAACTTAGGTGACAACATCTAAAAATGGTTTTAGCGCATTTTTCTTAAGCTCAAAATTGGATTTTCAGTAGTCGACTTTGGGGGGCCAGTACTTTCTCCCTGATTGAGATATGGCCTTCAAACTTTGACCTATTCTAGTACATGTCCCCAATAGTATCTGTATAAATTTATAGCTCTATATTTCAACTTTGAAGCGTTTTGCAGCCATTCTTGCAAAAGGTAGAATATTTGAACATAAGAAAAATGCGCTAAAACCATTTTTAGATGTTGACACCTAAGTTTTTAATTTTCAACTTTACTGTACTTTTTTAACAAAAACTGTAATTTTTTTGGTTGTTTCATAATTTCCCTTAAAAAACGAAGAAAATAAGCCATTAATAATTAAATTCTGATAATTCAAAAAAGTTCTCATAAAAAAAAACACACTGTATAATGTTTTTGCAATATTATAATTAATCCCCGAATTTGAATTTCTGCTTAACCAAAACCAGTTAGAAATACAATTTTTTTCAGAACACATGAAATTTAGCAAATTTAATTGCTAAAATAAAAGTATTTAGAAGTCATCTTTTTTTAAGGACTCCTTGCTCGCTTAAATGTCTATTAAAACCGCGAGAACGGCAAAAATCGTTAAAAATCACACCTACGGCGGCAAATAACGGCGAAACGGTTGGCCGGAGGCAAATAATGCATAAGTAAAGAAAGTTCCGCCTCAAAAAGTTAGAAAACATTGCAGAGATGACTTAGGACTCTAAAATGACTCCTTCCCCCTCTAACGAGGGAAAATTTCAAATTAACAAGAACGAAATTGTTCAAACCATGCAATGTAAAATGCTCAATTACTCAAAAACGGCCGGGAGGCCCCAGGTTATGAAAACTGTTTTAAACACAATACATGTTGCATATTAATATTATTATTGCAAAACCCGGGGCATCCTGGCCGTTTTTGGGTAAAATGGAGAAAACTGATTTTTTGGGGTTAAAAATCTTAATATTTTTGGTGAAATTTTCTCACAAAATGTCAATTTACACCACCAAAAAAATATTTTTTTTAAATTTTTCTTTAATTAGACATTGGTTCAGGTATCTGAAAAGTACCTCAATCAAAAATTATTTTCATAAGATGAACATAAATGTATTTTTTGTTGCTTTGAAAAAATTGTGTAAAAAAATCTGGAAAATCATCATAACTGAAAAGAAATTTTTCACTACCTTTTTTAAAAATGGCATAAATCCGCCAAAAATGAATATTTTTTAAAATTTCTTTTCTAGCTGTCTACTTACAGCCATTATTAATTCCTAGGATAGATAAAAGTCAATTTTAAATTTTTTGGATGTCCCACTGGATCCCACTGTGCAGCTTAGCCGCACCATGCCAACAAAAATTCTCAAAAACGTCAATTTTTGCCAAATTATGATATCTTTGATGGCGACTGACGGCCAAACGGCTGGTTGGATAGTCTTCGGCTGCATGTCTTTTGAACCAGCCTGGAGTGACTAAGAAAAACCTATCATAGATGTAACTCTCCCATTCAGAGGGGTCGCATAATATCTCATAAAAGAAGATTATATACAGGGTGGGGCAAATAAGACCGGACAAATTCTAACTTCTAAACAAATAAACATAAAATCGTCAATTTTAAAGATTTTATTGAATTTTAAAAACTGGCAAGCAAAATAGGTATATGACTAGTAGATAATTCAACAAAATCGCCGCCAGCCTCAATGACCGCCTCTATCGGCCTCCTCAACCGCCGGCAGGTCCAGGTCAAAATGTACCTGTCAAAGCTGGCGTAGTTCTCCTTGATAGTGGCAATGAGGGAGGTCTTTGTGGTATGGGCACGTCTATTGGTGCATGCTTCAAAGTAGCCCTAGGCCCAAAAGTCCATTGAATTAAGATCGGGCTGCTGGGAGGCCACATTTCCTTAGGAACATGAGTAACCGCCAAATTGATAAAATCCATGTTTTTGCTCTCATTTGGGCTAGGATTTAGCTACAGTGGACTTTAAGTACTCAAAATGCGTGTCTCGATGAGCTTAAGAAACACAAAAAATTTTGGGTCAAATTTCTAACTCCTTCCCTGTCGGGCCCTACTGTTTGTGATTTCTTAAGGCTCAAAATCTTGAAAAATCGATCTCATTTCGGCTAGGATTGAGCTAAAATGGATTTAAACACGGCAAAATGTGTGTCTCAATGAGCCTAAGACACCCACGAAATTTGGGGTCAAGATTCCAACTCCTTCCCTATCGGACCCTACGTTATGTGATTTTGCGCATTAACCACCGGCGCATTTGAAATCTGCCTTGTTGAACATTTGCGCGGCCAGCTCGGTATACACGTCTATCTTCGTTCCAAATTTTTTTTGTGCTAAAAGTTCATTACCTAAGCTTTTTATAGTGTGGTCAAACGTCCTGATTGGTTAAGTAGTTTTGGCGCTATGGCCGTTTAAAGTTTGTCCGGTCTTATTTGCCCCACCCTGTATGTAAAATTGAAAAAAATCACGTAACCTTTCCAATTTATATCTACGTATTTTTCAAAATCTATATTCCTTGGAAAACCTTAACCAAATAAAAAATCCTTTGTGGGGGTGAGTTTTTCGACCAACCATAACTCATACAGCTTGCGCTTGCCTTAAAATTTTTTCATGGGTGTCATGCTTGAACACTCTTAATGTGTATTCATAACCAGTGCAGTGGTGAGATTTCAGATTAAATTAAGGGAATGTCCATTTAGACTTTATTTCCTATTTATTTTTTCTAAATAGCTACCTAGCCAAAGAATTAGTATATCCTCAATTAAAATGTTATTTATATTGCATGACACCATTATCTGCGCAAAGCCATTTTTTTATTGCAGTTTTATTTTGGTAAAATATTTAATGTTTCGTTTATATTACCTCATTAAAAAATATAATATCATCTACATGACCATTTGACCAGTCTTATGACCTTTATGACCACTTATTATTTTACTAGGCTGAAGTGTACGGACTTGAGAAGAACAGAAACAGGGAAGAGATGAAGAGTATTATTTCTATGGTCAATGTACCACCATTTGTGCCTAAATCAGGTATGAATAGTGTGTTTGTGTATGTATGTATGATGAAGAGTATTATTCCTATGGTCAATGTACCACCATTTGTGCCTAAATCAGGTATACATTGTGTGTGTGTGTGTGTGTGTGTATGTCTATGTATGATGAAGAGTATTATTCCTATGGTCAATGTACCACCATTTGTGCCTAAATCAGGTATTCATAGTGTGTGTGTGTGTGTGTGTGTGTGTGTGTGTGTGATGTGTTTGTGTGTATGTCTGTATGATGGAGAGTATTATTTCTATGGTCAATGTACCACCATTTGTGCCTAAATCAGGTATTCATAGTGTGTTTGTGTATGTGTGTGTGTATGTGTGTGGGTGTATAATGAAGAGTATCATTTCTATGGTCAATGTACCACCATTTGTGCCTAAATCAGGTATTGTGTGTGTGTGTGTGTGTTTATGATGAAGAGTATTATTTCTATGGTGAATGTACCACCATTTGTGCCTAAATCAGGTATACATTGTGTGTGTGTGTGTGTATGTATGATGGAGAGTATTATTCCTATGGTCAATGTACCACCATTTGTGCCTAAATCAGGTATACATTGTGTGTGTGTGTGTGTATGTATGTGTATGTATGATGAAGAGTATTATTCCTATGGTCAATGTACCACCATTTGTGCCTAAATCAGGTATACATAGTGTGTGTGTGTGTGTGTGTGTGTGTGTGTGTGTGTGTGTGTGTGTGTGTGTGATGAAGAGTATTATTCCTATGGTCAATGTACCACCATTTGTGCCTAAATCAGTTATTCATAGTGTGTGTGTGTGTGTGTGATGTGTGTGTGTGATGTGTGTGTGTATGATGGAGAGTATTATTTCTATGGTGAATGTACCACCATTTGTGCCTAAATCAGGCATACATAGTGTGTGTGTGTGTGTGTGTGTGTGTGTGTGTGTGATGAAGAGTATTATTTCTATGGTGAATGTACCAGCATTTGTGCCTATATCAGGTATACATAGTGTGTGTGTGTGTGTGTGTGTGTGTGTGTGTGTGTGTGTGTGATGAAGAGTATTATTTCTATGGTGAATGTACCACCATTTGTGCCTAAATCAGGTATACATAGTGTGTGTGTGTGTGTGTGTGTGTGTGTGTGTGTGTGATGAAGAGTATTATTTCTATGGTGAATGTACCAGCATTTGTGCCTAAATCAGGTATAAATAATGTGTGTGTGAGTGTATGGTGAAGGGTATTATTTCTATTGTCAATGTACCACCATTTGTGCCTAAATCAGGTATACACAGTGTGTGTATGTATGTGTATGTATGATGAAGAGTATTATTTCTATTGTCAATGTACCACCATTTGTGCCTAAATCAGGTATACACAGTGTGCGTGTGTGTGTGTGTGTATGATGAAGAGTATTATTTCTATGGTCAATGTACCACCATTTGTGCCTAAATCAGGTATACACAGTGTGCGTGTGTGTGTGTGTATGTATGATGAAGAGTATTATTTCTATGGTCAATGTACCACCATTTGTGCCTAAATCAGGTATACATAGTGTGTGTGTGTGTGTGTGTGTGATGAGTCTGTATTTGATCCGTATGGGTGGAAAAACTAATGTGAAAATCTCATCAAGTTTCTATTTTCAATTTAAATTTTCGAAAGAGAGAGGGGGAAAAGCTTGTTTCCACCTAAACTTTTCAATTAAAAAACTTCTCTGATCTGCAGTCTAAAGAAGGTGAAAAAGCTAATATCATGAAAAGAAAGCTAGAGGGGTAAAAATTAAATATTTTTGCAACCGGGGAAACTTTTGTTCGACAACTGTTTCTAATATATGTTTAATGAGTCTAATAGAAATCAGTCAATTTGCCTTCAGTAGCGCAGCTACCTCACAATTATGTTATTACAGGTGTAAAGATAGCTGTGACAGATACTGAGGCCCAGCAGCTGAACAATGAGGCCTCTTCTGATAGCAATACCCTTGACAAGTAAGTTTTTAACTTTGATAATAGAGAGCTATCCCACAAATTGAAAAAATACCACAGATTAATTTTTTTCAGCTAAAAATTCTTTTTCTATGTGTACGTAAAAAAAACTGAGTTAAGAAATGGCTATTTATTGTAGTAAATAACATTCCTACTCTTAATCTAAATGACCTTAATTGTAAGATAACAAAACCCAAATCATTTATTATTAAATAAGATATTATTTTAGTAAAATTTGAGGGGTGTATATTCTACATGGGATCCCCTGCTCAGGGGGGAGGGGGGGGAATAAAAAATAAGTAGTTGGAAGGGAAAAAAATGTAAAAATTAAGAAAACTAAAAACATTTTTTTCCATTTTCCCCCCTACTTGGTGAGAAAAAACTAGGGGGGGGGGGGGAATTAAAATTTTTGTAGCCGGGGGAAAAAAAATAAATCTTGTGCAGAATATACACCCCTATAAAATTTATAAACTGTATTACCTAGTGTCCCATAAAAATTGAAACAAAATATCAATTTAGGTTACTTGCTGAAATCAAAAGCCCGGCCGACTTCCGCGCCGAGAAGTTGCGCATCACTCCGCTGGAGTTTGAGAAGGACGATGACAGCAACCAGCACATTGACTTCATCGTTGCTACCAGCAACCTCAGGGCCACCAACTACTCCATTCCCCCGGCTGATAGGCTCAAATCTAAGGTAGGAAGTTGTTATGATTCTGAGGGGGTTGTGGATAGGTCATAGGTCTGTTAATTATGGTGGTCCCTACAGTTTTTTAAAAAAAGTTTTCTTATTCATTGACTTAACAACTTTGAAGACTTTTATTGAATTTTATTTGGTTGGTTGAGTTCCAAACATTTCAACCACTAATTGTAATCTACAGAAGGGACAAGTCTATGTATAATCATTGGGGATGTACTTCAATTTATTAACCAATGTCTTATCTTATATAAAGATATGATGTTTGATTTTTCCTTCTCTTTTATACTTAAATGCATTTAAGAAGATAAGGTTTTAATGATGATTTTAATTTTAATTGCATTATCAAACTAGCGGCTGAGCCCCAGCATCTAGTGGCTCTGTATCAGAAGGGGTAGGAAAGAACAGAAAAATATCCTAGAACAATTCCAAGACTTAAATCTAAAAACGAAATAGCCTAAAACCATCCAAGGAATGATGTAAATCTTCCCTGAAATGAAACGTTACAGTAGTTCTCGAAATCTTAAGCATTAGACAAAAAAACTTACTACTTTATACAATAGGATTAAATATGCAATTTTGTTCAGGGTATTGCTGGCCGTATTATCCCAGCCATCGCTACGACCACAAGTATGGTGGCTGGCTTCGTTACTTTGGAGCTGTACAAACTTGTCCAGGGACATACAAACATTGAGGTAAGGAGCTTCAAAGTATCCCAGAAGTTCAGTTTATAGTTGTTTATCGCATCGTATTATAGACAGCTTTCCGCGGATAGTGAAATGTAAAATTATGAGATCAGTAGTAAATTGTCTTTGATACGAAAAACGGTACATGATTTTTCAGTATGGCTTTTCAAAACTAGTTCTAATCCATTGGATATTAATCTTTTTCTTAGCCATACTTGAATTTAGTTTCTACACTTTAGGCCTCTATGTGGTTATAAAAGAAGGACTGATTTAGTTCACACCACCTTAAATTAAAAAATGAAAAGAAATTTTTGGAGGTGTTTCTACCCCATCCCTTATGGCCCTACACTTAACAGAATCTTTTGTAGGAACTGAATGAACTAAATTCAACTGCCCTAAATCATTCATAAAAATCAAAACGCTAGTTCAGGATATAAACCGGTTTTTTTTTGTTATGAAACGTCCTCTTTAAATGTTCATTTAATTTCAGGTATTCAAGAATGGTTTTGCCAACCTGGCGTTGCCCTTCATCACATTTTCTGAGCCCATCCAAGCACCAAAGTTAAAGTATTACGACACCGAGTGGACCCTTTGGGACAGGTATGTGACTATAATATATAGTTGGATTATAATAAGAAGTTCAGCTTCTCTATAACTAGAGTACATCCGTCCATCCAAGCGCCAAAGTTAAAGTATTACGACACCGAGCAGACCCTTTGGGACATGTATGTTGGTGGAAAAGGACATGAATAGTAGCGTAGCTACGCTATAACTAAAGAATATCCGTTTGTCCTTCGTTACAGCAGTTTTTACTTCATTTATCCTGATACGTAGCTGTTGCATCTCTTCATGAATCATCATGCATAAGAATTCAACAACTTTCACCCCTTGTTCTTTGAATATTTAGGATGACAGACTGAGAATATATGATGACTTGAAAAGTAAAAGGGTAGAAAACTTTATAAAACAATGCTTATTAATTCTCTTTCATTTGTATATTTTAGCAAATAAACCTTTAATAGTTATTTATATCATTGTATTATAGACAGCTTTCCGTGAATATTAAAATAAAAAAATTTAGAAGGCCCGTGTTAACAAAACTAGTTTTAATTTGATGATTTTTATTCTAATATTCTTAGAAATTAAAATGTTATTCGATTTTATACATGATTTTTCAGTATGATGAGAACCGGTTCTATTGAATTGTATTTCATTGAAAATATGAAAATATCGGTTTCGAAGCCATACGGAAAAATCATATTTAGAACAAAACTATAATCTTGATATTGCTTTAATACTTAAATTATATTTCTCTTTGTTTAGATTCGAGGTTCACTCAGTGAAAGAGGATGGTACCGAGATGACCATGAAGGACTTTATCGACTACTTTGAGAGGGAACACAAGCTTGAGATTACAATGTTGAGTCAAGGAGTATCCATGCTCTACTCATTCTTCATGCAGAAAGGTAGGCAATATATCCCAGGGATCTAAAGGGATAAGACAGTGGTCGATAAATTGATGTATATATATCCCTAATGTTATTACTTAAAATTGCCCCTTCTGCAGATTACAATGAGTGGTTGAAACGTTTGAACACTCAACTTAATAAACCAACCAATAAAATGCAGTTTAAGTCCCCAAAGTTGTTGAGGCAACGAATATGAAAACGTTGTTGTAAATTCCATTTCCCCCCCCCCCCCCCCTCTCTCTCTCTCTCTCTGAGAGCATCAAGTATAGTACAGTAACAGGATGTCTGTTTGTCTTAATGTACAAAATGGTATCTTAAACGGCAGGACTGATCAAACCACAATTAGGTTTTATGCTATTTAGATTTTTTTCGTAGATTTTACAATTTTGTAGAAATCATTTAATGTAAAGTTTTAATGCTGCTAGTTTCAACCAACCAATCAAAAATTGGTGTCTTAAGTTTTAAGCCAACGAATAACGGACCGAATTTTAAAAAAAACTTTGGTTACTAGTATCATTTACAGCCCAATGTATTTTCCCTTCCTGTATTATGTATATGATTCGCTTCTTATGGAAGTTTTCATATATTTCATTTTCATCATTTGTACATTTTCTTGTTTTTTGTTTAGCTAAACGTGAGGAGCGTATGACAATGGCCCTGAGTGAGGTGGTGCGCACTGTGAGCAAGAAGGATATCGAGGACCACGTGGAGGCTCTGGTCCTGGAGCTATGCTGCAATGACACGGAGGGAGAGGATGTTGAGGTCCCATATGTCAAATACAACCTTCCCAAAAGGTACAAAACTAACTTTTTGTGAAAGATATCCTATTATATAAAGTAGTAACCTTTTTCTGTAGCTAAGGATCTCGCTAAGCATTGAACCGATATGTTCCTTATTTATATGGAAACTTCTTATCGATCCCGGGATGGTTTTAGGCTATTACTTTTGTATAAAAAGTCTTGGTATGGTTTTAGGCTATTTTTCTGCTCTTCCATTTTCTCTCGAATATAGAGCCCCCTGAATACTAGGGGCGCAGCCGCTAGTTATTATTAAAGTCGTTGTCGACTGTCTGATTTTCAGACACTAAGTTAATGTAAAGGGGGTCATTTAATAAGGTATTTTCCGTCAAGTTGAGTGTAACCTTTTATTTACTTGTTTTACTTGTATGTGGTTTCTTCGGTAAGCTCGTAAAGCCATGATGAAGAATTCAGTCTCTGCTGGTTAATTTTTTCTCGCTCATCCACTGAACTAGTCTTTTTTTAAATTTTGTCACTTGTCTGATACTTTTTATGTCACTTGGTAATGAGTTCCAAATATCTGCCGTTCTCACTGTGAAAAAGTTTTTTCTAATTTCTAGGTTAGATCTCTCTTTTATTATGTTTAAAGAGTCTGTTTGTGATCTTGTAACTGTTCTTTCTGGGTTCACTTCCGGGTGTCTATAATTACACTTCACATGTCCAATATTTGTGATTAACTTGTGCATCTGAATAAGATCGAACATAAGTCTCCTTTTTTCTAGACTCCAAAGACCAAGCTCTTTCAGTTTTTCAACATAATCTTTACCTTGAAGTCCAGAAATCATTTTGACAGCTTTAACTTGTACTTCTTCTAAAACAGATATATCATTGACCTGCCAGGGGGACCAGGCTACACTTGAGAATTCCATGTGTGGGCGGACATATTGTTTATACAACCTCAAGAACACTACTTTGTCTCTGTAATGAAAACATCGAGAAATTTGGCCTAAGACAACTCTTGCTCTGTTTGCAGCTTCTTGACAATGCTTTGATGGTTTTAGATCAGATGATATTGTAACGCCAATGTCTCTCTCATATTCATCTTCTTCCAATTCTTCTCCCTTTATAAAATATTTAGTTTTGGGGTTGTTTCTTCCAAAATGCATAACTTTACATTTTTTAATGTTAAAAGCCATAGACCACTTTTCACTCCATTCATAAAGTTTATTTAATCCATCTTGAAGTTCCTGGGTATTTTTTTGATTTTTAATACATTTACCAGCCTTTGTGTCATCAGCGAACTTTTTGATCAAATCAATAATCAATTTAACACAATCATCCAGGTCATTTATAAAAATGACAAATAACAATGGTCCCAGTACTGATCCTTGTGGTACACCTGAGCCTACCTCTGTTTCTTTTGAATTAGCGCCATTAACACAGACCCATTGTGATCGATTTGTTAACCAGTCTGTTATCCAGCATAACAACTTACCACGTATGCCATGAGCTTTGAGTTTCAGTGCCAACTTGGAGTGGGAAATTTTGTCAAAAGCTTTGCTGAAGTCCAGATAAATGACATCTACTGGGTCCCCTTGGTCTATACATTTTGTGATAAAATCCATGAATTCAAGCAAATTAGTTTGACAGGACCTGTTCTTTGTAAATCCATGTTGAGAAGTGTTGATAAGTTTGTTTCTTATAAGATGTTCAGTTATTTTATCTCTGATGATACTTTCCAGCAGTTTACAGGCCACACTTGTTAACGAAACTGGTCTATAGTTTGAAGCCTTGCCTTTTGATCCTTTTTTGAAAATAGGTATCACCTTTGCCTTTTTCCATTCTGTAGGAACACACCCTTTACTGAGAGATTCCTGAAAAAGGATTTGTAGAGGTATACTT
Source organism: Acartia tonsa (assembly GCF_053477335.1). NCBI lineage: Eukaryota > Metazoa > Arthropoda > Copepoda > Calanoida > Acartiidae > Acartia > Acartia tonsa. Next base: position 13,742,550 of record NC_137264.1, read on the forward strand.
ATCACAAATTTAAGTTTAATCAACAAGGTTGTTGATATTCCATCTGGTCCAGGAGCTTTACGAGGTTTCAGTTTGTCAATTTTATCTTCTATATCCTGTTTAGTTATTATCAGATCCTCAATAGGAGAATCAAACACTAGATCCTCAATATTATTGACATTAACATTATCTTTACTGAAAACGCTGCTAAAATGTTCATTCAAAATATCAGCCATCTTTTTTCCATCACTAGTCACTGTGTTGTGTTCATCTAAAAGTGGACCAATACCAGTCTTCTTGCCAAGCCTAGACTTGACATATTTATTAAAGCTATTTTTACCTTCATTTACATTTTGTTTAGATATTCGAACTTCAACTTTTTTCTTGGCATTTCTAATAGCTTTTTTGGTCACTTTCTCAGCATCTTTATAGTTTTTAGTATCACTTTCACTTTTTGTCAATTTCATTTTCTTGTACAATCTGGATTTTTTTCGTAGCATTCTTTTTATATAATTGTTCATCCATATAGGTTTAGAATTATCACTTGTTGTAGTTATTAAGGGCACATGTTTATAGATCACTGTGTTTAACTTTTGTTTAAAATTCGCCCAATTTAAATTCACGTCATCATTGCTTAAAAGGTTAGGCCAATCAACATTTGCAATTTCATCTTTTAATTCACTATAATTAGCTCTAGACCAGTTTAATTTCACATCATTATTGTTAGTAGAGACAAAGTCAAAACTAGGGATGGGAATCCGTCGAATTTTTGGGCCGGATTCGGATTCCGGATTCTGAAGGAATCCGTCAAAAAAAGTGACGGATTCTTGCGGATTCCGGATTCTTATTTTTGGCGGATTCCGGATTCGTATTCTGGATTCTAGCAGTATTTTAAAAGGCCGTCCGTCACAGAGGGATAGCTTTTTTCGTTAATTTATCACTATGTTACTTGGTTGAAGCCTTGATTTGTTTAAAGTGTTGACTTCCAGCATAACTAAAACATTTACATCACATTAGTAATTATTAAAATTTGTTATGTAGAAAAATTTTTTTATCTTTGCCTTCAAACAGAGGGAGTTGTAAGAAAAAAGACGGTAATTTTAGCCTACCAATTTAGAATCCGAAATCCGCTATAAAAAACGGATTCCGGATTCGGATTCCAAAATTGGCCGAAAATTGGGCGGATTCCGGATTCGGATTCCGGATCCGGATTCCCATCACTAGTCAAAACATGTTCTAATTAAAATCATAACATGATCACTATTGGACAGAGGTCCCAGATTTTCTGCATTTAAAACACAGTCATTATTGCAGAGAACTAGGTCTAGGATATTATTTTTACTGTGTGTAGGAAAGTCAACGTATTGACTAAAATTATTGTCAATACAAGAGTTCAAAAAATCACTGCTAAAAGCATCACTTGTTAAATTGTTCCAGTCTATTTTAGGAAAATTTATATCACCAATAATCAACGAGTCTTTTGGTGCATTTTTAATCAGGTTACATAACATTTCATTGTTAGCTTTGCTACTACTTGGAGGTCTGTAAATAAGAAAAATGTTCATATCACAAAGTGAAGTCGATATTCTAAAATGAGCATACTGGTTAAAATCACTAAGGTTGTCAATAGATAAAACTGCTAGTCCATTTTTAGCATAAACTAAAATTCCTCCTCCAATTCCATTTGTAGTATCAGTTCTGTCTTTTCTTAAATCCGAAATTAAATCATATCCAATTACTTTAAGAACATTATCACTTATAGTTTTGTTACACCAACTTTCTGTTATTAAAATAATATCAGGTTTAAAATTGTGAGCTGTAGCCTCTAAATCTGGAAGCTTACTAAGAATACTCTGGGCGTTGGTATAGAGTAATGTAAGCCCTCCACATTTTACTCCTTGTCCGTCTCCACCTGGTCCTCCTCCTCCTCTGTCTCCGTTCTGTTGTTCATCTCCTCTCCTCTCACTCCTCTCATTCTTTTTTCTCTTATTGTCTTTTCTGGTGTTCTGGCTCTTTTCATTGAAACACTCCTCTCCATATGTGTTTTTTGACTGGTTCCTCTCGATCCCCTGCCTCTGCTCCTTCCCCTTGGGCCGCCCCTTGCCCCTTGTCCGTCCTGTTTCTTGACTAGGATCATTCTTTTCTGTCCTTTCGGATCCACTAGCTTCCATTCCGAGTTTAAAGAAACCTCAGGATCAAGTTCAAGGTTTCTTTTTGTTACCTCCTTGGATAGGTCGTCCTCCTCTTTCCTCTGCTGTTTGGTAAGATCTGGAACAATATTTACTTCATAATAATCAGCTGAATCCTTTAATCTTTTAGCATGAGACAGAATATTTTCCTTCATTGTTATTGCTTTAACACCAAGTTGAACAGGACGAATTTTGCCATCATCTGTTTTTTCTCCCAGTCTTCTTATAAATTTAATATCATCCTTGCCAAAAGTAACAGATATCTCCTCCATAATCTCCATAATACAATCAATATCATACTGTTTCCTGTCCAATCCAGATCCAGCTTCAGATGATTCAAGCAGGTTGTGTATAATAAGATTACATTTCTTCTCTTCTCGTTCTCTAATTTCACTAAAAATTATTTGCTGTGTTGTCTCCACATTTTTAGCAATCATATCCTCGTTCTTCTTACTTTTTTCTTTCACTATTTTAACCTCCTCAGCCAGGGCATCTTGCGAAGTTTTGTTATCAGTGACATCCTTTCTAAGTTGTGTAAGATCTTTATTCAATTGTTTGATCTTTTTATCGAAAATTACACCAACTTTTTTGCAATGATCACAGGTCCAGGACAGGGAATTTCCTTCTCTTGTTTCTTCTATCAAGTATTTCAGCAGATCTTTACTAATATTAGAACATTCTGGATGTGTGTATTCTTCACACACATGGCAGGGTACACACACAGATCTCTTCAATGGCTGTTTGCAGGCTAGGCAGGTGTATTTTTTATTTCCAGACATCTTGACACGGCTAGTTTTGCTTGGTTCACTCCACAGACAATATTACATACAATAAAACAATATATTCAACTCTCCCCCTACCCTACCGAGATGTGGTACGTACGGGGGGGCCCTCGCGGAACCTGTGAGAGAGAATATATAAACAATCACAATTAAATTACAAGACAATACAGAGCTTGGGTGTCTTTTTTTTTCTTATCTTTTTTTAACTAAAAACTTTTTTTGGAAAAATACCTTATCTTTTTTTGGATTTTAGGTTTACTTTTTTTTAGAACCTTTTATTTTTATTTTTCTTGTAGGTTTATTTTTTTTAGAACCTTTTTTTCTTTTTCTTTAGTTTTTTTTTGTTTTTTTTTTATAGGTATTAATAAAGCTAGGTATCTTTTCTTTTCTTTCTTTACATTAGGTATTATGAATATATTAAGACAATCTTTTTTTGCTACAATTAGCAAACTCTGTATTATCAGGGTTAAGGTGTTAGCAACAGGAACAAATATCCTGCAATGGTTATTTAATTGTTAGTGTGTTAGGTTATATTCAAACATTGACATAAATTATAATTTCCGATATATCATTTCACAATATATTCTTCATTATAACTTTCCTGGGTATTATAGTAGTACAGGAGGGTTATTTATTACGCCTCAACTGTTTCTCCAATTCTCAACAGAACATTTTTCCGGCACCCGCCGGGGAAGACATTTTTATATGAAAAATCTCTTGTAGAAGTGAATCAAGCAATACTAGCTTGGTCGTTTAAATGATGTTATAAAAACAGAGCAACCGTTTTAGAGATATTAAGTAATATACGTAGGTCCTGACCTACATACATAATATAAGTTTTTATTTGTAGAACCTGACCAGTGAGCGACGAACAAGAATTAAATCTCAATTCCGAGTCTAGTATTCAAGATAGGTAAGAATTTTATATACGCTTGCAGTAGCGCGGCTACTTTATAACTACGTTAAATCATAACTCCTTTTGGCTTCGAAACTAGTTACTATTCGCAGGATTATAACCAGTTCTAAGCCATACTAAAAAATCATGTGTATTATCAAATACTAAATAAAAATGATAATAACCATACTAGTCTTTCTAGCCTGGATCTTTGGCTCTTCAGGATTAACAAAACTTGTTTTTATTTTATTATTCATGTTGATATCCGCGGAAATATGATACAATGCGAAACATAATGAATCATCGATTTTTATAAGCGTAGTAGCTGTAGCCAAATTATTTCATGGCATTAAACTAATCGAAAATTATAATTTCAGCGTTTCCGAAATTGAACCTCCCTCATTACCAAACGAAATGGACGAACCATCCCCTCCTACTCCACCACCTTCTTCAAGATTCTGTTCACTTTTCTGAACTCTGGCTTCATCACTGGACAACAGCTGATCCAACACATTTTGGCGGGAAATATTTTCTGTACTCTGCTGCACATCAGCTGTCTTTGGCGCCATATATTTGGCGGGAAATCTAAAAACCACGTGTTCAGTAAAGTCATCATTATAATATATTTAAAAATTAACTTAGTGCATTCGTACTTATGTATTTATAATTATTATTAATATTTTATATGAAAAATAAACCCAAATTTTGAATGGGATTAGTTTTGCTTTAGCTTTTAATTTTACCGAATGAGGGATGAAAATTCAACGTGAAATTTCTTGTAAATAATCTTGCTTTGATCAGGAATATTTTAAGTATACTTGTGCTCTTATATATATATTATATAGTGTTTTTTTATTGTAATTATCATAAGTTTTTTTAAATTGTGTATGTAATTGTGCACTAGAAATATGAAAAAATAAATAAGTGAATTTAGTTTTTGTTCTATAATTTTAATATTCTTAGTAGTTAATATTTATTAATACATGCATGTTATTTATTTTCAGATATTTTGTTTGATTTTAAAGCTAGTGATAAAGTCCATTATTTCATATGACTTTTGAAATACTATTTTCTTAAGAGTGTAACATTAGAGGGGGAAGGGGTTAAATAACTCCATGTGCCGACTTTCAATTTGGTCTTTGAATAATAGTTAATAGCCTTGTAATTATTAACGCATCTAAGTCGACAGAAAAGAGCAGAAGGTAATTCGCTATCGGACGAAAAAGGTTCACAAGACTTGGGCTAGGTAGTTGCTTGGGTTATAAATCCTCTAGTATTATATTTTTTCAGTTTTTTTCCCCATTTTAAATACAAATTGGGATTACAAAAATACATCCTTCAAGTCGACAGAAAAGAGCAGAAGGTAATTCGCTATCAGACGAAAAAGGTCCACAAGACTTGGGCTAGGTAGTTGCTTGGGTTATAAATCCTCTAGTATTATATTTTTTCAGTTTTTTCCCATTTTAAATACAATTTGGGAGTACAAAAATACATCCTTCCAAGTTGTTTCTTAAGTCGATAGCTTTTTTAGTAGTAATAAGTTACTGATGATAATCAGGGAGGGATGGAACATTGGGTTGTTAATTTCACCAGTCCTCGAAAGTTTTTGTTTTCTTACTCGTAAGTTTAACGATTGGTTGGTTCATCATGTAAAGTGTCCAAACATTTCAATCTATCATTGTAATCTACAGAACGGGTAATTTTGTGCATTAACGTTAGGGATGTACATCAATTTATTAGCCATTGTCTTCCCTATAGATCCCTGGATGATGTTTTGCTACCTTCATTAGGGCATTAAGGATCATCAATATGGCCGTTCATCGTTTCTTTGAAAGGTTGAGTAGTCAAACAAATTTTTATACTTTAATTATAAGTATCCTATTATACATTACTTGTAATTTACACAAATACCATCGTTTGATGGACCTTTACGCGGATAAGAAAATGTTTTAAATCTTTTGTTCTCTCTTTTTCCTTAAGTGTCTAAATAAACGATAACTCATAGTAAAATTTATGTGATTATAGGGGGAGGAATGTCGTGGCACTTTTGTTACCCAACTGAAACGAACTTACTAAAGAAGTTGCATCGAAAAGCTACTTCAATCTTTTTGTTATCTATAAACCTAAATATGTAAGTTTTATTGGAATTCTACTTTAACGGGATTGGCTCTTTCCCCTTTTAATGGCCTAACCATTTGTCGAACCTTACCTAACATTTTACGAATTAGGCATATTCATTTAAAACTTATCCACCTTTTAAGAGTTTGTATCATGCGGATTTAAATTTATATAATCGCATGCTTTAAAAAATTCTTAATTAAGTATTATACAACGACAAACTTTACATAGTAGATAAGTTTGTAATCGGTAGATAGATTTTTATTCTCACTGTGTATTTGTTTTTCTCGCGTCCCGTTAACGTTTTTTAACGCTGTTCACGTAAAGGCATTCGTGGTTGTAATACTTATCTGAAATTAAATCATAATTAATAGAATCCATGGTAATGTCCTACTTTAAACTTTTTATTAAACTTATGTTACAAGGAAGGGGACACGAAGCTGTCTATTACACTAGTCCCCAAAGTTTTATAATACTGTTTTCTTAGTTGGCTCACCAACTTTGGGGACTTTTATTGAATTTTGATAGGGTGGTTCATAAAATTGAGTGTCCAATCCAAACATTAGAATTTTGTGCAAATAATGGGGGATGTACTCAATTTAATTTATCACACATTGCCATATCCCTGTCAAGTTACTCATCCTTAGAGAAAAGATAATTCTTTGAAATATTTCCTTTAACAACAAAAAAATAAATTCTTGATGCTAATTTTAGATTTTAAAAATGGAAAAGTTGTACTCAAACGTGGAAGTTAGATCTACATGTGGGGACTAGTAAGTATACAATGATACATTGACATTAGTTTTATTTTATTCAAATCCGCAAGCAAAAAAATATATCACAATAAATACATATACGGAAAAGAACCTCTCTTTGCAATTTCTTAAAGGGAAAATTAAAAAATTAGTTAAAACAGCCTCGGTAATTCTAAACATATTCCGAATGTATAACTATTTAGATTGAATTATTTTATCTCTTATTAGATCATGTTTGACTTAATCAAAACATTTGACATGGAAGGTTTCATGAAAGTTTCATCACACCTGAACAAACCATTTTTATAAGACAAAAGTCAGTTTTCATCACTAAATATTCATATATATCTGATTATATTCTAGGAGCATTTAATGGGGAGGGGGAAGTCGACCCCTGCCCCATTTGCATTTTAAGATTTTTAAAAAAATGAGGGGATAGCAATTTTCTGTTGGGAGGATGGAATGGAGATATCCTCCCCCAAAATAGTTAAAAACCTTCCCTGGTCCTTCAAGCTTCACTTTAAAGGAGAACCATATCTGTTCAGCAGTTAGTTAGATACTTCGTTACAGACAAAAAAAAGCTTACTACTTTATATAATACGATACAAAAAATTGGGTATAGTCCCTTTCGCTCTTAAGGGGCGTTTCGTCGTATTTTCATAGTATTTTTCGAAAGGTTATGTTAGGTTAGGTTAAGAAAGGTAAGTTGATATCTCCGCAGAGTTAGTGTTTCCCGCAAGGGCTAGAAATAGGAGAATAGCTGCTGTGAAATTACGACGAAACGCCCCTTAACAGGCGTTGTCACGAAAGGGACTATTCCTAAAAAAAATTGTCATCCCTTTTATTTTAGTGTGGTTATCCGACCAGATAAAGAAAGCAAGAAACTGCTAACTGTTCTTTTTAGTCCAAACTCGCATATATTTCTTTTTGACAAAAAGAAAGGTAAGTACGATTTCTATTATCTAGTAAGGCTTCGAAACCGATTAATAACTGCTTGATTAGAACCGGTTTTCAGGCATTAAATTATAAACACCTTAATATTTAAGAACAAAAATCGTAAAACTAAAACCGAGAACTCATTTGGTTCAGTAGTTATCGAAAAAAATACTACAGTTTAAAACACCATTTTTTTTGGTCTTTAATTTTTAGGGGAGGTAGATAAAATTGCCTCTAACTACCCCAAAACATTTATAAATCTTCCCTGAAAAGTACAACCAATTCCGATATCTTAATAATTCTTTATATCCTAATCTTTAGATAAATAAACTTTCTCTTTATTTTTAGAAGGAATAGAGCCAAAAGAATGGTTCAAGCTATTTCGAGTTGGAGAATTTATTTCAGCTTTAGTCAAAGAGGAAATTATAATCTTATTTATACATTAATTTAAGTTCGTATGTCCAGATAACGTATAGATGTTTCGTCCGAATAAAGGTTTGTTTTATATCCAAAATAAATATTTAGGGACAGGGGTGTATATTCTGCACAAGATTTATTTTTTTTCCCCTGCTATAAATATTTTATTTTTCTTCCCCCCCTAGTTTTTTCTCACCAAGTAGGGGGAAAATTGAAAAATATTTAAAGAACTCTATATTTTATTTATTTTATACCTCCTACCACACATTTTTAAAAGTTTTTTTCACCAAGGAGGGGGGGAAATGGAAAAAATGTTTTCAGTTTTCTTAATTTTTTCATTTTTTTCCCCTCCAACCACTTATTTTTTATTTCCCCCCCCCCCCCCCCCCCCTGAGCAGGGGATCCCATGTAGAATATACACTAAGAGATATAAGTTTTCCGGAATTTTAATGTAGGGAGGAGATTTGAAATCTGCATCAAATTTTAAGGATTTTTTATAAAATTCGTTTTTTGTATAATTCTTTATCTAAAAGCGGAAATACATATTAAGTTAATTAATTTTGACCAATAGGATAGGTGGATTTTAAACTACCTGCGCTCTAATTGGTTGAATGATGTACGACATCCAATCAGAGCGCTGATTTTTTAAATCCACCAATCACGGATGCCAAAATTAATTAACTTAATTTGTATTTCCGCTTTTAGATAAGGAATTATACAAAAAACGAATTTTATAAAAAAAATCCTTAAAATTTTATGCAGATTTCAAATCTCCTCCCAAAAATCCGGAAAACTTATATCTCTTAATATACACCCCTGTTTAGGGATCTAAAGGAAAAATTTATGTACATCCCCAATGATGTTATACAAAATAGTCAGGATGTTCCAAGTTTTAACAAACCAATAGGGATTTAGTAAAAGTACCCAAAGTTTTTAAGCAAACAAATGAGAGAGCTTGTTTTACTAGTGTAATTTACAGCCCAGTGTCCTCTCTCCCTGATATTACATAACATGAAGACTATAATTTGGCACAGAGTAATGTGAACGGGGTACACATGTGCTTTGGAATTGCTTTCTACATCTCATGGTAGGTCACTTTCATTTATTATACAAGGACAATTTTGTCCATAAATAGCACAGTTTCAAGTGAAAAAATATAATATGAAAATAAAATTTGTTAAAACTATCCCATGACCTATATGTGAAGATTTCTAGAATAAAGAACTCGATCGGTTCAGTGGTCAGATATCGTTCAAACAGTAAAAATCCTAATCACTATTGATTACCTACTCTTTTTAATTGTTTGAAAATCCAAACTGAAATAATACTTTCCAGTATGGCTTCGAAACCGTTTAATATCCGCTGGATGAAAACCGGTTCTCAACCATACTGAAAATCATTTATACTATCATATTACAGATAATTTTCACGAATATTTAAACAAAAAAATCATAGAATGAATACTAGTTTTGTTAGCAAGGGCCTTCGGCTCCTCGGGTCTAACAAAACTGGTTTTATCTTATAATTTTTTTTTTTAATATCCGCAGAAAGCTGTCAATGATGCTTTGCGATAAACAACTATTTTTCATTTAGCCATAGATTGGGGCGTAACCAGCAACCAGAGAAGGGAAGCTTGAGACCAGGGGGAAGGGTACATGCCTACAGGGACGGCGGGGGTAAAGCGCAAGCCCATAGGGACGGTGGGGGTAGGCCACACGCCTATGGGGATGAAGGGGGAAGAGGCAGAGGGGATGCAAGGACCTATCAACGAGACAGGGATTAGAGTTGAAGAAATTTAATTTAAGATAATGATTATCTTATTAACTTTTGGAAATATACTTGTAATAAAGCAAGATAATAGAGGGAGCACGAGCTATATCAATGTTGACTTTAATTGGAGATTTGACCTTTGAATATCAGGCAATAGCGTCGGAATAGTAAACACAGCCATGTTGCTATAAAAGTGCAGAAAACAAAAAGGTCCCAAACACTTTGGCCAGGTAGTTGTCTGGGTTATACATCTATTCTTATACATTTATTATACTTCTATTATAAATATATTCTAAAAGTATTTTTTATATTTTTTGTAGAGGAATGCAATAAGGGGGGGGGGGGGCACATCTGACACTTTTGCGTAAACAGGGATTATAGGCTTTGTCTTAGGAGTTATAGGATAGGTTATTTGGGGAAAAAGTTTAGTTTTTGGGTGTATTTTCCTTATATTTAAAAAAAATTTTGATATGTCTCCAGGTTCAGGTGCTGCACGCTGGAAGGTCACTTCTGGACAGGTATAAATGAAAAAAAAATTTGTTTGAAGAGTTAGAGATCAACTTATTAAACCAAATATGCATCTTTTGGGATGTTATGAGCATATATGAAGAAAAAATAAAAATCAGCCTCCAGGTTCAGGTCCTGCAGGCCTCCAGGTGAATTCTGGACAGATAAAAACTGAAAATTTTAAATTTTATAGTTAGAACAAAACTTATTTTACAAAAGTTGCTACTTTATGGATGGTATGAACTAATTTGAAGAAAAATTTGAAATCGGGCTCCAGGTATAGGTACTGCAGGCCTCCAGGTAAATTCTGGACAGGTAAAAACTGAAATTTTTTACTTTTGAAGTTAGAACAAAACTTATTTAACAAAAGTTGCTACTTTATGGATGGTATGAACTAATTTGAAGAAAACTTTGCAATCGGGCTCCAGGTTCAGGTACTGCAGGCCTCCAGGTGAATTCTGGACAGGTAAAAACTGAAAATTTTAAATTTTATAGTTGGAACAAAACTTATTTTACAAAAGTTACTACTTTATGGATGGTATGAACTAATTTGAAGAAAAATTTCAAAACGGGCTCCAGGTACAGGTACTGCAGGCCTCCAGGTAAATTCTGGACAGGTAAAAACTGAAATTTTTTACTTTTGAAGTTAGAACAAAACTTATTTAACAAAAAATGCTACTTTATGGATGGTATGAACTAATTTGAAGAAAAATTTGCAATCGGGCTCCAGGTTCAGGTACTGCAGGCCTCTAGGTAAATTCTGGACAGGTAAAAATTGAAAAATTTTAATTTTATAGTTAGAACAAAACTTATTTTACAAAAGTTGCTACTTTATGTATGGTATGAAGTAATTTGAAGAAAAATTTGAAATCGGGCTCCAGGTTCAGGTACTGCAGGCCTCCAGGTAAATCCTGGACAGGTAAAAACTAAAAATTTTCACTTTTAAAGTTAGAGCATAACTTATTTAACAAAAGTTGCTACTTTATGGATAGTATTAACCAATTTGAAGAAAAATTTGAAATCGGGCTCCAGGTACAGGTACTGCAGGCCTCCAGGTAAATTCTGGACAGGTAAAAACTGAATTTTTTTACTATTGAAGTTAGAACAAAACTTATTGAACAAAAGTTGCTTCTTTATGGATGGTATTAACCAATTTGAAGAAAAATTTGAAATCGGGCTCCAGGTATAGATACTGCAGGCCTCCAGGTAAATTCTGGACAGGTAAAAATTGAAATTTTTTACTTTATAAGTTAGAACAAAACTTATTTAACAAATTTGAAGAAAATCAACGGTAGATGGGGCCATTTCTTTCAGATCTTATTCAACAAAGGTAACCAATAACTATTTACATAAAGTAAAAAATTTCTAAGAAGATAAAACAAATATAAATTATCCATACCCAGGTAAGAAAACAAGTTGTGGAAGGATGTTACTGAAAAAGATTAAATAAAAAAAATTGGAAATTAAGAGAACAGAAGACTAACGTAAGGATTGAAGAAATAAAAAGTAGAATGTTTACAGATAAGTCAACTATTTATTGTGATAGCAATTAAGTAATGGACAGTCAGACACAGAAGGTGAGCTACACAATTGATAAATATTATTTTGTATATCAGCCAAATTTCAGATACACTTAGAAATCATTATATTTCCTGACAATTTGTATTTGATGGAAAATATTAAACCATTCTAAATTATCTTAAAGAAGAGAGTTAAAAAAGTGTATTCCAAACTAAAATCTTTATTTCAAATATGTTAATACCATCCATAAAGAAGCAACTTTTGTTCAATAAGTTTTGTTCTAACTTCAATAGTAAAAATTTCAGTTTTTACCTGTCCAGAATTTACCTGGAGGCCTGCAGTACCTGAACCTGGAGCCCGATTGCAAATTTTTCTTCAAATTGGTTAATACCATCCATAAAGAAGCAACTTTTGTTCAATAAGTTTTGTTCTAACTTCAATAGTAAAAAATTTCAGTTTTTACCTGTCCAGAATTTACCTGGAGGCCTGCAATACCTGTACCTGGAGCCCGATTTCAAATTTTTCTTCAAATTGGTTAATACTATCCATAAAGTAGCAACTTTTGTTAAATAAGTTATGCTCTAACTTTAAAAGTGAAAATTTTTAGTTTTCACCTGTCCAGGATTTACCTGGAGGCCTGCAGTACCTGAACCTGGAGCCCGATTTCAAATTTTTCTTCAAATTAGTTCATACCATACATAAAGTAGCAACTTTTGTGAAATAAGTTTTGTTCTAACTATAAAATTAAAATTTTTCAATTTTTACCTGTCCAGAATTTACCTGGAGGCCTGCAGTACCTGAACCTGGAGCCCGATTGCAAATTTTTCTTCAAATTAGTTCATACCATCCATAAAGTAGCATTTTTTGTTAAATAAGTTTTGTTCTAACTTATAAAGTAAAAAATTTCAGTTTTTACCTGTCCAGAATTTACCTGGAGGCCTGCAGTACCTGTACCTGGAGCCCGTTTTGAAATTTTTCTTCAAATTAGTTCATACCATCCATAAAGTAGTAACTTTTGTAAAATAAGTTTTGTTCCAACTATAAAATTTAAAATTTTCAGTTTTTACCTGTCCAGAATTCACCTGGAGGCCTGCAGTACCTGAACCTGGAGCCCGATTGCAAAGTTTTCTTCAAATTAGTTCATACCATCCATAAAGTAGCAACTTTTGTTAAATAAGTTTTGTTCTAACTTCAATAGTAAAAAATTTCAGTTTTTACCTGTCCAGAATTTACCTGGAGGCCTGCAGTACCTGTACCTGGAGCCCGATTTCAAATTTTTCTTCAAATTAGTTCATACCATCCATAAAGTAGCAACTTTTGTAAAATAAGTTTTGTTCTAACTATAAAATTTAAAATTTTCAGTTTTTACCTGTCCAGAATTCACCTGGAGGCCTGCAGGACCTGAACCTGGAGGCTGATTTTTATTTTTTCTTCATATATGCTCATAACATCCCAAAAGATGCATATTCAGGGCGACCACTGCATACTATATATACTATTTATACTATATAGGATGAATTTGGATACTATATCATACTATATGACCAAAATTTACTATATATACTATATATTATTACCTTTACTTTACCAAAATTTACTATATATACTATATAATATCACATTTATATTACAAAAAACGAATATTGTCAGTTTTGTGACTATGCCTCTTAAGGAGCGTTTTGACTTATTTTCACAGTAGGTCTTCTCCTATTTCTAGCCCCTGCGGGGGGCTCAAAAGATACTGTAATACGACAAAAATGCATAAAGCTCTACAGTAAAAAATAGATGAAGAAAATCCTTTAAAATATATTTTTGTTTGTGATTATGATTTAAATATCAGTTACCTATTTTTCATAGAATAGAATTTCATAGAACTTGAGGGTGAGGGGGAAGTTTTACCACTTTTGCTTACTCCGTGATTATTAGGCTAGGTATTAATGTGAGACTATAGGTTATTTGGGATAAAAGTTTACTTTTGGGTAGTAGTTCACTTATATTAAATAATTTTTTTGGATAACTTTCCAGGTTCAGGTGCTGCAGGCTGAAAGGTGGTTTCTGGACAGGTAAAAAAATTTAGAGATCAACTTATTAAACAAAATATGCATCTTTCAGGGTGTTATTAACATATCTGAAGAAAAAAATTAAAATTTTCCTTCAAGTTCTGGTTAGAGGTCTATTTATATAACAGAATATGCATTTTATGGATAATATTAACATACCGGGATCCAAGTTCAGGTTCATTCAGGACAGGTAAAAGACTCAAATTTCTTATTTGAAGAGTTCAAGTTCAGGCCTCCAGGTTTTCTCTGGACAGAGTCTACATGGAAGTCTGCAGCACCTAGACCTGGAGGTCAATTGTATTTTTTCTTAAGATATGTAAATAACATCTAAAAAGATGCTTATGGTGTTTTATAAACTAACCTCTAACTATATAAATAAGAAATTTTGATTTTTACCTGTCCAGAGTTCACCTTGAGGCCTGCAGCATCAAAACCTGGAGGTCGATTGTTATTTTTCTTTAAATATATAAATAGCATCTATAAAGATACTTATGTTGTTTAATAAACCTCTAACTCTTTAAATTTAAAATTTTTATTTTGTTCGTGTCCAGAGTCCAACTGGAGGCCTGCAGCCCCTAAACCTGAGGGCCAATTTTATTTTTTACTTCAAATATGTAAAGAACATCCAAATATAAGCTCATTTTGTTTAACAAATATACCATTAACTGTTCAATTAAGGGAAGTTTGATTTTTACCTGTCCAGAGTCTGCAGGACCAGAACTTAGAGGTCGATTTAATTTTTTTTCTTCAGTTATGGTAATAACATCCAGAAAGATGCATATTCTTTTTTATAAGTTGACCTCTAACTCTTCAAATAAGAAAGGGGGGAGGCGGATGTGCCATTTTTTGAAACCAAAAGTAAAACGTGCATGATCTCAGCCCATAAAAGATTTACAGCTGTAATATTTAGCACAGCAGTTGCTTTTGTGGAGAACAATTTGGAACTGTGAAGAAACGGCAGTGGAACCGCCGCTCCCGCCGAAAACCGCCGTTTTCAATCAGCTGATATACACTTTTTTTCATAAAAATTTCGCTTATATTTTCACTTGACACTTGACATGTTTTTGAAATATTACAAGTGTAACGTGAAAATAGAAGGAAAATTTTTATGGCAAAAAAAGTTTATCTCAGATGATTGAGAACTGTCTAATTTGGCGAAAAAGGGCAAAAAAAATCGGCGGGAAACGGCGGTATTCGGCTGGAGCGGCGGTTCCGCCGCCGTTTCTTCATAGTCCTATATTGTTCACCACAAGAGAAACTGCTGTGCCGAGTTTTAGAGCTGTAACTCTTTTATGGGCTAAGATCATGCACGTTTTACTTTTGGTTTCAAAAAGTGTCACATCCGGCTCCCCCCTTTGAATTTTTTACTTGTCCAGAGTGGACATGGAAGCCTACAGGACTTGTCCAGAAACCACCTGAACCTGAGACGTATCCAAAAATACTAACCAAAAGTAAACTTTTATCCTAAATAACCTATAGTCTCATATTAATACCTAGACTAATAATCACAGAGTAAGCCCCTTATTTGTGAAATTGCTTTGATAACAGCTATGCTTTGAGTTATTATTGATGATGTATATACTATGTATTACTAAATAATTCTAAGTCCGATACTATATCATACTATATGAGTTTTAAAAAATATACTATATATACTATATGGATTTTAAAAATATACTATAAAAATACTATATTTTTTTGTTCTTGGAGTGGTCGCCCTGCATATTTGGTTTAATAAGTTGATCTCTAACTCTTCAAACAAATTTTTTTTTTCATTTATACCTGTCCAGAAGTGACCTTCCAGCCTGCAGCACCTGAACCTGGAGACCTATCAAATTTTTTTTTAAATATAAGGAAAATACACCCAAAAACTAAACTTTTTCCCCAAATAACCTATCCTATAACTCCTAAGACAAAGCCTATAATCCCTGTTTACGCAAAAGTGTCAGATGTGCCCCCCCCCCCTTGTTCTAGCCTTTTACAAAATTTTCTTTTCATATTTGTTTTTATCTTACTTGCATTCTTTAAATTTTAAAACTCTAAATTACTATTTTGCTTCAACTTTTATCGTTAAACCAAAAAGGCGGGAGACAAGAGACGATGGGCGGTTCCGTGACAGGAATGGCGGCGGCGAAAACGGACCAGATCGCCGCAATCATCGTCAAGACGGCCGACAGGATCGGAGCGGAAATGATAGGAACCGCAGGTCTAGCTCAGACCACCGTCGTCGGTCAAACTACGAGCGCAATTCTCAGGAAATCATACACATGATATAAACTTTTCCAGTATGGCTTCAAAACCAATTGATATCCGCTGGATTATGACCGGTTCTGTTATCCATAGTGAAAAATCAGAAATCGTTTCGTGGCTTTCGGCTCCTCAATGCTAAAAAAAACTTGAATTAATCTTAAGATTTTCATTTTACTATCCGCTGTTGTAAGCTGTCTTTAATACGATGCGATAAATAACCAGGGGTGTAATTCTGCACAAGATTCATTTTTTCCCCTGCTGCAAATATTTTTTCCTTCTAGTTTTTCGAGCAAGGAAGGGGATAAAATAGAAAAATATTTTTAAAACTCTTTATTTTATTCATATTACACCCCCTTCCACATATTCTATTAGTTTTTTTTTCACCAAAAAGGGGAGAAAAATGGGGGAAAATATGCTTTCAGTTTATTTATTTTTTTACATGTTTTCCCCCAACCACATATTTTTTATTTTTTTAACCCCCCCCCCCCCCCCCCCCTCAGCAGGGTCAAATTTGCAGAATATACACTAGTGTGGCCCAAATGAAGGTCTAAATCGCTTTTCAATGTGCGTTATGTAAAAATAGGTTATGTATTGTTTGTAGATTTTAGCCCTATAATTGATTTTAAGAAAAAATCTATCGCTATCTCGTCAAATGCATATTTATTTTCACCTTTAATTCCCCAAATTATGAAAGACTTACACCAGATATAAAGCAAAATATCAAATTTTCTGTGTCTTTGTTTACAAACATTGAAATTAAATATTAAAATCACCAGGAATAAACATATGAAGAAAGAAAGTATAAAAATTTATTTATGTACAATTACAATAATTTGGGAAAGTTTACTCATACTGCAAAATTATTGAAGAAAAATAATTAAAGATAAGCCTTACTCTTTATTCCTGGTTTAATAAAAAACAATCAAATTATTTTTTGCAATATTAATTTTTTTATTAGTATGCTTTTTTTAAAAGTTGAATATGAGAATAAGTATATTACATATTTTTTTACCTTCATTTAATTTTTTATTTAAGTAAATTGTCTCTTTATTGGCGACAATGTCTGTTGAGCCATGAAATTTATTAAAAACACTTTTTCCTATTTTATGTCTTTAAAATGTTTATTTTTTAGAGTTTTTCATCATTTCTCTTCTCATAAGACTAATAGCTACTGTTTTAGTTCAATTTCTTACACAAATTATCAATTTAAATAAAACAATGTTTTTAGACGTTTTTCGGAATTATTCGGCAGGAATGGTGGTTCTGCCTACTTTTTATGATTGCTTTATATTTGAACTCTTGTTACATTATTTTAGGTTGGCAGTTCTTTAATTATTTCTTGTTAAAATCATGAAAATATAAAGTTTTTGATAAAAAGCTTAAGAGTGAAATTTCGAGATCAATTTTCATCGTAGAGAGGTCTAGTTTTCACTAAAAGGTCTACATTTGAGCCGGTAACAACTTCAAGGTATCCGCAAATTGATATGGTAAAGATTTAAAAATTCATGTTTTTTTTGGGGCCAGTCTAATATACACCCTTGTAAATAACTTAGAGGGTTGGAGGATTTGTACTGTATTTCTCAAGTTATTAAATAATTACATTTGAAACTTTTTAGTGGTATTTTTGGAGTAAAAAGAAAACCTCTTAAAACGGCTGTTATTAACATCGTACGGAACTTTATTCTCTCTGATTTTTCTACAAAAACATTTTATAAAAAGATGTATAAATTTTTAGAGAGGGGATAATGAAACCCAAAGTCACTATGGAGACCCTAAATATTCTGAACATAGGTGTAGGCCGACCAATTACCAGGAAAAGATATAATAATTCAGAAAAAATGACAACTATTTCCACAAGTGGCACCGAAATTATTGTAAAAACAGTCGGCAAATGTAAACAGTAAATTCGACTTGAAAACTTTGGGAACTTTTATGAAATCCTGATTGGCTGGTTCAATCTAGCAGCTTTTACACTTGTAACCAATAATTTTATCTGAAGAAAGAATATTTTTATCTTTATTATTGTGGATATGTATCGTACATTATCTTATTCCCTGGGATTCCTGAAAATGTATTATTCTGAATCATTACACAGAGAGAGGTGACAATAGGTTGTTTATCACACGAGTTCTTAAAGGTTTATAATAACATTTTCTTATTCGTTAGCTTGACAACTTTTTGGACTTTGGTGGATTTTGATTGGTTGATTTATTAAGTTGGGTGCTCAGACATTTAACCTTTAATTTAATCTACAGAAGGGGTAATTTTGTAAATCATCATTGGGGATGTACAATGTACATAAATTTATCGGCCTTTGTTTCATCCTTTTAGATATCTGATTCTGAATTATTATAAATATCTTTATTTTATGATATTCAGAAAACTCAAGAAGGTGGACACAAAGAAACTGAAGGTCACTCTGTTAAGCAAGGGACCAAGGAGCAGACACACACCATGAAACAAGTGCCCGCCGCTGGTCAGCCAGAAAACCTTACTCATGTCAGTAGGGGGTTGAACCTGGAACCTATTCCGCAGGAACAGATTAATTTCTTTTAAAAAAAAGGATGAAGCTTTAAAGTTATGGATGGACATCAAAAAAAAAAAAACTAAAGGGCTAAAAATAATAAACATTAAACTTCATAAAATTAATCACGAAACCTATAAAAATTTTATAATAATGAAAAAATGTAGGAATCAATCTTGTATCCCAACCAATAATCTTAATTAAACTTGGTGAAAATATGTAGAATGTCAACTTATTTAATCCATGAAAATTCCAGTCATTCATTTTGAAAAGGAGCCGAGAAAACAACATTTCGAATTATAGAGTAGCTTCACCACTAAAAACAATAAAAAAGTTTAAATTAAAGCAAGGAAGATCAAAATAATTGTCAAATTAATAAAATAAAATTCATCCCATTAATATAGAAAGCTTTAAAATTCAAAATTAAAAAAAGGAATTTGTAATAAGATTTATTTGTTGTTTATTTTTTTAGCTCTGTACCTATGCTTTAGAATATAGGAAAACCTTCCTCGGTTCTTAAATATATGTATTGATGTAACTGATTTAGCGAGATCTTACACACACATCCTGCAACGCCATGGTCATAGAGTCTTCTAGGAGCACGTAAAATATGTTGTTGTTTTTTCAAATCTAGATAAAGATCATCTGTATACCAACAAATATTTTTCAGTCGCTAGATGGGGTTAGTTTTTTTGTGATTTCTCGTCTTAAGGGTGGGGAAAAACCCAGGTTTTTTTTAAAAAGCCCAACACCACCCGGTTTTTTTTAATAAACCTCTGGATTTTATTGTTTTTTGTTGGTTTTTTTTTATCTAGGAGTCAAATACATACATTTGATATATTGATGAAATATTAATGTTTATGTTGTTGTAGGTAATAGGTAAGCAAGATTTCACAATAAACAAGATAGATAATGAAGAAAGCTGGCATTCCGATCAATTATAATCCCTTATTAACAAGGGTGTGCAGTGCACAAAATATTCTATTAAGGGGGAGGGAAGGTTAAAGGCTTCAAAATATGGAACCTCCTTCTCTATTTTTAAGCAGTCAACGTCCCCTCCTCCCAGAAATTATTAAGGTCTTCCCCTTTTAACATCCCCTTAATATAACCCTCTGCACGCCACTACATCTATGTAATTGTTATGTTGTAGCTTAAAAAATCAATTATGCTTATGTAATTTTCACAATTAATATATCATTAACTTAGTAGCAAAGCGTTTTCTGAAATGTGGTTTTGAGAAAAAGTTATTTCATAAACATTTGAACAATAAGTAGAGCATTATTTTTATAATTACTTCAGATTTTTTTGCGTTTTTTTAAGGTAAAATGTGCTTTTAAATGTTATTAGATAGTCTTTGAGTAAATACAGGTTTAATTCGTAAATTTATACGTGAAATTTCTTTTTTTTTTAAACCAAAAAAACCTCAGGTTTTTTTCAGTGGTTTTTTTAAAACCCTGGGTGGTTTTTTTTGGTTGTTTTTTTTTGTATGCCCACCCTGTTCCTCTTTTGAAGGGTGGTCGTACTCTTTCATAAATAGCTATAAACCTTCCCAGAACCATTAAGAAGCTACATTGTAAAGCAGAACCATATCGGTTCGGTGGTTAGCGAGATCCTTTGGTACAGATAAATAGACAGACGGAGATCATGTTACTTTTATATAAGGTTCAATACTTATCATTCTGTAACTACAGTATGACAGTCAAAAGTCAGAATCGTCCAGAACCCAGAACGGCCATGATCAGCTTGTCAACCGAGGGAGATATTCAATGCAATGGATCTATTATTACTTGGATCTTACATCAGATTTTCACCCCTGCTACGAACGAAATGACTAATATTGAGTTCCATTTTGGCAACCTAGATTGACGACAATTTTTCGCCTGTAATATCCATGTATTATATTCTACATCTATTTTCAGTACAGACTTTTAAGTTTCAATTAAATGGTATGAATAAAACCAATAAAGTTATTAATACTAAAAGTCTTCAAAAAAGTTCTTATGAAAAGCTACGTTCATTCGTCAAAGGCAGGGCTAGGCAGCCGCGCATAAGCCTCAAATTTAAACCCGGCTAAGTGCAAAAAAAATAAATTCCTAAAAATGGGTTGTTTTTAGGACAGATTAGACATTAGCTGGATTTTAAAATATAGTTAAGTTAGTTGGTCCAGATTAGATCAAAATTTTGCTTTCAAATATACAAAAATACAGAGGTGTATAATTATATTTTGAACAAGATTCATTTTACTTTAATGATTTTTTCAAACATTTATTGAATATGCATAATGTTTTTCTCAGAATCTGATGGGCGGGATTCCGGCATAGTTCTTGATAGTGAAAAGGGGCGTGGTCGTGAAAAAGCTTCTGATGGTGGAAAGGGGCGTGGCCATGGCATAGCATCAGATAATGGAAAAGGGCGTGGTCGTGGCACATCTTCTGATGATGGAAAGGGGCGTGGCCGTGGCATAGCTATTGCTGATGGAAAGGGGCGTGGTCGTGGTACAGCATCAGATGATTCAAAGGGCCGTAGCACAGCAACAGACAAAGGGCGTGGTCGTGGCACATCTTCTAATGATGAAAAGGGGCGTGGTCGTGACAGAGGACAAAAACAGAATGGACAAGACATCCAACAAGTAAGTTATTCTTTCAATATAAAAAAAAACTTTATAAGTAGCTCCTCCCCACACATCTGTTTATTTATTTTTAAAAATGTTGGTTGATATTTCTTTTAAGGGCAGGGTGGTTGAGAAGTGAACAAATACTCCCCTTCATTAATTTTGGATCCATTAAAGAAAAAAGGAGACAAAAATTTTACTGGTTGAATATTTTTCCCTAGGGCCTTATCTCCCCCAAATAGCTTTAATATAATTTCAGGACCATTATGAAACTTCCATTGGCGTTAGTTAGTTAATTCATATCAACTTTAATTCGATTGAAATTGTTTGAATTACATATTTCTATTTTTTTCACTCGTTTTATCTTCGTTATTTTTTTTAAATGCCTATAACTTTTTACAGCTTTAATGAATATCAACCCAGTTTTCAAGGTTTTTTTAATTTTATTTTTCATTGGAATAAGATAATTTTGAATAGGCAATCATTTCTTCCAATGACATGAATAAAGAAATTAAGAGCAAAAAAAGGAGGGATAAGAAAAAAAATTCAAGAAAGAATGACACTGCTATAGACAATAACATTGCAGCTGATAACACCAAAGAAGGCCACGAAACTGAAACTTCAGCATCTAAAAAAGACTATCCAGAAATCTCTACAAAGAATTCTAAAATTGAAGACAAAACTCTTCCTGACAAAGAATTCATTCATGATGTTGCTGAATATTTAGTGGATGAGATTATTAATGTTGCATGGGATCAACAGTTTAATGCTAAAACTTCATACACGGAGGAAAAGAATGATGAAATGATAAACAATCATCAAATGGCTAAGGTATTTTATTAAGACTCATTTTTTCTTACTGGGTTGATAATCATTTAAGCTGCCGTTTATTTTCAAGCTGTCTTCCAAGAATTATCAGCAATTCTTTTATCTTTCATTATTCCTCCCTAACAGGGTATTTTTCTCATCAACCTTCAGGGGTGTATATTCTACATGGGATCCACTGCTCCCCCCTACTTGGTGAGAAAAAAACTAGGGGGGGGGGGGAATCTTGTGCAGAATATACACCCCTGTCAACCTTGCAATAATTAAAACTTTTGTAAAATGAAACTGATTCAACTTGGTGTTTTTTTACAACAATGATGACAACATCCATTTAAGCGAAGCTCTGGAAGAATAGGCCAAACCAAGATTTAACCTTGTAGAGTGTTAGAACTGAACAAGCAGAATATAAATATGCTTTGCTTATAACATTATACCTTCATGTACGGACTTTCTGGTAACGATTATTGAGTTGCTACACTTTCAAAATTGTACATAAATATTATAGGAATCATCATGCAAAGTTTGAAAGTGATAGGACAATTAAAACATGTCTAAATTAACTAAAAGAGTTAGCCGTTACGAACGGGCTTATGGACTGACCCTAACTATAGAAATTCTTCACTTTTAACAAATTAAATTTTGCAAAATTTGTGAGAATTTTACCCTCTTTTAAAAATTATTATTTGTCCATACAACAAAAGTTAAGATATTACAATTTTGTGTTATTTAAGGATAACTTGAACATGGAGGAAGCAAAGACAATGTTTGAAGATATCGAGAAAGATGAATGTAATAAAGCTGTCATAGAAAGTGGTGATTGTATAGTTGATATCAACAAAGATGACAAAGTAACCACTACAGAGGCTACAGATGTGAAAGAACCAGAATCTTTAACAACAACTTCTGATTTAGGAAAGGATATTTCAGTTTTAAAATGTTTAATTTACCTCTTTTTTTCTTATATTAGAGAGTCAAGAAGTTTTTGTGGTCTTCTTTATCTTAATTCTAAGTATCTTTAATCACGTAAACCCTGAGAGGTAGGGGGTTACATTTGGCTGTTTATTACGCTAGTCACCAACGTTTTATAATAACGTTTTCTTGTGGATTTTAATTTGATTTGTTGTTTTATTAATATGAGTGTCAAAACAGTTTAACCGCTTATTGTAATCTATAGAAAGGGTTTTTTGTTTATCATCATTGGGGTTTTGCATTAATTTATCGGCCTTTGTCTTGTCCCTTTAGTTCCCTGCGTAAACTTAAAGGACTAAGATATTAAAATTTACCTCTTAAAAACAAAATTTTGCCTGACGGAGAGGTAAGAGGTTTTTATTTATATGAAATATCTCCACCTGTCCTAGATACTATTCATGTTGAGGAAACCCTTGCCACTTCAAACACCAAGAATCAAATAGCATCAATTAAAGATTTTGATACTGCCAATAATATTCAAGTTAAAAATCTTGATGAAATAAACAACAATGTAATTACTACAAATACTGAGAATGAAATAGTTGAGGATACTCCAATTGTTGCGTCAGGTGTTGATCATAATGAGCTCTGTGATCAACTTGACAAAGCCTCCAATGTAGCAATTGCCAAAGATACAGAAAAAGAAAAGAACCACCAAGAAGCACCAAACAATACACCAGAGCTAGAACTAGAAACACAAGACAAAATCAAGGAACAAAATAACAGTGACTTCCTAAATGAAGCCATTGAAAATACAGAAATGTGTTCTTCTGATAATATTATCAAAAGTTCAATTTATCACATTGGAGAATGTTATCCAAAAAATACAACCAAAAATGAAGAAGAAAACAATATTATTGCTGACGAAACCAATGAAACTAAAGATGACACAAATACTCTGGAAAGCGCTACAGACGAGAAAGATATTCTTGAAACTGTTCCAGAGATTTTAAAGGACAAGGTGATGAGGAAAATTCTGGAGCAGGAAATCTGCGTTATTAGCTTCTTTAAACTCTTTTTTTTTTATTAATTGCTTTCTATAAAGATTTACCTACCTTTTTATTAATTACTAGCGGCTACGCCCCTAGAGGCCTCTAGTTGCATTTGAGAAAGGGGAAGTTAAATCCCAAAACCTATTTTTGTGAGTTAAAACCAGCTGTTTGTTATGGGGGGGGGGGGGGGGGGTAAGCCTACATCTTATAAATCTGTTATTAATACTGGGCTATATTGAAGGAATTCTTTAGACCCGTCATCCATTATACAAAAAAACTAACAAGAACTCGAAAAGCGAAATTTGAGCTTTTTGTTATAAATGAAAACGTGAAGAAAATAACGCATACCATTTGAAAGGATTTGTTTGGTAGCTCTGACGAATCTGATAGCGAATGCAAATCTGTTAAAAACTGTTTCTGCCAAAAACACGACACACAGGCATTAAAAACTGCAGTGTGTTTATTAAGAGGTTGGGGCGGGGGGGGGGGGGTAGAGCCGACACTCCCCTTTTTCCAAAAATGTAAGAAGAAAAAATATTGGGGGGGAGGGGGCTGGGTCTATTTTTTTCTAGTAGTGATTTCATTTGGGAAGTTGGTGGTAACCTACCCCAAAATAGAAATAAACCTTCCCAGGATAATCACAAGTTATTGGTCTACTATAAAGTAGTTATAACTACCTATATAGTCTTTCAACAGAATTAGTACCTTTATTAGTCTTTCAAAATTATTTTTTCAATATTTTGTACTGCATTATTAGTTACGCAGAAAACAACTATTTTTGTGCAGATATAGGGGACAATGGGCTGTTTATAACATTAGTCCCCAAAGTTTTTATTATAACGTTTTCTTATTCGTTGGCTTACCAACTTTGGGGACTTTAGTGAATTTTGATTGGTTGGCTTATTAAGTTGAGTGTTCAAACGTTTCAACCACAGATTTTAATTGTTTTATCCCTTTTGATTCCTGTCTACAATACCTTTGTAAAACACCGCGTCTAAAATCTACAGTTTTCTATGCACTTAAGGATAACACTTCTGCAAATGAGAGCACTAATTATACATCTACTGCTGCTAATCTTGCTGAAGAAGCTTTAGATAATGTGGAGAAGGATGGAAAGAAAGCAAAAGCTGATACTGTTGAAAAGAAGCCGGTCAAAACTATTCAAGAAGCAATCATAAGACAGGCAAGCTTTATTTTTTCAATTTAATTAAATCTAACAGGGAATGTGGGGTTATTATGTTCGTTGTCTTAAAAATTTTGGGGAATTTTATTAAGTTAAGTGTCCAAACGTTTCAAACTCTAATTGTAATCTACAGAAGAGGTAATTTTGTGCACCATCATTGGGAATTTAAGTGATGTCCATGTTTACAACCTAAATTGACGCAGGAATAAGGTATAACCAACAAGCGAAATAAATCTAAAATAATATTTGGGGGGCAAATGGAAACGTCGTCAATTTTACGATGTGTTGCCCCCTAACGACAGCTGAAAAAACACGTATAGGTTTCGTGATTTCTTTCTGAATTAATTTAATTGTTGGTATAAGCTGAAATTGACGACAATATCTCCCCTATCAAATATCCACGTATGTCGTATATTCTTTTATTATATCAATTATTATTAGGAATCGGAGAATTCCAATGTACCAGAGAGCAAGATCAGAGCCACACTGCAGAAATCTTCGCGTATAATTGACCAGGCTAGCGGCCACTTTCCTAGTCAAGATATTTACATTCCTGACAATGCTAATTACACAAGTGGCACAATATTGAACCATGCTAACAACTATTATGATGAAAAATCATACCAGACTAATATGGGACAAGTGATGGAAAGCGCTGTTTTGAACCAGACAAGCCGCAGGCCCATTTTAGGCTCAGGTTCGATTCCCTGCATGGATGCTTCAAGGACTCAAAGTACTGATTCAGGAAAAGGTTAGTCTCATTAATATTATTCAATGTTCATGTGAAGTAGCGATATCCTATTATATAAAGTAATAAGGTTTTTTTTGTCCGAATCTCAAGATCTCAATAACTTCTGAACTCTTTTAGTTACCTATCTTTTTTAGGTTAGCTTCACATAGCTTCTGTGATTTTTTTTAGGCCATTCTATTTTAAGATTTAGGCCTTGGGCTAATCTGGACGGTTTAGACTCTTATTAGCCTCACTTTGCCTCTTGAAATACAGGGACCCTAAAAGCAAGGGGTATATCCGCTAGTTACTGTATAATTTGATTATGTCCCCTTTTCATCCAGTAGGAGGGGATGGGGTATTAGGGGTGGATTGGAGTCGTTATTTTAGCCCGCTGAGAGTTCACTTTATTAGAGAGAACATAAAAATCTGGTGCAAGATTCAAGTTACAATATATCCTTTTTTATTATATAATCCTTTTACGGCAGTATTCATTTATTTATGTATTTTTTGTTTACACTTAGATTTTAAAGTCTTCACTAAGAAAAGTCAAGAATAATGCCTGTCTTTCAGCCAAGACATTCTTTTTACTCTTATTTTTCTGTTTATTTAATCTTAAGGAGAAGTAAATGTGATGATACCATCTGAATTCAACCCAAAGAAACTACCACCAGCCCCATTCATTACAGGAATTTAAGAAATTTTTATTAATATGGGGGAGAGGGGGTAATGCAACCAATCAAAGTATAAATGGCACTTAGAATTTGAACTTTTTAAAACATATTTTTGGTTTAATTCATGTTAAATAATAGCCAGGGATTAAGGTAGGGGACAATG
This sequence comes from Acartia tonsa, assembly GCF_053477335.1. Lineage (NCBI taxonomy): Eukaryota > Metazoa > Arthropoda > Copepoda > Calanoida > Acartiidae > Acartia > Acartia tonsa. The sequence goes on from NC_137264.1 coordinate 13,769,397, forward strand.
GGCAATTAATTCAATTTAAGAGTATTTGCTGAAAGACCTTGAAATCCAGATTAATCCAGAAAATATGGAGGAAATTGTAAAGGAAGAGTTAATACAATACAGAAAACTATAAATTAAGAAGAAAGTTTCAAGAAAAAAGCATTCATTTGAAAATTATATTATCAGCACATCAGACTGACGTAACAATTCTGTAATTAATAACTAGAAAAATCTCCCTGGAACCCATTCAACCCATAGCCCCATAACCCAAAATTTAATTGGATTCTTAGATTGTTCATTAAACTAATATCACAATAAAGTTTTTATCTATGAAATGATATTTTCTGGAGAGAAATTTTTTTTTAAATTAGCCACATCATGACAAATTAAGTTTATTGATACTTGTCTGCAATATTCAAAACTAACAAACGAGTTAGCGGCATTTTGTGCGCTAGTACCCAAAGTCAGTCAGAAACTGCTAAATTCTTGCACATTCCCTTTAAGCCAGTACCCAAAGTCTGAGACTCCTAAAAATTGAATGTTCGATCCATTGTCCCCTCCCTTACTCCCTGATGATAGCAATGACCATTTTTGTAATTTCTAGTACCAACAGCTACCGGCTAGAACCGTTTGATAAGGTTTTTGAGCGACAAAAAGTATTATGTGGGGGTAGGTTTCGTGACTAATTTGCTTTTAAGATAGCCAAAAAAATGGCAAAACGGCTAAGCCGCCAGCCGTTACTTTTCTAACTTTTTGTTCGATTTAGGGAAAATGGACCTACCAAGGATAATCCATGCAAAATTTCAGATCGAAAATCTAATTCTAAGTGCCATTTATACATTGATTACGAGATGGTTGCATTAATTGTTGATTATAAGAAGTCAAGGGCTAACAAAACTTGTACCTATTAAGATTTTTTTTATTATTCGCAAAAAAATGTCTGTAATACGATACTATACATTATTTTTTCAGTATGGCTCAAGACCGGTTCTTATCCAGTTGATATTAACCGGTTTTGAAGCCATACTGGAAATGTTATTTATTCAGCTTTATATGGGCATAATTCAACTATCCTCAATTATAATTTTCTACATTCTTAATTCTTTAAATTGAATAGTGAACCTTATTGATAAAGATGGAAAAACAATGAATTACCTAGAAGATTCCTATGACGATCAAGATACTATGAACAATGGCGATGATGAGAGTTTAGTTGAGAGTGCTATAGATGATAAAAGTCTTTTTGTATGGGACCAAAATGCATCTGTAAATTCAGGATTGTATTAGATATTTATCGCATCGTCTTATAGACAGCTTTACGCGGTTATTCAAATAAAAAAAATTATTAGATTAAAACCAAGGCCCGGGCTAACAAAACTAGTATTTATAATTTGATTTTTATTTCAGTATAAGTAGTATATTGTCTGTAATACGATGCTGTACATGATTTTTCAGTATAACTGAGAACCGGTCCTAACAGCTACTATCAATGTTAAACTTTGGGGGGTAATTTTTTCTAGTAGTGATTTCTCCTGGGAGGGTTGAGATATCCTCCCTTAAAATAGTTTTAAAACTTCCCAGAACCTTTAAGAAGCTTAACTGTAAAGGAGAACCACATTGGTTAAGCGGTTAGCAAGATCCTTCGCAACAGACTTTGCTATTTATACAACTAGTGACTTCGCCCTTAGGGGCTCTTAAGGAGGGAGAAGTTGAATCCCAAAACCCACGTTTTTAATTTAGTTTTTTTCACAGTAAAAAAAAAAATTATTGGGGGAGAATTTTTTTCTAGGGGCGATTTCTCTGTGGAGGTTGGTGGTACCTTCCCCATTTGTATTTTTTGTTAAGATTGAAAAAGCAATAATGTGGATGTTGCCGCAATCGTTAATTATTTTTACTTGATAGGTAATTTATTTTTTCAATAATTTTGTTTATAGATGAGAGTAATTTGGCAACAGATAATCCGCTATTGTCAGCGGCGGCTGGTTTACCACCGCAGCTAGAGGAATCATTCGTAGAGGAAGATTTTCAGCCGAACCAGGTAAAGATTTGATTATAGAATATTTTACTAGTGTAGTTCAGGAAGGGAGGGGATGTAGGGCTATTAATCACACTAGTCCCCAAAGTCTTATAATAATGTGTTCTTATTCGTTGCTTAACAACCTTGGAGACTTTTATGAATTTTGCTTGGTTTGTTTATAAAGTTGATTTTCCAATTGTTATAACAACTAATTATAATCTACATAAGGGTAAATTTTGTGTATCATCATTAAGGAGGTACATTAATTTATCGTCCATTGTCTTATCCATTTAGATCCCTGAGTGCAGTTACTCTTTAATTCTTATTTTGGGTCAAGAGGGGAGGAAGTTTTGATACATTTGCGTAAACAGTGAGTATAGGCTTTATCTTTAGACTGAGAGGATAGGTTATTAAAGAAAAAATCATTCTTATATGATAAATTTTCCCAAGTTTTAAGATTTTTTGGATAGGCTTCGAGGTTCAGGGGCTGCAGGCCTCCAGGTGTTATATAACAAAATATGCATATTTTTAAATGTTATTTACATATTTCAACAAAAAAGACGTATATTTTTTTTATTGAGTTGATTTCTATCTCTTCAAAAAAATATTTTTTATTTTTACCTGTCCAGAGACCAACTTGAGGCCTACAGCTTCTAAACCTGGATGCCTGCAGCTCCTAAACCTGGAGGCCTATCCAAAAATCTTAAAACTTTAAAATTTATCATATAAGAATGATTTTTTCTTTAATAACCTATCCTCTCAGTCCAAAGATAAAGCCTATACTCACTGTTTACGCAAATGTGTCAAAACTTCCCCCCCTCTTTGTCCTCAATGCCAATTTTAAATGTTTATTTACCCCTAAATGATGTTGTACATCCCCAATGACAATGTTCAAAATTATCCCATCTGTGTATCAAAATTAGTGGTTAAAACGTTTGGACAGTAAACTTAATTAACCAACCAATCAAATGATAAATTCACTAAGTGAAAAAGTCTTTGATACTTCTTAGTTATTGAAATATATTTCGGTGGACATTATATTCAAGAAAAGTCCCCAAAGTAGTTAAGCCAACGAATAAGAAAACGTTATTTTATAATGGACTGTTTATTACACTAGTCCCCAAAGTTTTATAATAACATTTTTTATTAGCTGGCTTAACAACTTTTTGGACTTAAGATAATTTTGATTGGTTGATTCATTAAGTTGAGTGTTCACAATTTTCAACCACTAATTGTGTGTATACAGAATGTCTTATTTTCTGTATTATAATTGTGGATCTACATCAATTAATCGGAAATTGTCTTATCCCTTTAGATCCCTGATGACACCACTGGTTATATAAATGATTCTGATCATCACAACGATTATGCCAATGATAACCTTGATGATCCTAACTATTACTATGATGATCCTAACGCAGAGAATAATTTCTATGAAGCAGAAGAAGAATCTAATTTCTATGATACTACTGAACAAGATACAGGTATAGGGGACAGTGCTAGTACCCAAAGTTTTATAAACATGTCTTATTTGTTGGGGACTTTTAATGAATCTTGATTGCTTTGTATAAACAAGCAGTGTGTAAATTATTCGCCGAATAATTTACAGAAGAGGTAATTTTGTGTATTATAAATGGGTGTGTTCATTAATTTATTATCCCTTAGGATCCTTGGGTTATTAAAGTGTTTTCTATAGTAAAACTAAAAAGGTTATTTTCAATAAAACAAGGATAATTATGTAAATAAGTAGTGCAGCAATAAAAATTTAAGACTTTTTTGTGAGTTTTCTGCAAAGAAAGACAACTAAACTGTCACAATCCTTATAGAAAAGTAACATGGTGTCGTGTCTGTCTGTACCAAAGAATCGCGTTTACCGCTATCCGATAGGGTTCTACCTTGAAGTTTCTTATAGGTTTAGGGAAGGATTATAACTATTTTGGGAAAGGTTTCCACTACCCTCCTAAAAGAAATTGCACATAGAAAAAAATTACACCCACCTTAAAAAAATCTTTTACATACCATAATTTACAAGATGGGGGGGGGGGGGAGGCTGGTAATGTCTCGACTCTCTATAGGCCTCTAGGGGCGTAGCCGCTACTTATTTAGAAGCTGTGGAAACTAAACCAAATATTTTAGAAATTGTTGAATGTGAGGAGAAAGAGAAACCTGTGGATGTACTCGATGATTTTATGGATGAAATCTTAAGAGGAAATAATATTCTTTAAATTCTTTCCATATTGTATCAAGCGTTATTGAGTGGCTTCTTAAATTGTTCTATTATATTTTTCTGAATAATGAGCATCTACTTTATAACTCACTTTGTCCGCCCGTTTGTATGTACAGCTTCTTATAAAATTTTAACAATAAAAAAATGGTAGTTTTGTTAATTTCGTTAATATTTCGTCATCTTTGAATAGTAATTTCTTTTAAGACCATCAAGAAAATGAACAAAGTGTATTCTAATGTATATGTTAAGAGATTAGAGGTGGATTCTTTAAAAACTTTTTGGCTCACTCCCTCACTAAAATTAGTAAGGCTCGCATTAAAAATCTACAAAAATTAAATAAAATCATAAAAGGGTTATTAACATAAGATTTTTTTTATTTTTTTTAGAGTTTTAATGTGATTTTGGAGGATTTTTTACAAAAAAATTTAGCGATCCTTACTATTTTTAGTGAGGCAGTGAGCCAAAATGTATTTTTAAGAATCCACCTCAGAAATAAAATCAGTAAAATCTCGGTTTCGTTAAGAGTTATCTTGACAGAAAAAAAATCGTATTCTATCTTAGCCTAGCGGGCGGACGGCCAAACGAATTCAAATAAAGAGTAGCCTCGCTTCTAAGAATTTCATCTTTCACAACCAGTATTCTCTTAATTTTGTGAATATTACTGATAAATAAAAAAAAGAAATGGAGGAATTCCACAAGAACTCTCTGAAACATCCCCAATGGAATTTTGGAGCCCAACAAACTGACCAAATATTTCCCACAGGTGTTCTTGCAAAATTTGAAAAAAATTGTACTTAAACGTTGTCTTTAGATACCTATGGCAATGGAGTTTATGGCCATCTTTTTAACATTTAATTCGAGGGTTAAGCTACATCTTCCCCAAGATATTTTAAAAGCTTTCCCGGGACCTTGAACCAGCTGTAACCAACAACTTATTTTATAAGAAAAATTATTTGGTAATTTCAGCTGATTTGTTTTTAGATTTTGAGAGCAAGGCTTCGTAATAAAGGCAATCTTTTTTGCCTCCAAATATTGTTTTAGATTTATTTCGCTTGTTGACTACCTTATTCCTGCCTTTATCAAGCTTTTATATTCCTTAATAACGCCTTTGGACGTGATCGCTTTTAATTTTTAGTATTTTTACCGATTAAATGTAAGAACATATTATGTGCCAGACATAAACTGCCCCGATTCACCTGCCATTGATGTCTTGAATACTGTTGGCAGCGGCGGGTTTATTTACCCCGTGGCGGGAACTGCTGCAGGCTACGGGCGAGGACGAGGCGGTGGTCTGTACGGTAGAACCAGGTTTACGCCGGAACCCAGGAAAAATATGCATTTAATATCTTTATCACAGCAGCTATTCTATAACTAGAGTATATCAGTAAGAGTAAGAGGCTTTTTTTAACTTAATACAGAATCAACTGTTTATATTCTATCTAAAAGGTAGCCCCGTCCGTTTATTAAAACATAACAGATTTACCCATTGTTTTATAGGAATATTTTTAAAAATATCAAAAACAATTTAGTCTTAATCAAAAAAGTCACACGTCTCTTTAAGCCTGATGAGTTGACCACTAAGTTTTACTTCTTGATGATTGGATTTTAAAATTGTGTTTCTAATAACTTAAGACTTCTTTATCTAATATGACTTAATATTATTTAAATCTTTTATTACTTCTTTTATATTGTTTGTTATTTTTGATGTTGCCATTTATGTTAAAAGATGTTATTAAAAGCATATTTTCAAATATCTAGAGATACTGAGTACCCTGAAAGAGATTACAGCATTACCTTACAAAAACAACGAGTTCTAGAAATATTAAAGAAGGAGGTAAATTCAGGGAGGGTGGGGACATTACACATGTCCCCAAAGTTTTATGATGACGTTTTCTTATTTGTTGGCTTAATTACTTTAGAGACTTTCATTGAAATTTGATTGGTTGGTTCATAAGGTAGTCTCCAAACGTTTCAATATACAGAAGGGGTAATTTTACGTATCATCATTGGGGATTTACATCAATTTATCGGCAAATGTCTTATCCTTTTAGATTCCTGGGTAAAATTAGATGTTGCAGGGAAATGTCTGTCCATCCATGATCAGGGATCTTAAGGGATAAGACAATGCACGATAAACTGATTTACATCCCTAATTAAATTAATAAACTCATCAAAAATTGGTTGAAAAGTTTGGACATTTCTCTGTTTTAACAAAATTACCCAACGTTTTTTATTATTTCTATACAAATGATTATAGTTTTAGTCCATTGTCCCCTCCCTCCCTCTCTTTTTGTTTAGGGATGGGGGTTTGGTGTGGGTGGGGGGGAAGAAAGGTTTGCACCTTCTTATATTAACTTTCCTATATAATTTACCCCATTCCTTTAACCCCTTCCCTCTTTTGTTTTCTAAACCATTTCTTCAATTTAAACCAATATATTAAAACGTTTTGAAACCAACGTGTACCCAATAGATGTATTAAATATTTACTTTTTTATATATTTTATTTATTTTATGAAGAAATATAAAGTATTTTGAGACTTTATTACTAGCAAATGCGGTTTTTGAAAACTAAATCCAGCTCGATCAATTAGCTGTTTTCGAAATCTTAGTAAACAAAATTAAAGAAAGAAACAGTAAACATCCCTATTAAAATTCTTTTTGGAAATATTAAAACTAATGAAAATTAAGATTTGCAATGTTAATTTTTAATATTTCATTTGATATATCTCTCACTCATTACAGATTTAATACTTCTATTCCCCCTGACTAGCTTAGTCTAGTAAATTTCCCGGCTAGTTACATCTCCCAGCCAATAGGAGCAAAGCAAGGGGAACAGCTGACCAATAGGAATCCTCGACAAATCTGAAGCTTTCCATAACTTTTAGTTCAAAATTATACTACTAGGTGGCCAAAAGCTTTTTGTATATTTGTATTAAACACTCTAAAAGCACATATTTGCTTTTTTTGCAAAACAAAAAATAGATAGGAAACATGTTTAGGAATAGTAAAAAGTTTGTTATTTTAAAAGAAGTCATGTCTTGTTTTAAAATAAAGATAGTTGTAAAAATGTTACCAAATGGTCTTTGAAAGGCACCAAATTAAGCATACTTACCTGGCGTGGAGGTTAACCGTGATCAAGAAGGCGGTTCCTCTAGGGTGAGGCTGTGCCATTGCACTCCGGTATGGCTGACCCCTACGATTACCCCAAACGTGGGTAACTCGAACGCACAATTTTTGATAGTGGGGGACTGCGTTCGCGCTATCCCCTAATAATGCCCTTAGATTTAGTCAACATGTAGTATAAGACTGTTGACCTAACTTAGGAAACTTAAAGTGGATCTTGGTTGGCTGGTGCATTTAGTTGAGTGTCCAAAGGTTTCAACCACTAATTGTAATCATGTATAGTATCGTAATGCAGACAGTTTTCACGAATGATAAAATGAAAATCATGAAATTAATACAAGTTTTGTTGTTAATTGTAATCTACAGAAGGGGTAATTTTGTGTATCAATAGAGGGTGTTCATCAATTTATCGGCCATTGTCTAATCCCTTTAGATCCCTGCATAATTGACCATGTTTATCTGTTTAGAAGAAAACTCGTAAGTTCAAGATGCCCCTGAAGATGAACCTGAAAGATGTTGACTTTGCTAAGGTTGCCAAACTTGAAAATATTGCTGAGGAACAGAATAACAAGGAGAAGGGTGTCCAGGTGGGTGGGGATATCCAGGGAGGGAGGGGACATAGGACTGTTTATTACACTAGTTCACTAAGTATCCAGGGAGGAAGGGGACATAGGACTGTTTATTACACTAGTTCACTAAGTATCCAGGGAGGAGGGGACAAAGGACTGTTTATTACACTAGTTCACTAAGTATCCAGGGAGGAAGGGGACATAGGACTGTTTATTACACTAGTTCACTAAGTATCCAGGGAGGAAGGGGACATAGGACTGTTTATTACACTAGTTCACTAAGTATCCAGGGAGGAAGGGGACATAGGACTGTTTATTACACTAGTTCACTAAGTATCCAGGGAGGAAGGGGACATAGCACTGTTTATTACACTAGTTCACTAAGTATCCAGGGAGGAAGGGGACATAGGACTGTTTATTACACTAGTTCACTAAGTATCCAGGGAGGAAGGGGACATAGGACTGTTTATTACACTAGTTCACTAAGTATCCAGGGAGGAAGGGGACATAGGACTGTTTATTACACTAGTTCACTAAGTATCCAGGGAGGAAGGGGACATAGCACTGTTTATTACACTAGTTCACTAAGTATCCAGGGAGGAAGGGGACATAGCACTGTTTATTACACTAGTCCTCCTAAGTATCCAGGGAGGAAGGGAACATAGCACTGTTTATTACACTAGTTCCCTAAGTATCCAGGGAGGAAGGGGACATAGCACTGTTTATTACACTAGTCCTTCTAAGTATCCAGGGAGGAAGGGAACATAGCACTGTTTATTACACTAGTTCCCTAAGTATCCAGGGAGGAAGGGGACATAGCACTGTTTATTACACTAGTTCCCTAAGTATCCAGGGAGGAAGGGAACATAGCACTGTTTATTACACTAGTCCTTCTAAGTATCCAGGGAGGAAGGGAACATAGCACTGTTTATTACACTAGTCCCCTCAAGTATCCAGGGAGGAAGGGGACATAGCACTGTTTATTACACTAGTCCCCCTAAGTATCCAGGGAGGAAGGGAACATAGCACTGTTTATTACACTAGTCCTCCTAAGTATCCAGGGAGGAAGGGAACATAGCACTGTTTATTACACTAGTTCCCTAAGTATCCAGGGAGGAAGGGGACATAGCACTGTTTATTACACTAGTCCTTCTAAGTATCCAGGGAGGAAGGGAACATAGCACTGTTTATTACACTAGTCCCCTCAAGTATCCAGGGAGGAAGGGAACATAAGACTGTTTATTACACTATTCCTTAAAGTATTCAGGTAGGGAGGGGCCATAGAACTGTTTATTGCACTAGTTCCCAAAGTATGATTGAGGGAGAGGACATAGCACTGTTTATTACTCTAGTCCCCTAAGTTTGCTAAACTTGAAAATATTGCAGAGGAACAGAATAACAAGGAGAAGGGGGTTTAGGTGGGTGGGGATATCCTTGTAAAATAATATAATCATGAAAAGGATGTTTGTTTGTTTTTACCGAAGGTTCTCGCCAACCGCTTAACCAATGTGGTTCTCATTTACGGGGTAGCTTCTCATAGGTTACCAAATCCAACTCACCCCTCCTTAAGTGCCCCTTGAGGCCTCTAGGGGGCGTAGCTGCTTGTTTTCAATAAACTAGTGGATGCTCCCCTAAGCATCTAGAGGCTTCGTATTTAAAGTGAAAGGATGGGCAGAAAAATAGGATAAAAACATACCAATACTTTAATCTTAATATGAAAAAGCCTAAAACCATCCTAGGACCAAATGAAGCTTCCCTAAAATGGAGAATTCAATCATTTCAGTAGTTTATGAAATCTTAAGCTATAGACAAAAAAAACCTTTCTACTTTGGTTCCTCCACAGGTACTAGAAATATGTTAAATCATATAATATCAAGTAGATATTTTTGCCTGAAGCTAAAGAACTCAGAAATGGCTGGACCAAATTGTTTCTATTTTTAGAGAAGCTTTATAAATATTTAGGGGTGGTTCTTAACTATTTTTAAAAATTCTCCTTGCCCTCAGTTAGATGCTAGTAGCGGTGGTGTTAAGGTTTTCGGTGGTTTAAAAATAGGTCGGAGGGAAGCACGGGTAAAAACTTTAATCGATTACTAGTTGCTTTTCCCCTAATCTCAATGGTAGGGAGTGGGAGGTCAAGAAAACGGCCTGGAACCACAGGAATGCAATAATAATGAAATCCATTCTGACCAGCAATTTCCGAGATCTTTAGCTTCATACATAAAAACTCACTTTTTTTATTAGAACTTAATATGATCACAAAATTAGGCACTAAAATTGTCTGAAATGTATCCCCAATAAATGTAATAAGTGAAGATGTATGTATAGCCCAGACAACTACCTGGCCCCCCTGTCTTGTATAACCCAGACAAATACCTGGCCCCCCTGTCTTGTGGACATTTTTGTCTGTTAGCAAACTGCTTTCTGTCTTTTTTAGCTACTTGGATGTGTTAATAATAACGACACTATTGGCTAATATTCAAGGACCCAATTGAAAGTCCCCTTCCTCTTCTATTGTCTAAATATAATTTAAAACCCTTTTTTTATTTTAGACAGCGATCGCTGATATGGATATAACAGAAATGCCTTTGAATATCACAAATGAGCAGATCATTGGTAAGCTGTTTATTAGCAGCGAAGCTACTCCATCACCTACTTTGTATGCACGTCTCTCTGTATGTCAGTAAGCTTTTTTGTCCTTAGCAAAGGTTTTCAATAACCGCTGAACCGAAAAGGATCTCATTTACAGTGAAGCTTCTTATTTGTCCAGGAAAGGTTAATAACTATTTTTGAGAAGGGTATCTCTACTCTCCTAATAAAAAATGACACTTTTTTACTTAAAAAATTAATTGAAAATGGGGGGAGTCGACTTTCCCCCTCTCCCGCCATAAGTGCCCCTAGAGGCTACTAGTGGCATAGCCGCGTTCAAGAATAAAAACATATTTTTTATAGTAATGAAGAAAATTCTGTTGTTTGCCGGATATACAGAATCGAAAGCTGACGAGACCATCCACGATTTTTGTCAGGGATTTATTTAACATTTGATATTAAACCTTGTTTATTGAAGGATCTTAAAAATTTAGATCTTACAAATCTTAGAAAAGAAACAAAGCTACATATATATCCTAAATCTCACTTACATAGATTTGTAATGGATATGATATATACGTGATGTTATGACGACAGAGTAAAATTTGTCGTCAATTTAGGTTGTCAATATGGACATCACTTATTGGCCAGTTCGTTTATCCAGTAGGAGGGGAAGGTCGTTATTTTATTCTGCTATAAGTTTCACTTTATTAGAGTACATAATAATCTGGTGTAAGATACAACTTACAAGTATTAATGAATTCATTAGAATTATTGATGATACCCGCCAAAAATTAGAAATGAAGGGAGATAACCTCGTAGAACAAAGTGTCAAGTACATTTAGAAACATACTGAAAAGTTAATATCAAAATATTGTTTCATATAAACATGAAAATAAGGAATATTGACACTAAATTTGTAAATAATCTTTGACTTATTGTAATTTTTTTTACAATCCAAAGCGTTTAACGTTAGCAGTGGCGTGCGAAGCACTTTGTCTAGGGGGGGGCATTTTGAAGATTTTGTAAAATTTTGCCCCCCCCTAAATCAAAGTGCCCCGGGGGGGCACTTTGCTTTAGGGGGGGGCATTTTGATTACATATACTAATTTTAAATAAGGGCGTTTTAAGGGTGGGATTATTTGATTATGGGCCTCCTAGTCCTTATCCCTTCTTCCCCATCCCTATTTCCCATTTATATCCCCCACCTCCCCCCCCCAATCTCTCCCCCCCCCATCTCTTCTCCCCCATCCCTTCTCCCCACCCTGCAATGACCGAAGGGAAGGGAGCTAGAAAGCATCTTCAAAAAAAAAAAACAGAAGATAAATTAACCTTTCCCCCCCCCCCCCTCCACCACAAAACATTTTTAATGGGTGGAAGGGGATGTTATAAAATCTCAGCAGGAAGGATGAATAACCCCATTACAAAAAATTGGGGGGGGGGGGGAGATAAAAACACTCATTTTGGAAATAATTTACCAAAAATTAACCTAATATGAAAAAATGATATTAAATATTTCTTTATTGTTTGACAACAAGGATGACAACATCTTTAAGTAGCAAAGCACAAAAAATCATTAATAAGAATGCAGACAAGTAGATTTAAAGAGCATCTGTAAATATATATTTTAGGTAGAAAAAGTCACAAATGCTTTTTCCTGTATGTTGTGTGATGACAGTCAAAGTAAATTACATACAACAGCGAGAAATTTTATTTTTTTAAACATTATAATCCACAAAAAAATTTATCGTACCATAAAACCCAAAGATATAATTAACTGTGTAAAAAATTTTTAAAAATTACTTGTCCTTTCATTGTGATAAAAAGCAGAAACCATTTGGAAGGGCGCGAAGCGCAAATTTTTTACTTCAAATATGCAGGGAGGGAGGGGTTTTTGGGCTATTTATTACACTAGTTCCCAATATTTCATAGGAGAAACCATTTGGAAGGGCGCGAAGCGCAAATTTTTTTCTTCAAATATGCAGGGAGGGAGGGATTTTTGGGCTATTTATTACACTAGTCCCCAATATTTCATAGCAGAAACCATTTGGAAGGGCGCGAAGCGCAAATTTTTTTCTTCAAATATGCAGGGAGGGAGGGGTTTTTGGGCTATTTATTACACTAGTCCCCAATATTTCATAGCAGAAACCATTTGGAAGGGCGCGAAGCACAAATTTTTTTCTTCAAATATGCAGGGAGGGAGGGGTTTTTGGGCTATTTATTACACTAGTCCCCAATATTTCATAGCAGAAACCATTTGGAGGGCGCGAAGCGCAAATTTTTTTCTTCAAATATGCAGGGAGGGAGGGGTTTTTGGGCTATTTATTACACTAGTCCCCAATATTTCATAGCAGAAACCATTTGGAAGGGCGCGAAGCGCAAATTTTTTTCTTCAAATATGCAGGGAGGGAGGGGTTTTTGGGCTATTTTAATTACACTAGTCCCCAATATTTCATATAAAATTTTCTTATTCGTTGGCTCAACAACTTTGGGGACTTTAATGGAATTTTGATTGGTTGGTTAATTAAGTCGAGTTTCGAGTTTCCATACATTCCACTAATTGTAATCTATATAAGGGGTAATTTTGTGTATCATCATTGGGGATGTACAAAAATTTTTTGGTAAAAAGTTTATATTATACAAAATAAAATACTTCCTATAACCTGGTTTGTTATGTTCAGTGAAAAAAGATTACAACCTAATTTCTACACTAATTAAAAAATTTGGTAAGGTTAAATGAATAGTAACTCTGTTTGGCGCGAAGTGCAAAAAATTTTTTTTTTGAGTATTTCTTGATTTTTTTTTTGAAACTGGGATAGTTTTGCTTTTTGTAGGGTAGGGGGCAAAAAGGGGCATTTTTGTTGACCAGGGGGGGGCAAAATGGGGCATTTTTTAACATTTAGGGGGGGGCAGGGGGGGCGGTTGCTAGGGGGGGGCAGGGGGGGGCGTTTTGGTCGCTAGGGGGGGGGCGATTGCCCCAAATGCCCCCTTCGGTTCGCACGCCACTGAACGTTAGTAAAATAAAAGTAGTTTTTATCACATTGTGTTATAGACAGCTTTCCGTGGATATTAAAATGACAAAATAAATGATCAAAACTGATATCAACATAAATTATTTTCATTATAATATTTGTGGAAAATTGTCTGTAATACGATGCTATGCCTAATTTTTCAGTTTAGCTGAGAACCGGTTTTAATCCAGCCGTATGTATCAAGTTTTGACGCCATACTAGGAAAACTATTACTGACAGCACAAAATGTTAAATAAAAGTGATGTGCAAGGTTCGATCCCCTCTTTCTGTTTCAAGTGACCAAGGCCTTCAACTAGATGGATAAAATTTGATTAAGTATGCACAGAAATCCAGGAAAATATTTCATAAAAATAAGTGGTTATTTCCCTCGAAGTGCCTTGATAAGCACAGAACCCTTTTCCTAAATATTTTGAAACAAAATGAAAATATAGGGATGGTTTGTTTATTACTTTAGGTTAGGTTATCTTGGGTGCTGTGTTGCCCCGCAGGGAACAGCTCCATTAAGGGATAGGGGGGAAACATCTGCCAATTTTTCAAATAATGGTTCAGGGCTCGATAGGTCATTTGAGGGAAAGCACCAAATAATACTTCAAATTTTCTGTCAAAAAAAATAAACAACTTTCACTCCCAAATTGAATTATTTTCTTTCATATTTTGGGGATGGGGGCCGGGAAAATTGGATTGTTTATTATACCAGTCCCTAAAGTTTTATCATAGCGTTTTTTATTAGTTGGCATAACAATTTTGGTGGCTTATTCAATTTTGATTGGTTGGTTTATTAAGTTGAGTGTCAAAACGTTTGAACTAGTAATCTACAGAAGGGGTAATTTTACGTATCATCATTAGCGATGTGCATCAATTTATCGTACATTGTCTTATCCTTTAGATTTCTGGGAAAAATAAAACTTTCCCAAATCGTGTAAAATTTAGTCTTGGCTGGCAGAAAAGATAATGGCAAAACAGATCTTCAACAGATGAAATATTCCTCGACATAGATAAAATCCTGTCACAAAAAAGAAGCTGCTTCAACAACTGTGACTTTTAAATAATTTAAATAAACTTTAATTTTCATGGACTCAATTTTAATAAGAAGATAACCTAAAGTTTGTTATATTAGTAGATTATTTTTTTGTACCTTTTAAGCATTTTTTTCTTTATTTATGCATCCATGCCAGTGATCTAAATATTATTTTTGTACTGTTTTGTATTAAGGAAAAATTATTTTTATTCTTATTCTTGAAAATTGTTATCATTTACTATAATGTACATAAAGTTATTTTATAATTATGTATCTCATGTTATTTTTTTTTCAGATAATAATTTAGATACTTTTTTTACTGTATTTGAATTAATTTTTAAAAATGATAAAATGTCCCGGTTTATATTCTGGAAGGATGGAATATAGAGTTACAGTATTGCTACAAAACCGATTAATATCCGCTGGATTAAAACCGATTCTAAGTCTTGCTGAAAATCATTTATTTACATAGCATAGTGGTATATGGACTGTAAATTATGCTAGCTCCCAAACTTCAAGACTAGTACTATCCAATCTATCAAGTCTTTAATTTTAAGAAGGGATAATTTTGTTTATCATCACTATATATATAGGGATGTATATAAAGGGGGGGGGGGGGGGGGGGCGAAAGTGACACTTTTTGAAACCAAAACTAAAAGTCAATAAAGGAACTCAACTAAAAAAAGAGTTACAGGTCTGAGATTTTGCATGGCAGTTGCTTTATAGGGGTACAATATGGAACTGTGAAGAAACGGCGGCGCAACCGCCGAAAACCGCCGTTTCCCGCCGAAATGTTTTTGCCTTTTCTCGGCGGTTGCGCCGCCGTTTCTTCACAGTTCCATATTGTACCCCTATAAAGCAACTGCCATGCAAAATCTCAGACCTGTAACTCTTTTTTTAGTTGAGTTCCTTTGACTTGACTTTTAGTTTTGGTTTCAAAAAGTGTCACTTTCGCCCCCCCCCTTTTTTAGCTTATCACTTAAGTTCCCTGAGGTGGATACTTAAAAACATTAAAAACACTTGAAGACACGTTCGACGACTCAGTCTTCCGAGACTCGAGGTTAAATTTTTACCTCTTCTTAAAAACACTTCAAGACACTTTTGAAGAGACGTCAAGTTTTGTGTAGATTTGCGTAATTTTGCGTTAAAAAATCCTCCTGCTTTCCCTCCTAATATTATGTCATTAATAAGAGTTAACAACTTTTTTTCTCAAGTTTTATTTACATTTTTTCAAACTGAAAATCACAAGCGATTTCGCACCTAGCATTTAGGAACTATATATTCAAAGGGTAGAAAATAGCATAAAACCATTTATAATAGGATTTTGTATTGTATAATAAACAATTCTCACCGAATAATAAAATAAAGCTTCGGGCCCTCGGAAAAAAGAAATTGATAATAAACTTATGATATTTAATTTTACTATCCGTGGAAATATTAAATAAATATTTAAATAAAAAAATTGTGAAAATACTTGTTTGTCACCCTATAGGAATATATTCCCCCCCACTAAAGGAAAGTGCCTATTTTACAGACTAACATACACACACTGTTCGATGTAAATTGAGAACACTTCGAAGACGTCTTCAACTACCTACTTGAAGACTTGTCTTCAAAGAGTAGCTCTTCAAGAAAAAGTTTTTAAGAATTACTTTTTGCCAAAATACTTGAAGACTTCAAGACGTCGACAATGTTTTAAGTATCCACCTCTGGGATGAAAGTCAGCATAAGATAAAGAGAGGTGGAAAAACTTTGTGTGTGGGGGGGGGGGGGTTACATCAATGAGTAAATCGACAGGGAGGAAGGGGACATTGGGCTGTTTATTATACTAGTCCCCAAAGTTTACAAGAACATTTTCTTATTAGTTGGCCCAACAACTTAATTAGAATTTTATTAGTTGTTTCATTTAGTTGAGTGTTCAAAAGTTTCAACCACTAATATCTATCTACATAAGGGACAATTTTGTGTATCCTCATGGGAATGTACTTAAATTGAGAGGTTATTGTCTTATCCCCTTATATCCCTGAGACATAAGAGAAGAGGAAAAAAAACGTGTTTAGAGGGGGGGTGGGGAGGGAGGTATATTAATGTGTAAGTGAAAAGATATGGCGCAATTTCTGTGTTGACTTTTATAGTGAACACGTGGTGAGTGGGAGAAGAAAGGCTTATTTAACAAGGGAAAGGGAAGGAAACTTGTCTGAACAGAAGGTGACGGCAATACATCCACAATTTCTTTTATTATTATTTTAAAAAGGGGGGGGGGGCGAAAGTGACACTTTTTGAAACCAAAACTAAAGGTCAAAGGAACTCAACTAAAAAAAGAGTTACAGGTCTGACATTTTGCATGGCAGTTGCTTTATAGGGGTACAATATGGAACTGTGAAGAAACGGCGGCGCAACCGCCGAAAACCGCCGATAAAAGGCAACAAAAATTACGGCGGGAAACGGCGGTTTTGGCGGTTGCGCCGCCGTTTCTTCACAGTTCCATATTGTACCCCTATAAAGCAACTGCCATGCAAAATCTCAGACCTGTAACCCTTTTTTTAGTCGAGTTCCTTTGTTGACTCTTAGTTTTGGTTTCAAAAAGTGTCACTTTCGCCCCCCCCCTTTACAAAAAGAACATTAAAAATCACTAGATAGAAAGAAATAACATTAAAAATTATTAATGAATTATAATATTTTTTTTGTCAAATTGTATAAAAAAATGGAATTATTCTCAATAAAATCATGCATATTTTCATAAAGAATTTAATTTCAAGGAAACCCATAAAAAATACTTTTTACATTTCTTCATATTGAGCAAGTTTTAATTAAAAAAAATATCACTTTAATGAAATATGTCAAAAACACAATTTTTTTCCAAAGATCAATTGTGTTTCCGTAGACCCAACTGGAATGAGAATTTTAGTCCAGCTATTCTAGGCACTAAAATCGAGCTGATTATTTAGTTTAATAATTTGACAATAGGGAGCCAATATTTTTTTGTATACCACACTATTTTACTTATGAATTCGTTTTATATATTAATTAAGGATTTATTTTTAAATGTTAGCTATCAAAATTTTTATTTTATTGTTTATAAACAGATTTTAGGCATTTTTAATTACTGAAACACAGCAAAAACAATACTGGATCCCTTAGATCCTAAAAAATGGCAAATTTGAGCAAGATTATACTTCACAGAATCATTTCTGTAGTATATATCCATTGTTTCTTTTCGAAACTTTATAATAGCTAAGCCATGATGATGAGTTGAATGTCATGTCCTGAGCGTGAGAAGGCGTTGATGGTTCACTTCATCAACATATCGATGATCGCTTGGAAGTCACTCTGTGACTTCCTAGATGGACCATGACATCGGCTGAGTGGTAAAATTTATATCTCTGATGTATGCTAGTCGTACGCTAAACACTTTTTAAAATCGTTACATTAAGTAACACTCTATGTGAAGGGATAAAGAAAAAATAGTCGAAAACTATACCTTTTACTATAATATATCCATGTTAGGCAGGGATCTAAGACAATGGCCGACAAATTTATGTACATCCCAAATGATGACACACAAAATTACCCGTTCTATAGATTAAAATTAGTGGTTGTAACGTTTGAACACTCAGCTTAATGGACCAACCAATAAAAATTCAGTGCAAGTCCCCAAATTCATTAAGCCAACTAATACGAAAACGTTCCCTCTCTGCATCTGTTGACCTATCAGAAGCTTCACTCTAAAGGAAGCGGGATCTAGCTACAGACAATAAAGCTGAACATTTTACATAATAGGATTGATCTCTTAAGTTTGTTTATTCAAAGGAGACTTACATTTTATCGTCCATTGTCTTATCCCTTAAAATCCCTGATCATACTATAGTACTGAAAACTATCATTATAGTTGTAAAGCCAAAATATCATTCCATTCGTACATTTTTTTGACGGGGGAGGGGGGGGGGGGGTTATGCATAATATTTTTTGGGGCCATATTTCTGATATTATGTATGGGATTGTCTTTTATTTATCTGGTAAATATTATAAATTAAAAATGGCTAAAAAACAGCCTAAATTAACTAAAATGTTACTTTTAATTGTTAACTAGTGGCTTCGCCCTTAGTGCCCCTATTGAAAGAGGGGGTTAAAATCAAACCTCCATTTTCCATTTAAGTTTTTTTTTAGGAGGGGGGGGGGGGGTTTCCTGGCGAAATCTTTTAGGAGGGTTGAGAATTTATACCTTCCACCAAAATAGTTCCTATTAAATTAAGGGAGGAAGTAATTGTGTATAATGCTAGTAAAACGTTTTGAAATGTAAGATAAAGTAGATTATACACCTTTCCCTATTAATTCCCATTGCTTCCCCCACCCCTTATCTCACCCCCGCTTATTTTTGAAGGAACGTGCGATAAGCCCCAGGGATCTAAAGGGATAAGACAATAGCTAATAAATTGTTGTACATCCCCAATGATAATACTCAAATTATATTATCCCTTCTGTAGATTACAATTTGTGGGTGAAAAGTTTGGACACTCATTTTAATGAACCAACCAAATAAAATTAAAGTTCCCAACAATCCAACAAATAGAAAAACATTATTATTAAACTTTGGGCACTAGTGTAATAAACAGCCCAATGTCCCCTTCCTTCCTGGATAAGCCCGGCCCGTCCGTATATTAGTTAGAAAATGAAGGTTTGTAATTGGCGGATTGTGTTTGATCAGATACTTGTGATTGGCTGCTACAAAATAGAATTTTCTCTAAATTTAGTTCTTATTTTAACTGTTAGTTGTCCGTCTTAAAATCAAAATTTGACTTTGACATTAGGTATCATAATATTTTATTCATTTTTTCATACTGAAAGTAAGGTTGTGGGCTTGGTAAGGGAGTAAAACTAAAAATTCTAACAAAAAGTTGAAATTTGACTGTGAAACTTTATTATTTTGATAAACTGTCTAACTGGTGTTTAAAGTGTCTTTTCTTTAGTATCGCTTCTCGGCCTTTTGGCTAAGATCAAAGTGTAGTATCTGTTCTTATCAGCTTAATATCTGATACGGGGACCATGTGTCCCCTTCGATATTAAACTCATTTTTGTCAGGGGATGAGGACTTGGAGCTTGCTCCAGCCTTGTCACGGGTTGGCCTGGTATTGCAGTACCGCCAGGATAGGCCCACTTCCCCACTTAAACTTTAGAATTCACAGTCCAATGGACTATAATATCTAACCAGAGACTAGGCCCCCAGCTTACAAATAAGACAATAGGTTATAAAAGTCTGGGTTGGGTACCAGTGTAAATTACAGTCCAATGTCTCCTCCCTCCCTAGGTATTATAATGTGTGTAAATTTTTCTATAAATTAAGTAACAGGATGTTCGTTTGTCTGTCTTAATAACTTGAGGACTTGTTATACTCTGGAAAAAATATGGTTCTTTTCAGTAAAGTTTCTTAAGGTCACAGGAAGCTTTGTAATTATCTTGAAAGAAAACCTCGTCTTTTTGTAACCTAAATTGAAAATATTTAAAATTCCTTGAATTCATAGTTTGTTCCATGTTTTTACCCAGGAAATAAAGTATCTATAACACACAAAAACTAAAGGCTCACCCCCCCCCCCTTACAAGTGCCCCTGAAAGGCCTTTAGGGGCGTGGCCGCTAAGAAATAATCCCGATATTAAATTCGTTTTTTTTTGTGAATAGAAGCAGTATAATGCTATAACAGCTACCCCCCCCCCCCGCTCTCTATAAAGTCAGCTGCTTTCTCCAAGCAAATCCTCAGAACACAGAAGTAAGTAGTTTTCCGCTTTTATCTGTGTTCCGAGGATTTAGTCTGAGCACCTTCCCGCATTTTGTTTTATTCAATTCTCTCCAACTCCGCTAAGTCTCTCCCCCCCCCCCTCCCGACACACACACAGACACATACCAACACTTACCTACTTAAATTAATTTTTAATTTATTTTTGGACAAAAATAAAATGAAAATGTCTTAAAATCAATTTTAAAGTAGGTTTTAAAGCAAAACTAAAATTAGTTTTTTAAAGAAATAACTAAAGTAAATATTTTGTCCTCTAAAGGTCACTGTGAAAGCAAGCTGTCAAAGTCTATGGAAACTAGCAGCTAGCTATAAATTCTCTGAATATTAGTTAAGATTTTTAAGGCTAGGTGGACAATATTCCAAGAAAATAGATAATAATAAGCAATATTTTAATAATAGATCATTTACTTAAATTAAAAATAGTTTTAATGATTTAGGATTGCTTTAAATGCCATTAATTTAAATTAATAATGGTTATTTTGAAAAGAGCCATTCCAATATTTGTAAAAGTCTTAAAATGTTCCCTAAAATGTCCAATATGCAATCAACTCAAGCTTTCCACACATACCGAATAAATCTTTCGCCTTTTACTAAAGATTTCCGTGTATGGGGGGCAATAATTGAGAATTCTCATATTTCTCTGGCTGCTCTTTGAGCGGTTGCTAATCAATCAGACCCAATGGTGCCAGATGTACACATTTTGTGCGTAATGTACGCATTTTTAACTTTTGGAAAATGGACTTTTATAAGTAATGTACGCATTATCAAGTGAATGTACGCCCCCTCACCCCTCTTCCCTTTTCTCTTTCCCCCTTCCCTTTTTCCTTCCCCTCCCCCACAAATGTACACATCAAAGGCCCAATGTACACATTTTTTGTACACATTGATCTAAAAAATATCTGGCAACTATGATCAGACCATTCTTCCAATCCCAACCGAAATGTACCTCTGTTTAACCTGTGGATATTTTTCAAAGGGCACTTAATGCTGGGGGAAGTCGAATTGTACATTTTATAAACGTTTGGTGTAATTTTTTCCCATTCCAGGGTTGATTTGTTTTAAAGGATCCCCCAATAAATTATAAACCTCTCGGGACCTATGACAAGCTTCCTTATAAAAGAGAACTAAAACGTTTCAGTGGTTTTCGAGATCCTTCGGAACACAGATAGATATCCTTTTACTTTAGTATAAGGATATCTAACTTCTTATTACAGACAATTTTCCTCGAAGATTAAAATAAATTTATATAAAAAATGATGGGGGGGGGGGGGGTAAGGGTTCTGTAGTTGTACTCGCTAAGCACTTTGAGGGAAAGCCCTAAGTTCCATAATCCTGATTCCTGATTAATGAGTAAAACACAGGGAAGGGGTTAAATAACTGTATTTCCCTATCCCAATGACTATATGTTGACTCTCAAATTGGGTCTTTAAAAATCAACCAATGGTGTCGGGATTACAGCCAAGTAACAGAAAACAATTTGATAGCAGACGAAAAAGGTCATTGGAAAAGGGAAGAGGTAGTTATCTGTATATACACAACACATCTATACTATAGATCTGTTTCCTGATTTCAGAACAAGTATGAGGCTGGAGGGTACAGACTATCTGCTTAAGGCTAACAGGTAATACGGACACTTATAGAGTTGCTACACTTGTAACTGAAGGGTACAGACTATCTGCTGAAGGCTAACAGGTAATACGGACACTTATACACTTATAGAGTGGCTACACTTGTAACAGGTAGGGTACAGACTATCTGCTTAAGGCTAACAGGTAATACGGACACTTATAGAGTCGCTACACTTGTAACTGGAGGGTACAGACTATCTGCTTAAGGCTAACAGGCAGGGTTGTCGAATTGGGCACTTTTTTTGATATTGGGCGGCCCAATTGCCCAAAAGGGTTTTAGGCGGGTTTTGGGCGCCCAAAAGTGGTTTTGGGCACCCTTTTTGGGCAAATGTCGTAAAAGGCATATAAAAAGGATATAAAATAGCCTAAAACCATACCTAAACTTATTATTAGAAATAAAGTAGCCTAAAACCATCTCAGGACCTATATTGGCTCCACTGTAAAGGAGAACCATATCGGTTCAGCAGTTAGCGAAATCCTTCTCTAGATACAAAAAAGCTTACTAATTTATATAGTTTACTAGCGGCTACGGCCCTAGAGGCCTCTAGGGGCACTTGAGGAGGGGAGAGTCAAATTTGATAATCCAATTATTATAGGTATTAGATTTAAAAAGAAAAAGTAAAAAAAAATTGGGGGGGGGGATATTTTTTTTTTTTTGGGGTGGGGGGTTTCCTCCCCCCCATTTTTATATTTAGTTAAAAAAACTTTTTTAAAAAGTTTTTGGGGGAGTGTAATTTTTTTCTAGGGGCGATTTCTCTTAGGAGGGTGGTGGTACCCTCCCCCAAAATAGTTATAAACCTTCCCAGAACCTATGAGAAGCTACCCTGTTAAGGAGAACCCGATCGGTTCAGCGGTTAGCGAGATCCTTCGGTACAAACACACAGACACACATCCTGTTACTTTAGTATAAGGATATCACCCAAAAAATAGGCCCGCCCGCCCCCCCCCCCTCTTTTTTAACCCCCTCCCCTTTTTCTCTCCCCCTAAAAGAGGGGTGCCCAAAACTGCCCAAATAGGACCTTATATTGGACGGCCTAAAACCGCCCGCCCAAAACTGCCCGCCCAAAAGCGCCCGCCCAAAATGACAACCCTGCAACAGGCAGTTCGGACACTTACTCACTTATAGAGTGGCTACACTTGTAACTGGAGGGTACAGACTATCTGCTTAAGGCTAACAACAGGTAATAATGATACTTACTTACTTACAGTGTTGTTACACTTGTAACTGGAGGGTACAGACTATCTGCTTAAGGCTAACAGGTAATACGGACACTTATACACTTAAAGAGTTGCTACACTTGTAATTGGAGGGTACAGGCTATCTGCTTAAGGCTAACAGGTAATATAGATAATAAATGTACAGTGTGTTTTTTTTATGAGAACTTTTTTGAAAGCAATTTTACCCCACTTATAGTTATCAGAATTTAATGATTAATGGCTTATTTTCTTTGTTTTTTAAGGCAATTAATAGAACAGCAAAAAAATATTTCAGTCTTTATTTAAAAAGTACAGTAAAATCTAAATTTCAAAACTTAGGTGTCAACATATAAAAACGGTTTTAGCGCATTTTTCTTTAAAAAATGGATTTTCTGTAGTCAACTTTTGGGGGCCAGTACTCCCTCCCTGGTTGAGATATGACCTTCAAACTTTGATATGTTCTAGTACATGTCTCTAATAGTATCTATATACATTTTTAGCTCTATATCTCAACTTTGAAGTGTTTAGCAGCCATTCTTGCAAAAGGTTGATTATTTTAGCATAAGAAAAATGCGCTAAAACCATTTTTAGATGTTGACACCTAAGTTTTGAATTTTAGATTTTACTGTACTTTTAAAATAAAAACTGAAATATTTTTTGTTGTTCTATTAATTGCCTTTAAAAACGAAGAAAATAAGCAATTAATCATTAAATTCTGATAACTATAAGTGGGGTAAAATTGCTTTCAAAAAAGTTCTCATAAAAAAAACACACTGTATAAGTATGATAATCCAGATCACTTACGTTACTGGATCCAGTGTTTGGGACCTTTTGGTTGCTAGCAAATTGCTTTCTGCTCTTTTTGTAGCGACTTGGCTGTGTTAATATTTCCAACATTATTGGCTGATATTCAAAGACCCAATTGAAGGTAGACACAGGTGTTTCGGGTTATTTAACCCCTTACATCTCTATTGTTATACTTAAATATACAGACACCTTGACATATAGAGTTGCTGCGCTTGTAATTCAATGGCACGGACATAAAATAATCTATTATATAATCAATCGGTATTAATAGTGTCTTTTTCAATAGAATATGATACCAAAACCTTTTTCTTACAGCTTGAAGATTATACAGTACTTACCTAGCTGTACCAGGATTAAAAAAGAATTTGAAACTGATAGGACAGATTTAACACGCCCAAGTTCCATTTAATATTGACACATCTGTAAAGTCAGATTTTTACTTTTATGTTTTATTTAGATTGGGTTTGACCTACGATATTCTTGATTATTCCCAGGTAATAATTCATTAACATGCGTAGCCTATCTACAATTGGCGGCTTCGCCGTTAGAGGCCTCTAGGGACTTTTGAGATAGTGGGGGGTTGAATTACTCATTTTTTTTATTTAGTTTCAAAACAAAAGAAGAAGAAAAATATAGTGAGGTGGATTTGTTTGGGGCAGTTAGTGGTACCTTCCCATAAAATAGCTTTAATCCTTCTCAGGCCAATACATCATAAATGAGACCCATTTTGGGTTCTGCGGTTAGCGAGATCCTTCATTCACACAGACAGACATCCTGTTACTTTTATATTATAGGATGTGATAATGTGGTTGAAAAAACGGGAGCAGCACTTGCCAGAATTTAGGAGACAATCACCACAAATAAAAAAGAGGTAACATAAACCCATATTGACAGCTTTTCGCAGATATTAAAATTCAAAATTATATAAAACCGGTTTTGTCAGCCCGCCCGGGATAAAAAAAACTGGCATTAATTTTATGATTTTTATTTCAATATACGTGGAAAATTGTTTTACTTGATTTTAGTATGACAGAACCGATTCTAATCCAGCGGATATTAATCGGTTTCGAAGCCATACTGGAAAAATTTATTTCTATCTTTTTTAAAACAAATATATGATTCTCTATGACCGATTCAATAGTTTATATCAGTCACAGGTATCTTAATGGACAATAGGGCATTGAACGATAGATTGTAGCACACCCCCAATTATCATCAACAATAGCCCTTATGCAGGGTTTCGGATCCGCATTGATTTTATGCGGATCCGGATCCTCAAAATTTGGTCAGTGCGGATCCGGATCCGGATCTTTGACAATAAAAATAAAATCACCAAATTTTTCAAAAAAATTTTATTCTTTAATTCGAAGTCAAAAATACTTTTAATTTTCAAGTCTGAACCTAAACCTTAAAGATTGGCTCTCATCAAGAGAATGTCTGAGATTTTATATAAATTTAGGTAGATTTTTCCATTTTTTCCGCATTTTTTTGCGGATCCGGATCCGGATCCTTGGACTCAAAAATATGCAGATCCTTGCGGATCCGGATCCAGATCCGGATCCGAAACCCTGCCCTTATGTAAATTAAACTTATCGGTGGTAAAGTTGAGACCCTGCTGGTTTATAAAATAAAATCAAGTGTTAGAAAATTTTAAGCCAACGAATGAGAAAAATATTAAATGATAATTTACAGTCTAATGTCCCCTCCATCCTTGATAAATCATCTATAATACAGGCGTAAGTTGATTGACTGGACGACACAAGTTGCAGAGAAGTTGGAACTGTCGACCTGTACGGTCCACCTAGCAGTCAAGCTGCTGGACTACTTCATGGACGGTCATGACATCCAGGTATACCATGTTTATGTGGAAAGGACAAAAATGAATTATTTTATCTTTTTTCCAATTGAAGGGAATAAAAGGTTGCCTTTTCAGGGGTAATTTATTGGTTAAGTTAAGTGATTAACCTCCCCCCCTACCCTCCCCCTACAGTTATAAATGTACCAAAGACAGAAAGAAATATTTATGATTATGGGGGAGGGGATAAAGGGGGGAGGGAAGTTTTGACACATTTGCGTAAACAGTGAGTATAGGCTTATTCTTTGGACTGAGAGGATAGGTTATTAGGGATCACTAGTAAAATGTAGGTTTTTTAGCCAAAAAGAGGAATACTCTGGAAATTCGACCTGTTATCATTTATTTATACCTAAATAGAAAGCCCCACGTCTTTATTTAAATCATAAGTGCATAGCCTAATTTTTTTCATATTTTTATATTTTATACCTAATGAAACCCTCTATTTTCCAAAAATCTAACATCATTTCAACAAGTTTTATTTATTTATTTTATATGAAGTTCTTTTAAATCCACAATAATATTTGTTTTTTGTATAGAAATACATTTAATTAACTAAGATGGCATTCAAAATTTAAAATAAATTTCAAA
Source organism: Acartia tonsa (assembly GCF_053477335.1). Lineage (NCBI taxonomy): Eukaryota > Metazoa > Arthropoda > Copepoda > Calanoida > Acartiidae > Acartia > Acartia tonsa. The sequence goes on from NC_137264.1 coordinate 13,795,811, forward strand.
GTATATAAAGATTTTAAAAAAATATTATAGCAATTCAGATTCTCATACTGGAATAGGTCATTAGGACGAACGGACATTAACACTTAGAGAATAATTATAATAAATGTAAATATTTTAAATGTCAAAACAAAATTGGAGTAAATTTGTTGAAAAACTGAGTATGGGCATTCAGATAACGATTATACAGTTGCTACGTTTTCTAAATAAATACTTAACTACTAAAGGAATCACCATGCAAAGTTTGAAATCAATAAGACAATTCTAACATGCCTAAGTTAACAGGGAAAAAACTATATGGATGGGCGAACGGACCGTCACTATTTTTAGAACAGTTTTGCTTTTAATAGACACTTTGAATTTATAATTCATAATTACAAATATGTTTTATAAACATGTTTTACAAGTATTACAAAGACCTGTTAGTTCCTTCATTTGCACAAGATTTTCAAGAACAAACACTGTTTCATTTTCCTCTTTATCTTGGCAATTCTTGCCTTTTCTTTCACAAGCAAAACAAATTGTTTTAGAGCTTTTAAAAATTTAAATGATCTAATGCAAAATATGGTATGTTTGTTATTTACGAAATAATTACACTGAGCATGAATTTTATTACTAAAAAGCTTCCCGGATTTTTCATATTTTAACTTGCGGATTTTTTTTTATGAATTTGTTAGGTTAAAAACACATTTTTACAGCTTTTTTTCAAGAAAAAATACACTCAAGTTCAAATGCAATTTATTCTTTAGGCTATGCACTTATAATTTAAATAAAGACGTGGAGCTCTCTATATAGGTATAAATAAATTATATCAGTTCGAATTTCCAGAGTATTCGACTTTTTAACTAAAAAACCTATATTTTAGTAGTGGGATAAAATCATTCTTATATGATGAATTTTCCCAAGTTTTAAGATTTTTTGGATAGGCCTCCAAGTTCAGGAGCTGCAGGCCTCCAGGTCCTCTCTGTACAGGTAAGAATAAAAAATAATTTTTTTTGAAGAGTTAGAAGTCAACCTATGAAACAAAATATGCATATTTTTGAATGTTATTCACATAATTGAAGAAAAAAAGGCATATTTTGTTCCATAAGTTGACTTCTAACTCTTCAAAAAAATTTTTTTTTAAATTTTTACCTGTACAGAGAGGACCTGGAGGCCTGCAGCTCCTAAACTTGGAGGCCTATCCAAAAAATCTTTAAACTTTGGAAAATTCATCATATAAGAATGATTTTATCCCAAATAACCTATCTTCTCAGTCCAAAGAATAAGCCTATACTCACTGTTTACGCAAATGTGTCAAAACTCCCCCCCCCCTTCGTCATCTCTATTCTACCCCTCCCTGAAAATTTTTTTGTTCATCCGTTAGGAAACCGCTTTAAACTTAACCTAAGGAGTTATCCATGTTTGGGAAGCTTTACATCGGTCCCGGGATGGTTTTAGACTATTTAATTTTTATTATAGGTTTTTGGCTTTTTTATCTCCTTAGATAAAGTTTTTAAGATCGGCATTTCTTAGTCATGAACAAAATTGGCATTTGTATGTCAATATCGACTGTTATCATTTTAACTTCAAAGGTCTTGGGATATTTAATTTAGTTAGTGGTAAATACTAAAAAATTGACAAAATATTACTTTGTTATTAGAATCCACAGCTGTATCTAGTCTGTCTGGTCTCCATCCTGCTGGCATCAAAAATGGAGGAAAAGGTAGAATATTTATCTTTTTACAAGGACAAAAGAAGCAAATATTTTAAGTTGTTAATAAAAGTTGATTTAATAATTCAGAACCAGTTTTCATTCAAATAACATTTCTGTCAAAAGTAAGCAGGTTAAATTAGGTTATACTTTTGCCCATCTAACATTTTCATTAAAATTCATTTAATTTTCATCTTTTTCGCTTACATCTATTCATTTAAAATCATCATGCCAGAAAAATGAAAATCAGGGATATTTCAGAATCAACTCCCTTCTAAAATGGCACCGATTTTGATGATTATAGAAATGAATTTTAAATGACAATCATTTTTGTGGAGACCTGACTTTTAAATGACAGTCATGTTTGTAGAGAAATGAAATTTACATGCCAGGTCATCTTTTTACGGAAATAATATATAATGTAAAGCAGCATCCAAGGACTTGCCACATGTACCTAAGTATGATGGCCAAAGATATTACTAAAATAAATATTGTGTTGAAGTTGACACTGAATTTAGTCGTTTATATGACTAATTGATATTGTAATTCAAATAAGATTTCTTTATTTTAAATGAATGTTAAAAATTCCTTTCATGTTCAAAAATATTTCCGTTATATTTTCTGATAACATAATAATTACTCAATTTTAATTAAATTTATTTTTACTTAACTTTTCCCACTTTAAAAATTAAAATTTGAGACCTCTAGCGGGATTTTTTCTAACCATGTAATATAGAAAAAAAGATTGACATGAAAATTAAATGAAAATCATTTAGATGAAAAAAAGATGACAGGAATGTTTTTTTCATGAAAAAAATGAAAAGTAAATGACCAGTATTTATTTTTCATCTCTTAATGATATGAAGATTCTTGGCATAATTTGGAAAAAGTCAAACATGAAAATTTAATGCCGGGTCATTTTTCGGAAAATTACAAAAATGAAAAATAAATGCTGGTCATTCACTTTTCATTTTTAATGAAAAAAACATTCTTTTCATCTTTCTGGCATTTGGGGGAAAATTTCAAAAATGAAAAAAAAATGATGGTCATTTATTTTTCATTTTCAAAGAAAAAAAGATTCCTATCATTTCTATGAATTTGAAATTGTCATTTAATTTTTTGGAGAGATGACGCATGTTTGACTGGGTGTACCTTTAAAAATAACTCCCTATATAATTAAAATGCTATGAAATGAACGTTACATACAGTCATACACTCTTGCAGGGTGAGGGAATATGGAAGTTTTTACCAGTATGGGTTTCAAACCGATAAATATATTATAACATAAAAATCATGTATAGCATCGTATTACAGACAGTTTTCCAGGAATAATAGAATGAAAATCATAAATTGATACCAGATTTGTTAGCCCTGGCGCCAACAAACTGGTTTTAATTTCATAATATATTATTTTGATATCCGCGGAAAGCTGTCTATAACATGATAAATAACTTAAAAATATTTTTGTTTTAGGATGACAAGATCCCAAAATGTTCCAAGTTAAATGTCTTGGTGAAGCATCAGTTCCCGAAACCGGACTTTCTGTCTCTAGAGTAAGTTTGGAGTAGCTTTGCTAGTTTTAAATCATCTAGGTAGAGACTACGCCCCTATTAGGTTAGGGCTTAGAATTATTATAAATTACACTAGTCGGTTGGTCGAATTTTCGCAGAATCTTTTTTCATTTAGAATATTTATTTCATTAAATGAAACAATATACAAAGTAAATAAAGTTATATGACTATTGTTTTGTTAGTATGTTAGTTTAAATTAGTACATTTTAAATTAATACATTATTTAATATTTGAAGATAATAAAAGTTATTTTAGGATAGGTTAGATAAATGTTAAGATTGCCTCGCGAAGTTAGAAAATTGGCCCCACAGGCTTTTATAGCCCCATGCAAGGGCCAGAAATGGGAGAAAAACTACTGTGAAAATACGTCAGAACCCGTTACTTCGTTTTCTTTCCATGATCCACATGTTCTTTCTTGTTTAGATTTGTAATGTTGAAATATTTTAATTGGAGCCTTGGTATGCCGACTGCTTGTAATTTTGCAGGTAAAACTGAACTTTGTTTTTCAATATGGCTTCGAAACCGATTGATTTGTGCTGGATTGGACCGGTTTTTAGCCGTACTGAAAAATCAAAAATCTTTTATAACATTGTATTACAGACAATTTTCAACGTATATTAGAATAAAAATCATAAAATTTAAACAAGTTTTGTTAGACCATGCCTTCAGGGTTAACAAAACTGGTTTAAATCTTAAAATTTTTCAATTTTCATACGTGGAAATTTTGTATTATTATACTGTGTGATAAATAACTACTTAAAGCGTACATGTAAACAAAATAAATATTGCTTTTTCTCTTCCTTTTTTTTTATTTTTACAGGTAAAGGGGATGTAACTGATAGTTTTCGACATTGCTTTATGCTATTTTTCTATTACTCTTAAATTATTGGCGCGTTTGTGAGAATCACATTTACACTTAAGATTTCAAATATATTTATTTCCCGTCAATCCATCGACCGAAAAAAAAATGCCGTACAACTAAGGGGGGAGGCGGATGTTCCACTTTTTGAAACCAAGAGTAAAACGTGCATGATCTCAGCCCATAAAAGAGTTACAGCTCTAAAATTCGGCACAGCAGTTGCTTTTGTGGAAAAAAATATGGAACTGTGAAGAAATGGCGGCGGAACCACCGCTCCCGCCGAAAACCGCCGTTTCCCGCCGATTTTTATTTTGCCTTTTTTCGCCAAATTAGACAGTTCTAAATCATCTGAGATAAACTTTTTTCTTATAAAAATTTCCCTTTTATATTCAAAAAATTGCAAGTGTAAAATCTTACAAGTGTCAAGTGAAAATATAAGCGAAATTTTTATGAAACAAAAATGTTTATCTCAGATGATTTAGAACTGTCTATTATGGCGAGAAAAGGCAAAAAAAAATTCGGCGGGAAACGGCGGTTTTCGGTGGGAGCGGTGGTTCCGCCGCCGTTTCTTCACAGTTCTATATTGTTCTCCACAAAATCAACTGCTGTGCCGAATTTTAGAGCTGTAACTCTTTTATGGGCTTAGATCATGGACGTTTTACTTTTGGTTTCAAAAAGTGGCACATCCGCCTTTATTAGGTAATGCCCGTAAATGGAAAAAAAAAATTAAAATTTTTAGTCTTTTACTTATCTTTTTTAATTTCTTAAAATGAATCTTATTTCAAATGAGGTTTTGAGATATTTCTATAATATTAAGATGTCGTCTTTTAAATCAAGTCCAAACATTTGTTTGTCAGCTGATATTGTGATTTATTTCAGAAATGTGGCTGCCGTATGCGATTCAGCCCACGGATTCACACAACAACGGACCAATTGTCAGCTTTAGGATTTTAGTCATTCAAAAATTCTAATTAAATAAAAAGATATTATGAAAACTATTTAATACGCCTATTGTATGATTCGTTTATTTGCTACCTCCCTTCCCCCACACAGATAGGGACTAATGCATTGGAAGCTCCAGCCAATGAGAATCAAGGTAAACAAGCTTTCAGCCAATAGGAAGACACTTTCTCAATGCTGTAAATTGAACATTTAAGTTTGATAATATGACGATAGGTGGCGCGTTTTCTTGATGAATTTATTTATGATTAAAGAATTTGCATATTTGTATTACTTTTTGTAAATTGAAAAATACAAAAAATAGTATATTATACACAAAATTGTAAATTTTTAAGGCTAATGTAAGCTTCAAATACAAACAACTAAAATTTCAGAAATGTTACCAAATGATCTTTGAAAGACACATCATTAAGCATACTTACCTGGCGTGGAGGTTAACCGTGATCAAGAAGGCGGTTCCTCTAGGGTGAGGCTGTGCCATTGCACTCCGGTATGGCTGACCCCTACGATTACCCCAAACGTGGGTAACTCGAACGCACAATTTTTGATAGTGGGGGACTGCGTTCGCGCTATCCCCTAATAAAAACCCCTAGAATCTTTATGCGAAATTAGCTGAATTTATGGTCTCTATGGTTAAACTTTGAGGACTTATCTTGATTGCTTGGTACAAACTAGCAATATTCCTCATATATACATCAATTTAATCTTCCATTGTCTCTCCCTCACCGCGGCTTGCTCACTTATAGAAATGGGAAACTTATAAAAGTTTTACTCAATACACGAAAGCGTAACAATTTTAAGGAAGAATACGCATTTTACAAGGCATACAAAACGCTCTAATTTTCGTTCTATTTAACGTAATTTTAAAATTTTTTTTGCTGTTTATCTTATTTTACATATACTTTTATCATTTTATCAAAAAAAATTTTATCTTTTTTCATCATTTTTTGGAGAAATTAATGATTAAACTAAGGGTATCTTTAGACGCAAAATTGACGCACTTAGAATAAAAAATGCGTATTGAGTACAAAGGGGGGATAATTTCAAGTCATGAATGTTCTAAAGATATCTTTTTTTCCATAAAATTTTAATGTTTAGTCCACCCCACGTCACCCCGAAAATTATATATCAAATTAGGAAGCTAATTTTTGTAGAACAATTACAGAATTTACAACTTTATGTACTCTGAAAGTATAGTTAAGATCAAAGGCGTGCAAAAGGTTGGTATAGGGGTTGTTTACACCACCCTTGTAAAATTAAGGGGATGGATACACCTCCCTAGGTGTCCACCCATGTCCACTCTCTTGACAAGAGCCTACACCCTCAGATACACCACTCTATAAATTCCAAGGGGGTGTAAAGGAAATAAATTTACACCCCTTAAAATAAAGTGGGGTTGGGGGTGTTTAAGGAGGGTGTATATAAGCAAGTCACAGATTCAGATAATTCTATGCTATCTTTTTTTAGATAAATTAATTACCAGACTTTACTAAAAAATCTTGCAATATTCTGTACAACTGTACTGTACAACTTTTAATTAGTAAATTGAGACATGAGGAAGCTCTCATACATATGTAGGGGGGGGGGGGAGTTAATGCAACCATCCCATAATCAATTAATCCAAATTTTGTTATGAAAATTGGCATGTGTAATCCTTGGTAGGTCTGTTTTTCAAAATTTAACAAAAAGTTAAGCTTAAGGGGGGGGGGGGGGTTAAGGCAACCATCACATAATCAATGCACAAATGGCACTTTGAATTCGAATTTCATTACAAAACTTGGCATGAGTAATCCTAGTTTCCCAAAATGGAACAAAAAGTTGGAAAAGTAATGGCTAATGGCTGTTTGCTCAGCTGTTTAGCCGTTTTTGGGCTATTTTCAGGGCAAATCCATCAATAATTATGTAGGAATCATCCATTAGGGATAGGTTTTAATGGGTGCTGAGCTGAAAAATACTACCAAAATAGTGGCAGCTGGTTAATGGCTTATAAGGATTTTAAAAAATTTAAAATTTCCATGTAATTAAACTTTTCTTAATTAACATTATAACTTTATGTCATGGACATATTACTAAAAACACTTTTTTTAATTTCTAGATTTTGATTTCATAACAGATAAAAACTGCAAAAAATGGCTGAGAACAGCTATCAACAGCCAAAAGTATATATTGTAGATTAAATCATCCCGCCCAAAAAAATTTTGATAAAAGTTTTGCCCCCAGTAAAAATTGGTTGATTTAAGCAAAAAAATGACCCATGCTAAATATTTTTTCTGTGATGCAATAATTGTGACCTCATGAGCACTGCAAAGTTTTTGAAATCTGCAAAAAAAATGTTTTTTTAGTTCTTTTGTGTGATCTCAATTTTAAAGATTTTTACAAAATTTCAATTCTAGTATGTCAATATAAACCTGAAATTCACTAAAAAAAATGGAGCAGTCTCAATTATAACATATGGAGGTGTAACAAGTTATCTGCAAATTCAAATTCCATTTTTGCAGAGTTTTTCTTACCTAACTTTAAAATAAAAATTTTAATTTTGTTTTTCATTTAAATGCAGTAACTACTGGACCAGGCAGTTTCAAAATTTTAGCTCAATATTCAATCAATTTTGCTCACCTTCCAGCACTAAACACCCCCCCCCCCCCCCCCAAGAAGATAATATTCTATGCCCCCCCCCCTTTATTGATAAGAAGACCATTAATTTTATTTGGGGTTTCCCTCAAAGTTTTTACACAGATAGTGTTAATATTTATAGTAAATTATGGCAAGAAATTTTAAAAATGGATATTTAAAGCAAAAATATGTTTCAAAAAGTTGATTCCTATGTAATTAATGATAGTTTTGCCCTGAATATAGCCCAAAAACGGCTAAACGACTAAGATGCCAGCTGTTAGCCGTCACTTTTCCAACTTTTTGTTTCATTTTGGGAAAATAGATATACCAAGGATTACTCATGCCAAGTTTTGTAATGAAATTCGAATTCTAAGTGCAATTTGCGCATTGATTATGAGATGGTTGCATTAACCCCCCCCCCCCCCCTAAACTTGAATTAATTCCTTTAATGATCTTGATAGATATATGTTTATAACTTTTAATATATTTTACAATAGTGCTCAAAGTTAATGTTGGGAGGGAGATATATCCCAATCCTCTTTTTATAAAAAAATTTTGAAATGAAATAAATTTCTTATGTAAAGTAGTTTTAGTAAAATCTTAATAAAATCACCCTTGATTTTAGTTTAAGGAGGCTGTTAAAAGTCATAAGTGGGGTGTCAAAAAATTTAGTTGTTAATAAATTAATGGAATATAACCTGATATTATAAATTTGGAACATATTTTTGATGTACAAAGAGATTAAAGGAACATGTATTACACTTTTTTTCATAGAAGAAATTGCATAATTTTTTATTTGTTTTTTTTCAACACAAGGTTAATTGTGTATCTCTTGGTACAAGATGACACCATATTATTAGTTAAATCTAATTTTTTATAAATTAAGTGAATCAGTCTGTTAGACCAAGGGCAGAAACTCAGCAGATAGACAGACAGACAGGCAAGAAGAATTATCAAAGTTTGACTATAATAGACAATTAATTAGATAAAATCCAATAGAGAACCTGTGAATGATCAGACAGACAGAGGGACAGACAGACGGACAGACAGAGGGACAGGTAAATAGTAATAGACAGTCTTTGAGGCATTAACAAATTACAATTAGACTATGCTAGATGATTCATTGAAATCCAAAAGAGAGGCAGTTAGACAGATAGACAGACAAGTGGTGGAAAAGACAGACAGACAGACAAATGGGTATTGCCTAAAAACAGTTTGGCTGCTATATGAATCATTAAAACCCACAATAGAAAAGAAATTTACATTAGTTTCTTTTTTCGATACTCAACGCCCCCTCCTCCCCCACTCAAAGGGGTTTATTATTTCTTAAAATCAATAAGTGACTTCTCAGCATAATAAAATTGAATATACTTTTTATTTCATCAATTTATCTTAAATAGAACGAAAATTATAATCATTTTATTGTCTACAAGAAATATGCTTTGAGTAAAAATCAACCTAATTGTCAGTAAAAACGTCATATTTATGCATATTTACACAGTAAATAAATTTTAAAATTGTATTTTATTGTAATGAATAACTTAAGGGGGTTGTATGAATTATCAAAAACCTTTAAAAAACCTATTTTGGTTAAATTAGTCCAAGTAATGATTGATTTAGTACAGCACGTATGAATATGTTGTAGATTTCCTATCAGAGTTGCTGTGCCCTGAAGTAAAAATTGAATGACTATATGACTGAAACAAAACAGGGAAGCAAGATCCTATTTCCACCAGTATGTGAAATACTTCCTAGACCTGTCCTTGGCAGATCCACAGTTCATTGATGTACCACCCAGGTAGGATAATGTATTTTTACAAAACTTACCCCCGTTCCCCCCCCCCCCCCCCACACACTTATTTTCAATTTTATTCAAAATAAGGCAAGGGCTCGACCTGGCACTTTTAAGGGAAACAACCAGAATGCTTGTGGTATATATTCAGTAGTGTGGCCCAAATGAAGGTCTAAATCGCTTTTCAATGTGCGTTATGTAAAAATAGGTTATGTATTGTTAGTAGATTTTAGCCCTATAATTGATTTTAAGAAAAAATCTATCGCTATCTCGACAAATGCATTTTTATTTTCACCTTTAATTCCCCAAATTATGAAAGGCTTACACCAGATATAAAGCAAAACATTAAATTTTCTGTCTGTTTGTTTACAAACATTGAAATAAAATATTAAAATCACCAGGAATAAACATATAAGGAAAGAAAGTATAAAAATTTGTTTATGTACAACTACAATAATTTGGGAAAGCTAATTCATACTGCAAAATTATTAAAGAAAAATAATTAAAGATAAGCCTTACTCTTTATTCCTGGTTTAATAAAAAACAATCAAATTATTTTTTGCAATATTAATTTTTTTATTAGTATGCTTTTTTTAAAGTTAAATATGAGAATAAGTATATTACATATTTTTTTACCTTCATTTGATTTTTTATTTAAGTAAAATGTTTCTTTATTGGCGACAATGTCTGTTGAGCCATGAAATTTATTAAAAACACTTTTTCCTATTTTATGTCTTTAAAATGTATATTTTTTAGAGTTTTTCATTATTTCTCTTCTCATAAGACTATTAGCTACTGTTTTAGTTCAATTTCTTACACAAACTATCAATTTAAATAAAACAATGTTTTTAGACGTTTTTCGGAATTATTCGGCAGGAATGGCGGTTCTGCCTACTTTTTATGATTGCTTTATATTTGAACTCTTGTTACATTATTTTAGGTTGGCAGTTCTTTAATTATTTCTTGTTAAAATCATGAAAATATGAAGTTTTTTATAAAAAGCTTAAGATTGAAATTTCGAGATCAATTTTCATTGTAGAGAGGTCTAGTTTTCACTAAAAGGTCTACATTTGAGCTGGTAACAACTTCAAGGTATCCGCAAATTGATATGGTAAAGATTTAAAAATTCATGTTTTTTTGGGCCAGTCTAATATTCAGTTTATAGGTAATTGTCACAAAAGTTCAGGGATGTATATTTTGCACAATTTTATTTTTACCCCTATACTTAGATTTATATTTCCCATCATTTTAAAGGAGTTTTGTGTCTGTAGATGAGAGGACAAGTAGCTTTTTTTCTGATTTTTAAAAATATTTCACCATATCTTTGGTGGTTTTTCAAAATTATTTCTTGATAATAATTTTAGTTGATGTTGTCAGTACACTATGTTTTCATCATCCCTCACCTCCCCCCCCCCCCCGCTCTTCCCGGCCTAAATAGAGAGAGATCCCGTGCAGAATATACAGCCCTGAAAAATTCTCATAGAATCTTAACAATAAAATGATAATTTAATGAATAAATTTTGTCTTTAGCCAGCTGGGAGCAGCTATCCTGGCGGCCGCCAGAATTGGATTTGGACTCACACCTTTCTGGTCCCATGAGATGAGCACTAGGACAGGTGAATATTTTATGCCAGAGAGAGAGAGAGAGACAGGGGACAATGGGCTGTTTATTACACTAGTCATGTAATAACGTTTTCTTATTCGTTGTCTTAACAACTTTGCGGACTTTAGCAAATTTTGAATAGTTGAAAAACTAAGTTGAGTTTTCAAACTTTTCAACCACTTATTTTATCAAAAGAAGGGGTAATTTTGTGTATCCTCATTTGGGATGTACATTAATTTATCGCTCATTGTCTTATCCCTTTAGATCCCTGAAATTTTATGTGCCCCTATTTTCAACCCTCCTTCATAAAAATCATACATTAAGGTATGAAGTCCTCCACAAGAAAGCACCCCCCCCCTGCCCCCCCCCCTCCCAAAAAAATACAGGATTTTCAAAGCAAACCTGTCATTTGAGAGATCTTGAAGGACATACATCTAGATAATACTAAAAAGTAAATATATGTGTATCAAGAATTGCCCACCTTTAGATGACGTCATCCTTATTTATATATTTTGTACAGGATTTGTGTTGGATTCTCTGCGTGGTTGTACAGATGTACTCCTGCATACCTTCAGGTTGGATGGAACAGCGGAGAGAGTCGGAGAGGTAAGCTGTAAAATTTTGGCGGGTTTATTTTATTTATTACAGATATGTAGTAAAAAAAATACAAGAAGTGCAGTTCTATCTTATGATAAAACACTTTTGTTAAAAAATTTGAACCACTGCACTTTGGACTTGATAATTATTAGCGTGTTTTTTTTCTTTACGTTAATTTAGGCAAATTTACTTACAATTTTTATTTAAACTTGTACATTTGTACTTTTACATATTCTGCTTATTCAGTTCTGAGACTCTACAAGAGTTAATTTTATTTTGTCCCACTGTTTCAGAGCTTTGCTTTCATTGATGTTTTCATCCTTGTTTTCTTCAGGATGAGGGTTATCAGTCTTTGATCAGCAGCCCAGATAAGACAATGGAGTCTTCTTGCCCAGAGGTAAACTTAATTTAGCATGGGGGGGGGGGGGAGTGTTACACTTTTATTAATTGGATGTTACACCAGATTTTCATGTTCACTAACAAAGTGAAACTCGCTGCGGGCTAAAATACGATGAAATTTAAGAGTTTAAGATAATTATTTTCCAGTATAGCTTCGTAACCGATTAATATCCGCTGGATTAGAACCAGTTCTCAGCTGTGATGAAAAATCATGTACAGCATCGTATTGCAGAAAATTAATACGAATATTAGAAAAAATCATACAGTTTTTTAGCCCGGGACTTCGGCCTCTCGGGGCGAACAAAACTCGTCTCATTTTATAATTTTTTATTTTTAATATCCGCGGAAAGCTCTTTCATATCTTTATTTTTTTAGCTTATGGAAACTTAAAGAAGATGAAGTAATAATTATGGAGTGATTATCTGAAAACTGGTGATAATATAAAAACTTTCTTGTCTCTATATCCATCTATATAATATCTATTTACTTTGTTCTTATTAATATACCTTTTATATATTTGTCTTTTATACCACATAGTTGTCTAATCCGACCAAGCTTTGTTGCTTGTTTTACTTCTTTAAGAGGAGTTGTTCTCATATTTTTATTTATTTTTGGCTGTGTTTTGATTCTCGTTACCACAGGGAAAGCGAATTATCTAAAAAATGGTGATAATATAAAAACTTTCTTGTCTCTATATCATTATCTATCTATATAATATCCATTTACTTTGAATACCTATTTTCTTATTAATATATAATATATTTGTCTTTTACACCATAAATGTCTAAACCGACCAAGCCATGTTGCTTGTTTCACTTCTTAAAGAGGAGTTGTTCTCATATTTATTATTTATTTTTGGCTGTGTTTTGATTCTCGTGTTCACAGGGAAAGCGATTCAATGATATAATATTTTCACAAAATGGAAGGAGACAATGGGCTGTTTATTACACTAGTCCCCAAAGTTTTATACAATAAAGTTTTCTTATTCGCTGTCTTACCAACTTTGAGAACTTTTATTAAGTTTTGATTGATTGGTTTATTAAGTTCAGTGTTCAAACGTTTTAACCAACAATTGTAATCTACAGAAGGATAATTTTGTGTGTCATTATTGGGGATGTATATCAATTTTAATTTGTAGGAAGATTAATTTATCTTCATTTGTCTTTAGAATCATTATCGCTTTTCCTGACTTTTAATATCATTATAATATTGGCTGTGCTGTAATTTCTTTTCTAGTGGCATTTGTGATGTTTATTGCTTTGCACTAAATCATGCTTATTTCATGTTGGGTTGGGCCGGATATTCGGCTGATTTCTAATGCCGGATATCCGGTAATTTGCCGAATATCGAACGTTAGCCAGATATCCGGCCGGATTTCCGGCATTAACAATCAGCCGGATATCCGGCCAAAAAAGTATCCGGCCCAACCCTAGTTTCATGTAAATATAAATGGGACAGAGATAATATTCTTGTCGCATCGTAATATAGACAGCTTTCCACGGATATAAAAATGAAAAATTTTAAGATATTAAAACCAGTTTTGTTTGCCCCGAGGGGCCTAAGGCCCGGATTTACAAAATTGGTGTTAATTTTATACTTTTTATTTTAATATTCATGAAAAATTGTCTGTAATATGATGCTTTACGAGATTTTTCAGTGTGGGTGATAACCGGTTCTAATCCAGTGGATATTAATCGGTTGCGAAGCCATACTGGAATATAGTTATTTGTTCTACTGTCCCTAAAATGATATTATATTCAGTGTTTATGGAAAATATTTATAACTTATGAATTATTAGAGCTTTATGTATTTTATATGTGATATTTTTGTCAAAATTATACACGAAAAAAATGTATTATGAAAGGGATTTAGAAAAAACCTAATACTGTGGTTTAGTAATGAATTTTATGAAAAAAAGTTGTATTAGGTTTTTTAATTTTCTGAATTTTTCATTCGTTGAATGTAAAAATATATATTAACAAGGATGACAACATTCATAAAAGCGAAGCTCTGAGGGTGTAGGACAAACGAACATTAAAACTTGTAGACTGTCAGAACTGAATAATCAGATTATAAATGTTTAAAAGTAGAAACAAAATTTTTGAAAAGTACGTAAATATAGGATATTGTTTAAGGACATAATTACATTTTGAGGACTTGATTATAGAGAAGCTTTGCTTGTAACATTGTACTTTGTTGTCCTAGGAATCAGTATTCCAAAAAATCAGATCAATCGGATAATTTTTTCACATAATTATTTTTTGTTAAAAAAATCAATATGTTTAATATGGACGTACGGACATTTTGGTAACGATTATAGAGTTGCTACGCTTTCTAAATCGTACCTAACTACTACAGGAATCATCATGCAAAGTTTGAAATCAATAGGACAATTCTAACATGCCTAAATTAACGAATAAAAGCTATCTATCTCGGACGGACGGACGGACGGACGGACGTACGGACCGACCCTAATTATAGAAAAGCTTCGCTTTTAAAAAGTATAGTTTTTAAAATTTATTATTTTTTTAGTTTATGCCTTATGTAAATACTAATAAATACTAGTACCTCTTAATATGGCAAAGGTGTGAGACTTCTGAAAGAGAAAAAAATCAATAAATGGCCATAAAACGCTTCTTAGCCGATTAATATCCGCTGGATTAGAACCGGTTCTCAGTCATAATGAAAAAAACATGTATTGCATCGTATTACAGACAATTTTCACTAATATTAAAATGCAAATGATATAATTAATGCCAGTTTTGTTAGACATCACCTCGGGGAAAACAACTGATTTAAATCTTATAATTTTTATTATAATACCCGCGGAAATCGGTCTATAATATGATGCGATTTATAACTATTTTTCATTTTGTTCAAAAATTTATTTTGTTCTAAAATTGGGTAGAAATAAGTTTAACGTCTATTGTTACATCCCTGTATTTTATGCCAATGATATTTTTTTCTTCAGAAATCTTATCTCTGTCCCCAACACAAGTCTTCCAATTTGCCAGATTTCTTCAGTGATAGGGCACCTGGTAAGAAAATATTTTGCCTCCAAACTTTCCTCCATTCTAAAACAACAGTTGTTTGATCATAAAATTTCAATGTACAATAAAAAGTATTTGCAGTATGGCTTCAAATCCGGATAGTAATATCTGATTAGATTAGAACCATTTTTCAGCCATATTGAAAAATCATGCATAGCATCATATTACAGACAAGTTTCAACGAATATGAAAGTAAAAATCATCAGATTAATGTCAGTTTTGTTCGGTCCTTCGGGGCTAACTGGTTTTAAATTAATCATATTATTTTTTCATTTTAATATTTGCGGAAGCTGTCTACAATACGATGCGAAAAATAACTATTAAGTAATAAACTTTTTACTTTTCACAGGTGGAAAATTTGAAGGCAAAATAATTTTTTTAGGTGCCAGTTAGCTGATGGTAGATTTTTCTGAATATTGTTAAGAGATTTGCTTTTAGAAAAAGCATTTCTCAATATTTCATAGTTTTTATGTATTTTATCCATTTCTATTTGTTATATTTTTTGGTATGTCTTTTTTTAGAAAAAGTAAATTAATTCCATATTTGTGTAAATTCAAAAATATTTTTTTTGTTTTTCAGATTTATAAAATGAAATTCGGGTACCCAAAGTAATGTCATTCGTTGGCTTAAAAACTTTGGGGACTAATTTTTAAATCTTGATTTGCTGGTAGTGAGGAAGTAGTGTCCAAATTTTTCCACCATTGTATATATATTCTATAGAATTTCTTTTAAAGTTCTCACAATTGGGGATGTACAATGTGCATCAATTTATCGTCCATTGTCTTATCCCTTTAGATCCCTGACATATAGGTCTTGTTTTTGGTAAATATAGATAAAAATCTGGATTCTAAAGGGATAAGACAATGACCAAATAATTTTTGTACAACCCTAATGATTATATACAAAATTATCCCTTCTGTAGATTACAATTTACGGTTAAAACTTTTGGACACTAACTGAATGAACCAACCAATCAAAATTAAATATAAGTTGCTTATGTTGTTGAGCTAACGTTATTATCAAATTTTGGGGACTAGTGTAATAAACAGTTCAATGTCCCCACTCCCCTCATTGATATAAAATCGTCTTACAAAATCAAAGCCTAATCAGTACAAAAAAGATTAATATTTCTAAACGTACTTCGTAAGTGCGTGCTTTCTTACTTTTCTCGTCATTAATGGGTGTTGCTTTCTTTCAGCGAAATTCTTCATAGTTCTATAAGTAGTAATGTATTTTTGCTTTACGTTAAAATCTAAATAGTTCCTAAAGGGGTAGTCGCACGAAATGAATTTAATCTTAAATGTAGTGAACTGCATATTTTTCCTTGTTCGATGGTATTCTTAAGACTACGGAAATATTGACATTTTACAATGTGGCTAAATTCATGAAGTAATTTTGTCTGAACATACGTGAAAATGTTTTTAAATTGCGCGTTTGTTTTGTCCCAAAATTCTCGATATTTATTAATACTCTCGTGAGTGTGACAGTTACCCAGTAGTCTAAGAATATACGTAAGTTTAAAAGTATAAGGGCAAATAACCACCAAAATTCTGCTTCTAAACGATGAATTAATATTTGGTTATGATAATCTATTATAAAGAAAACCCACACCTACAGAATATATACTGTACAAAATCAGAATATGTATTAACATGTTATTTATACTCTGCCCTTTAAACTAACAAGGATGAATATATTTTGATTGTCGGTGTTATAAAAGATTTCATAATTTATTTTATTTGCACTTATTTACCAATCAACACAAAATAGTTATCGCATCGTATTATAGACAGCTTTCCGCGGATATTAAAATGAAAAATTATAAGATTAAAACCAGTTTTGTTAGACCCGAGGGGCCGGAGGTTGGTAAAAACTGGTATTAATTTTATTATTCTAATATTTAAAGAAAACTGGGCTCAATACCAGCTGAGTATCCACAAATTCCCCAATAGTAGCTGAGTATCCACGCATATTACCCAAGAGTAGATGAATATCCACACTTTTCCCCTATAGTAGTTGAATATCCACAATAGTTTCCTATTGGTATTTTTATTAAATCCTTTCATAACTCTGGTTCCCATGACAATAAAGCACATTAATGCAAGCAATTCACAACTATCATTTAACTTTAATACAGATTTAGGAACCAAATATTGAAAATCCATAAAAGCAAAGCTCTGAAATGAAAGGACAAACTAACATTAACAGGATAATAATGCATAAGTCTATATAAAATTATTGTAATTATAGTAAATTTGTTGCAAAACTGCTTAAATATATGGTACTGTTAAAGGACATACTGACATTTTTAGGACTTGATTATTGAGATGCTTCACTTATAACATTGTACCTTATCGTAATAAGAATCAGTATTCTATAAATTAGATATCCTCAAACTTATAAATAATAAATACCATAAATTAATCCACGTATGTTTTTGTCTTGAATTTAAGTTGTACAAAGAAACCCAAAAATCGCCACCCACTTATTGCACCTTGCACTTTAAAACAAGGATGACAAATCATTAAAAGTGTAGTTGGGCATACAATAATCAATTTGATTTGTTGGTAATTACGTTCTTTATAATGTGCTTTACAGGAATCATAATGCCAAGTTTGAAATCGACGGACGGACAGACGCACAGACCCTTATTATAAAAAAGCTTCGCTTTTTAATATGATCAATCTACAGGGCTTATAATCAATATTTTTTTGGACTAAAAATCCCTAAAGCCACGATTTTATAGAGTTAGTATAATTTTCTATAGATGTAGAAAAACTTTGCTTTCATTTATTACATTATATGAAAAAAAATTGTTAAAAAGGTTATAAAGCAACATATTTCAATTTGACCATCGGACTTTCTATTATGGAGTTGCTACGCTTCCTTTTGTACCTTTTGTATTAAATCGATAGGTCAATTCTAACATGTATAAATTAACAAAAAAGCTAACCAAAATAATTGTTTAAAAACTTTTTTTCCCCCAATTGTAGTTGAATGTCCACACATTTTCCCAATGATAGCTGAGTATCCAAAAATGACCCCAATAGTAGCTGAATATCCACGTGGATACTCAGCTGGTATTGAGCCGAAAACTGGATATAATACTATGCTAGACATAATTTTTTCATATGGATCAGAACCGTTTTAAATCCCCAGGGTATTAATCGGTTTCATTAGAACACAAGAAATACCTATGTTTGACCTTATCATCAAATGAATCACTATCTTGTAAAAACTGATATATTATTACTTGGCGGACCAATTATTTGTAGCTTTTAATTAGTTAAATGTTCCACCAGATTTGCATGTACTCTAATAACGTGATACTCGCAGCTGGCTAAAATAACGATACTTTCCATCCATCCAACAATAATAAATTTTTATTTTAATTCTGCGGAATGCTGCCTATAATACGATGCGATAAATAAATTTTCCCTTTCTCCATGCAACATATGATATTACTTAACTCTGAAACTATTGAGTGCGCCCATAACAAGACTCGCGAGACTACATGCACGTGAGATACACGATTAGGCGCAGATAGGACCATTCCATCAGTACTACTAGATAATATGATAACCCAATTCCCCCCCCCCCCCTCCCCCTCATAATACAGGGGCCAAGCCACAATATATTTTTTTAAAATCAAATTATTTAACTAAAGAAAAACCTGTCATTAACTTCACTGTTCTTTTCGAATCTTGTGTATTTTCTAGCATTCTCTTATGAACTAATAGACTATTCTAAAATCCTACAAAATTACGCTCTAAGCAACAGAGAGAAAGAAAAGAAAGGGGGAGGAGGCGGATCAGGGAGGGAGGGCTGTTTATACACTAGACCCCAATGTTATATAATAACGTTTCCTTATTCGTTCGCTTAAAAACTATAGGGATTTTAATCAAATTTTGATTGGTTGACTCATTAAGTTGAGTGTCCAAACATTTCAACCACTAGTTGTAATATACTGAAGGGGTAATTTTGTGCATCATCATTGGGGATGTATATCAATTTATCGGCCATTGTCTTATCCCTTTATATCCCTGGGCAGCACAGACATAGAATTAGATACCGGTCAATCAGGTTTTCTCCCCCCCCCCCACATACACATACACATAATTTTAGACGCATACGGACATTTTCAGAGACAGAAAAATGCTTTATTTAAATGTTTTTAAACAAGTATAATTATATCCATGAGTAGCGCAGCTATTACACGCTAATAAAAGTTTAAGTAATTTAAATATCAAGTTAAGATACTTATTGTCAAATAATCACTATTTATGACATAAGAAATGGGCAATGTCTTAATTTTAAATCGAACAATAAATAAAAGTAGGTAATAAATTCAATTTTACTTAACTTACTCAGCCAGAGTGACGTACAGCCGCAGAACCTAGTTATAGAGTAGCTGTGCTACCTACGTACATGAGGGCCAAGCCTTCCTTGCTTTTTCGCCCACTTTTAAAACCTTCTTATGAAATAAGATTTTTCTAAAGTAAGCTAAAAATATAAATAAATCGTGAGAAATCTCATTTTTAACTAAAGCTAGTATTTTAAAATTCATACAAGACATGCTTTCTTATGAAGATAATACTGAAAACTAACTCTTTGATTGCAAGTCTTTTTTTCTGTGCATGGTAATGAATTGCGCCTGTTTTGGACCAATGCATGTCCCCAAACTTTGACTATTAAGTAGTAAATCGTAATCTATGACATAGTTTTTGACTAAGATTAATTTATTTGTTGTCTTAAAAACTTTGGGGACTTAAAATGGATTTTGATTGTTTATTGTTGAGTTGAGTGTCCAAACGTTTCAACCACCAGATGTAATCTACAGAAAGTGTAATTTTGTGTATTAAATCATTGTGGATGTACATCAATTTATCGGCCATTATCTTATCCCTTTAGATATCTTAATTATCCTTTAAACGCTGGATACAACGCAAGAGACGAGACATGGGCAGAAAATTATTTAGAGAGTGAAGTAGTATTAGTATTAAATAAGACGAGATCTGTGAAACTTGAATTTTAAAAGTGTGATCATTTTTTAAAAGTTGCCCACTGATATTTTTATTTGTGCTGACGCTTAGTTGTTTAATAGGGAGGGAGAGGACATTGGACTGTAAATCATACTGGTACCCAAAGTTTTATATTTGTATATATTTTCTTAATGTATTAAATCTTAATTGGCTGGTTTAAACCAACGAATGAGATATTTTGGTTATAAAACTTTGGTTACAATTATAATTTACTGTGCAATATCCGATCCTTTCTTAAGTTGTGATTAAGTTTTAAGCATACTTGGGTCATTTCATGTAAGATTTAATATTTTAAAATGTCATAGTGAGCTTCCCCGCATATATAAAGTCATACATGGGCCAATTCATTTTATGTGTATAAAATGTCACAGGAAGCTTCCCTGCAAATTAAAAATTATGTCTATTGCTTAAATTTCTGGCTTAAAAAATAAAACGTGTTTAAATAACCCAACGAGAAAATAGAGAAAGATGTGCTTAAAAGTGATAACAGGGATATCGGTATAGGTCACTACAAGATAAAAATCAGCTGCCTCCAAAACATATGTCTAGATAATAGGAAGAGAGAGGATAATTGGACTGTAAATTATAATTTATTTACACATTCTCTCATTTGCTGGCTTAAAAATTTTTAAGAATAATTCATATCAAAGTTGTTCTGTACAACCTGATAATGTCTAAACTTTTCCACCATTACTTTTTCTTTATCAATAACTTCTAAGTTATTTTTCATTGTCACACCCCTCTAGATCCTTGGTCTAAATATATATTTGAAATTTCAGGGGAATCG
Source organism: Acartia tonsa (assembly GCF_053477335.1). Lineage (NCBI taxonomy): Eukaryota > Metazoa > Arthropoda > Copepoda > Calanoida > Acartiidae > Acartia > Acartia tonsa. Next base: position 13,816,774 of record NC_137264.1, read on the forward strand.
GGGGAGTGTATTTTTTTACCCTTCATGTACCTATCCCTGCAAACCCTGATACCAAAGTGAAAAAACCAGGGAGGAAGGAGACATTGGGCTGTTCATTACACCAGCACCCAAAGTTTTGTAATGGCGTTTTCTTATTCGTTAGCTTGAAAACTTTGGGAACTTCTATTGAATTTTTATTGGTTTGGTTATTAAGTTAAGTGTCCAAACTTTTCAAACACTGATTGTAATCTAGAGAAGGGTTCATTTTGTGTTTCAATATTAGGTATGTACTCAATTTATCGGCCATTGTCTTATCTCTTTAGATCCCTGGAAAAAAGTAAACGCAGTAGTTTCTCAAGTCCGTCTTAGCAACTGCGTGTTTACACTCAAATATTTATAAAAACAAGGATGACAACATACATAAGTAGCGAAGCTCTGTAATCAAACGGTAGAACAAACAAACATGAATTGAATACTTTTCAAAACTTAAAAAGCAGAATATTAACCTAAAGGTATACATAAAATTGAATAAAATTGAGTAAATACAGAATTCCGTTAAAGGATATACCTACATATTTTGACTTCAGTATAGAGATGCGTTGCCTAAAATATTGTACCTTGTTGTCCAAGGAATCAATGTTCCAAAAATCATTTGAATAGGATAATTATATTACACAAAAATGTTGAAATCAGCATTTTTAAATGGGCGTACGGACTTTCTGGTAACGATTATAGAGTTGTTATGCTTTCTAAAGTTTTACAGAAATCATCATCAAAGGTTTGAAATGTATAGAACAATTTTAACATAAATAAATATACTAAGAGAACTAACCGTTACGTACGGACGTACAGACCCTAATTATAGAGTAGCTTCGCTACTAAAAAATGTGATTTTTTGGGGTTCGCCATGTATTTGATGTACTTTTTGAGCACTGATAAAAAACATGAATTTTTTGGGATCAGTTTTATATTAACATGGACAGTTTTGTTTATTAGCAACATGGCAACAATAAGCCAGTTAAATGTTTTGAAAAAAATAACAGAAAGTTATAATACAGTCTTGTGATTTCATTCATTATTAGACATTATTAGTGGTAAAGTTAAAATATTAAATTAAGGTTTGCACAATGCTTATTTGAACTAGCCAATCTAGTTTTACTCAAATTCAAGGCCAAAGAATGAGAGAACGTGATTATTATAACTTTGGGTACCATTATATTTCACCTTTAGTTCAATGTCCCCTCCCTTCCTCTTTAAAATAATCTAGATTTATTGTTTAAACTACCATTAGTGAAACAATAAAATAGCACCCTAGATTGAGGGATCTAAAGGGATAAAACAATGGTTGATAAATTAATGTACGTACATTTCCAATAATGATACATAAAACAACTTTGGGGATTTTTATTGAATTTTGATTGGTTGGTTTATTAAATTGAGTGTCCAAACATCATTGAAAATCTAGATTAATTTATAGGTCATTGTCTTATCCCTTTTAATCCCTATGAGTGACGAGTTATATAGTAGCCGCGCTAATAACAAGAAACATAATTTTTTAGAAAACAATAATATTGACCTCTAAATAAAAACTTCTTATCATAAGTTCAAGGTTATCAAATAAATTTGTTTGTTTAATTTCGATTTACATTATTGATATGATATCTAATAATAAAACTATCTTAAATTTTCAGGGATTTATAGACATTGCAATAGGCAATCCTATTATATAAAGTAGTAAGAGTTTTTTGTCTGTCCCGAAGGATCTCGCTAGAATTAATTCAATATAGTGTTCAAAACCAAATTAATCTCGAAAAATTTCAAAATTTATAGCTAGTGTAAACAGTATGGGTAGTAAAACTCGGAAAAAAATCATATGTTCAGAAAATGTATTGTACAAAATTGGACCCTTATTTTGCATGTCATCATGATAATAGGTAGATAAACAAAAGATTACATTTGATAAAGATATAGAAATGTAGTTTTTATTAAATCATATATACAGTTAAGGTTTTAGATAATCTTATTAACAAGGTCAGTTATGTTTATGAGAATCCCATTAGGAATCAGCGAACAACAATTATTTTTTATTGAAAAAAGTACAGTATAGTGTAATAAATAGTCATTACGCATTTAGAAGAATAAAATATTTTACAAGAATATGAGCATGGATAGTATGATAAACTAATAAATAATATTTCTATTCGATAAAACAATTTCAGATTTTAAAATTTTATCAAAATGGAACGAAAATATAGTTTAGGTGATTGTGAAATAAATTAAGTTTAATCAAGCCTTTTCGCGAATTTATACGAGATGCCTCTGCATTATTGAGTAATGGCTACCTATAGGCCTTCTTTTGTCGGTTAAAATTTGTGTAAACATAGTAAATACTATCAGCCGTTTGGTCGCTAGGATCCTTTCAAAGTTCATAGATTTTTGCTGCCAGGAATATTTTACTTTGAACTGTACCTGATCCAAAATTCGTTATATTACAAAAAGTTAAGTTTTCCTTGTGTTATTGTAATCATGTCGTTATTGTTATCAATGCAGAAATTAAAACATTTCCAATATAAACTTGTTTAAAAACCGTATGTACCTATCAAATTGTATTTTATCATTCATATGAATCATTTTTTCCCTCCTAGTTTTTTCCCAAAAAAACTGAAAAATGTTTTCAGTAGCTACTCTTTATTTTTTATTTTTGTCCCCCTCCTTTTTCACCTTTAGCATGGGATCTCATGAAGAATATACATCCCTGTGTCACTTGGGGGGGGGGGGGGGGGGGTTGGAGGATGAAAGAGCATTTTTTATATTCCATTGATGTATCTCTGATTATTTCACAATGCCGACTGTGTCAGGTGCTAAAGCTGCCAAAAGATTTTACAGAGTTGATTCCCAAGGAGATTTATCCAGGTAATTAAGTTTTCTTAGGAAGGATCGAAGGGTATTTTTCACCGCATTGGACAAAAGAACTCATGTGATCTAATGTCACTTAGATAGAAATCTTCAGTATGTAAAGATGGGTGGGCGGATGATGTGCCACTTTTTAAAACTAAAAGTAAAACGGGCATGATCTCAGCCCATAAAAGAGTTACAGCTCTAAAATTCGGCACAGCAGTTTCTTTTGTGGAGAACAATATGGAACTGTGAAGAAACTGCAGCGTAACCGCCGCTTCCGCCGAATTCTTAAAAATTTCCATTATATTTTCAATATTGACATGTTTGAAATATTAAAGTGTCACGTGAAAATATAAGGGAAATTTTTATGAGAGAAAATATTTTATCTCAGATGCTTGAGAACTGTCTAATTTGGTGAAAAAAGGTAAACAAAATTTCGGCAGGAAACAGCGGTTTTTGGTGGGAGCGGTGGTTCCGCCGCCGTTTCTTCACAGTTCCATATTGTTCTCCACAAAAGCAACTGCTGTGCCTAATTTTAGAGCTGTAAATGGACTGAGATCATGCGCGTTTTACTTTTGGTTTCAAAAAGTGGCACATCCGCCTCCCCCCATTGTAGGTTATCTAACATTTATTTAGTACTTAAAAAAACATATTTTAATAAACTTCAATAGTTATTTATCACATCGTATTATAGACAGCTTTTCACGGATATTAGAATTAAAAATTATAAGATCAAAGCCATTTTTGTTAGCCCTGAGGGACGGAAGATAAAACTGGTAGTAATTTATGTCTGTAATACGATGCTATGATTTTTCAGTATGGCTGACAACCGGTTATAATCCAGCGGATATTAATCTGTTTCGTAGACCTACTGGAAAAGTTTTTCTTGAAAATTTTAAGTTTTTATATAAATCTGCCTTTAACTAGATTTTCATATTTCTATACCTTTCCGAAATATTTTTTCAAAACTGTCCACTAATATATACGACTGAAAATTGTGAAAGCCACCCTAAAACTAAGATTTTCTGTACGTTTGTCTGTCAAACTCTAAAAACCCGTGTAGAATTCAGTCTCGAAATTAAAGTTTGTATGACAAATAAAAAGGTCATTATTACAAAGGCGAATCCCCAAAACAGCAAAATTCGCAAAAGATTAACGTTTTAAATTATCTATTTTTTTGGCAGGTACTGGGACTATGGAGCTCATTTTAGTGATAATAACAGATGGTGCTTTGAAACTGCTTGGGAAGTTGCAAATAAGGTAAATTTGTTAACTTTTGCTGATTTTTAAAACCATGTGTGGCCCCTTATTTAAACTAACTTAACATAAACAAGCGTTATAGAGATTTGGATCTACTGCAGTTCACGGTAAAATATTGCTGGTAACGAATATTGCCAAAAATCTATTAATTTAAAGGCTGCTAGCTGCCATACGGCTGAACGTACAGATCATGCCCGCACACTGTTTTAAGCTGCATAAGAAGGCCTATAAATAATCTGGAATTGCCATAAATCAATAATGCATAATTATCTCGCAGTGCAGATAAATGCGCGAAAAGGCCTATTTTACGCGTTTTTTATTCAGTGGAGCTTTCCCTGTGCCTCATTGGATCTTGGCTATTCCAGATTATTTGTAGGCCTTCTTATACCGCTTAAAATGGTGTGCGGGTATGATCTGTACGTTCAGCAGTTTGGCAGCAAGCAGCCTTTAAAATTCATAGATTTTTGGCAATATTCGTTACCAGCAATATTTTACCGTGAACTGCAGTAGATCCAGAGATTTTAATCTGAAAATAGTGAAAACTAAATGTTGAAATATAAAGGAATTATATTTGTTTATTGGAGTTTTTTCATTGAAAGATTGATTTATAATACTATGAAGTTTTCAATAATTGAAAAATTGGGATCTAGTGCAGTTCACGGTAAAATGTTCTGGTAATGATTATCTTCAGTAATCTATGAACTTTAAAGGCTGTTAAACCCGAACGGTGGAATGTGTAGACTATCATCGTACAAAATTATAATCGACAAAAAAAGGCCAACAAAAATTTCTGGAAAAGCCATTACTCAATAATGCACAGTTATCTCGCAGTGCACATAAATGCGCGAAAAAAGACTTAGTTTACGTGTTTTTTCTTCAGTGAAACTTTATCTGTACATCATTGGATCTTTGCTATTCAAGATTATTTATAGACATTCTTATTTCACTGAACATGGTGTGCGGGCATGACATGTACGTTCAACCAATTTGCAGCTGGCAGCCTTTGAAGTTCAAAGATTTTTGGAGATATTCGTTACCAGGAAGCCAGTGTTGCGGAGCCGGGAGCCGTGGAGCCGCCATATTTTGCTGGAGCCGGAGCCGTAATTTTTGTTTAAGATAAAAATTAGAATAGATAAACAAAGAGGTTTTTTTTATAAATTATAATTTGGTAACTCTGTTTTGTCATGTGCAAATGCCCCTTTTAAGTTTTTCAAGTCCATTTTTATCAAAAATTGAACTTTTAAAACCCTCAAAAGTAAAAAATAGACGTGGGAAAAAAATATGTTGAGTTTTTCTTGATTTTAGGCCGGGGCCGGAACCGGAGCCGCACCAAAATCAAACGGCTCCGCAACGCTGCTAGGAACACTTTACTATAAACTTCACTAGATCCAATAATTATATTTATAGGTTGGAGGTATCTATACTGTGATCCGTAGCAAAACTGGAGTTTCTGTTCAAGAGCTTGGTGATCAATATGTGTTGCTGGGCCCATACAAGGAGCAACATGCCAGGTAATGCTTGGCCCACACTTTTTTAAGGGTGACATTATAGAAACACCGTTATATAATGTATTGCTAGGCTCATATACGTGCCCATAATAGTTTCGAGTATTGCAGGTTATGCATAAGAAAAGTTTTACTTAAAAAATCTATGTATTGATTCAGATTGGCCCTGCTTTAGAGGTTTTCTTAGGTATTGCGAAGCCCATTTTATTTAAGTTGATTGTATTGCCCACATATATACAATCTAACAGGCAGGGATTGTGTCATTGCCATTGGGCTGTTTATTGCACTAGTCCACAAATGTTAACGTTTCCTTATTCAGATTAATGAACCAACCAAGCAAAATTCAATGAAAGTACCCAAAGTAGATAATTAAGCCAACAAATAAGAAAACGTTATTATAATACTTTGGGGACTAGTGTAATAAAGAACAACTTGTCCCCTCCCTCCCTGTGACAAAATTCTCCATTATGGAACATATGGCCTTGTTCCGTCTAAATATATTCCTCTATTAAATATAATTCAGAGGATAAGTGGCATGTACGCACTCCTGAAAGATGCCGCGTATCTTACTATTGCTGACACAATTCTCCATTATAGAACTGAGGTTGAAGAGGAGGAGTTTAGCCCCGCACACCCCCTGGGACAAGCTGTACAGCTACAGCGTCAACGTGGCTATAGAGTTGTTACGGGCAGGTTAGTACATAACTGCTACATGTCAGGGAGGTGATAGATTCAGGGAGGGAGGGGAGGAGTTCAGCTCCGCCCACCCCTTGGGACAAGCTGTACAGCTACAGCGTCAAAGGGGCCAAAGAGTTGTCACGGGCAGGTTAGTTTATATCTGCTACATGTCAGGGAGGTGATATTTTTTGAATTATGGCAAAAAATGCATCTTAATTTCGAAACCGAATAATTTCAGCTGAGCCATACTTAAAAGTTAGGTTACCATCCGCGGAAAAATGTGCTAAATAAACAAGATGCAATTACCAACTACTATAAACAAATGCTGTTCAGTTAGCTGTTGATTGCAAAATGGAACACACTAATTTAAAATTTTGAGGTGCTCTCCCCCAAAATAGTTATAAACCTTTCCTGGACCTTTGAGAAGCCTTATCATGAAAAAGAATCATATTGGTCCAGTGGTTTTAAGATTATTTTCTATTCAGATGGTTGGTGGAAGGAAATCCTCAAGTCATTCTCTTTGATATTGGCTCCGCGGCTTATAAAATGAATGAATTCAAACAGGTATGTTTTCATCCTTGTTTTACTAAACTATAATATTTCTCAGAGAGGGGACAATGGGCTGTTTATTACATTGTCCTCAAAGTTTTACAAAAACATTTTCCTATTAGTTAGATTAACAACTTTGGGAACTTTTACTGAATTTGATCGGCTGGTTTATTAAGCTGAGTGTCCAAACGTTTCAACCACTAATTGTAGTCTACAGAAGGGATAATATGCGTCCTCATTGGAGATGTACATCAACTTATCGGTCATTGTCTTATCCCTTTTGATCCCTGAATATTTTTGATAGGAACTTTACGAGAAGGCGAACATTGGAGTGCCCCATACTGACGTTGAGGTTAATGATACTGTCATCCTCGGCTTTATGGTTGCGCAGTTCCTAGCTGATTTCAGGTAAATCATTAACAGGATGTCTGTTTTCCTATTTGTACGGAAGGATCTCGCTAACCACTGAACCGATATGGCTCATTATACAGTCATCCTTTGCTTTATGGTTGCGCAGTTCCTAGCTGATTTCAGGTAAATCATTAACAGGATGTCTGTCTGTCTGTCTGTCTGTCTGTTTGTACCGAAGGATCTTGCTAACCACTGAACCGATATGGTTAATGATACTGTCATCCTTGGCTTTATAGTGGCTCAGTTCTTAGCTGATTTCAGATGAATCATTAACAGGATGCCTGTCTGTCTGTTTGTACCGAAGGATCTAGCTAACCACTGAACCGATATGGTTAATGATACTGTCATCCTTTGCTTTATAGTGGCTCAGTTCCTAGCTGATTTCAGGTAAATATTCTTTAAATAAGCCAATAAACGGACTGGCATAGTAACTAATCAAATTTAATTATGTAAAATTTGTGTGCGATTTAATTTTTTCTCAAACAAATTCTTTTTTAAAAATGCAGGGATGTTGGTTACATTGGGCTGTTTGTTACAGTAGTCCCTAAAGTATTATAATAACGTTTTCTTTTTCGTTGGCTTAACAACTTTGTGGACTTTTATTATATTTTTATTGGTTGCTTGATTACGTTAAGTGACCATACGTTTCAATCACTTATTGCAATCTACATAAGAGTTAATTTTGTTTATCATCAGTTGGGGATGCACATCAATTTATCGCACATTTTCTTATCCATCTAGATCACTGAAAAAATGTTTTCTAAATTTTCTTTAACTATCATGAGGGAATTTAACTAATGTCTTTTACTTCAGGGATCTAAAGGGATAAGACACTGGCCGATGAATTAATGTACATCCCCTATAATGATATGGTTGAAACGTTTGGATACTCAAATTAACAAACCAACAAATCATAAAATCAATAAAAGTCCCCAAAGTTGTTGAGCAAACGAATAAGAAAACGTTATTACAAAACTTTGTGGACTAGTGTAAATAACAGCCCAATGTCCCCTCCCTCCTTGCTTTTATTTAGCCTTTCCCGTATACAACTTACCCCTTTTACCAAAATCCCAAAACATTCCAATTTTACCTGCCTTACAAATCTTATAATTAGCAGTATTCATACAAAGTAGCGTACTTTTAGCTTTCATTTTTTAGTACTTGTTGTACTTTTTACCCATTTCATGAAATTGTTAAATTATATAGCAGCATTTCTATGGTTTTGAAGACCTCTAAAACGTTGGCTTCTAGGGATGTTTTTGATATATGTCAAACCGTAAAAAAAATAAGTCTTTGTCGTAATCAATTGTGACAAATTATTCCTTTTTTATACTTTTAAAAAAACTTTAAAAGTTCTAATAGCAAAAACTTTGCTGGATTTGAAAAACATTTTTTAATTTACCTACAGGGAATAAGGCTAATCCGTGTCCAGTCCATTCATCCAATCACAAGGCGAGTTCAAAACTCCATTGGCCAATAGGATTCACGCATTTCTTATCACTTTTCTGAGTATTCTAGTTTGAATTAATTTCGCTAGGTGGTATATTAATATAATGTTTTTATTTTTCTGTACAAAATAATAAATGTAACTTAGAAATACTTTTATATTTTGGTTATTTTGTTTTAATCTATAATACAAAGTAGTACGATGTCTGTCTGTCTGAAGCTTAAGTTCTCAGTAACCACTGAACCGATTGGGCTCTACTCTTCAGGGAATATACCTACTGGTCCTGGGATGGTTCTAAGCTATTTTCTTAGGGGGGTGGAACACCCCCATCCCCCCCCCGCTCCCAAAAAAAATGAAAAATCACCCCACACCAAAAAAAAAATTAACCCCCCTCCGAATTTTTTTTTAAATTTTTCCTTTTAAATCAAAATAACACAAAAATAGGTTGATTAAACCTCTTGGGGAAAAGCCCCTAGAGGCTAGGGGCGAAGCCGCTAGTTAACTTATAATTTATATAAATCTTTTCCCTGTGTTGTAAACGTATTGTGAGTGTTTTAATCAGCATTTCTTAAATTTTTATAACTTAAAATACAGTAGTAACAGGCATACTTACCTGGCGTGGAGGTTAACCGTGATCAAGAAGGCGGTTCCTCTAGGGTGAGGCTGTGCCATTGCACTCCGGTATGGCTGACCCCTACGATTACCCCAAACGTGGGTAACTCGAACGCACAATTTTTGAAAGTGGGGGACTGCGTTCGCGCTATCCCCTGATAAAAACATTGAAATCTACTACTACACATGCTAAGGTTAAAACTCGGGAGTCCTTGTACTTTGCTTTTTCTAAAAGACATACTGACAATCCTCCAAAATTAGACCAAAATTGTATGCAAGTTAAAAAAAAAACTAAGGCATAAATAAACATACTATGATTATAACCAGAGGATGCACCCACAGCATCTAGGGGCTCTATTTAAAAAGGTACTATAAAAACAGCTTTAAACCTCCCCAGGACCTAATTCTGGAAATAGTATAGAACCATAATGGGACCTGTATTAAGCTTGCTTAAAAAGAACCCAAGTAGTTATTGAGATCTTAGGCTTCAGATATTAAAACCTTACTACTTCATATAATAGGATATGTGTAATGTATATTTTTTTAGGTTTGTGGCTGAGGACTACACAGACTGCCCTCCAAGAATTGTGGCCCACTTCCACGAGTGGATGGCGGGTACTGGACTTATCATTTCCAGGTAAATCCCAGATATCTAAAGGGATAAGACAATGACCGATAAATTGATGTCAATCACTAATGATGATACACAAATTACCCATTCTGTTTCAATTCGAGGTTGAGAATTTTGGACACTTGACAAAATGAACTAATCAAAATTCAATTAAAGTTCCCAAGCTGTTAAGCTAACGCTGTCATAAAACTTTACGGACGAGTTTAATGATCAGCCTAATGTCCCCTCCCATACATGTACCCAGATGGGGGGTGGGGTGGTGTACTTAGAGATCCCGTAAAAAAAGCTTTTATTTAAGGTTGGGGGGAGGGGGAGTAAATATTCCCCCGACCCCGAAAAAAATTACTCTTTGGTCAAATTTAAAAGGGTAGATGAAAATTACCTCCCCAAATTATATGTGTGTGTGATGTAATAAAAATGTACCAAATTTGTTAAAAACAAAGGCTTTGAACCCTGGTGCGAAGCGCCAAAAAAATCCTTTGAAATTTAAATAAGCATAAATTACATAAAAGTACAGATTAACATGACAGTTGTTTATATTTCAGATTATGGAAGCTGGACCTAGCGACTGTGTTTACTACGCATGCTACGCAGTTGGGAAGGTAGGAAATATTTTATTGTCACACATTTGGAAATAAATCATTCTGCAAATATCACCTTCCAATTTTTTTAAGTTCCAAAAATAAAAAAAATAATTTGGGGGGTTGTGGTATCCTCCCCCAAAGTAGCTATAAACCTTCCCGGGAACTATGAGAAGCTACACTGTATAGGAGAACCGTATCGGTTTAGTGGTTAGCGAGATCATTCGCTACGGACAAAAACACCTTACTACTTTATATTATAAGATATGCTACGCCTCAATCGCTAGGGGAAGTCAGGTAGGTCAGAACTAGCCTAAAACCAACCCAATACAGTTACGTATCTTCTCTGAAGTAGCTTTTAAATATTTTTAAAAGTTGCTTCACCCCTAGCCTCTGGAGGAGAGTGAGGGAGGTCAGTCAAATAACCTAAACCACTCCCAAGACATTTATAAAGCTTCCCTGTAACCCATTCTTTAAAAAAAACCTAAAACTATCTTAAGAATTGAAGTGAATAAAATATCCTTAAACTATCCGGAGACCAATACAAAGCTTCCCGTGAAAAATCAAACAGTTCGCTAGTTATCGAAATCTTAGGCTACAAACCTAAAAAAAAACCTTACTACTTTATAAAATAGAAGAATATTAAAGTAGTATTGTTTTGTTTGTACGTTAGGATCTCTATATAACCACTGAGCCAATTGAGTTCTATTTTAGGTAAGCTTTTTTCTCTACATGTGTTATATATTAACTAGCGGCTTTGCCCCTAGCCTCTAGGGGCTTCGCCCTATATAATTTAGGGAAGTCAACCCTCCTTAATAGAAATATTCAAAAAATTATTCTTTGTTTAATCACTCTGTGGTAAAATTAAACCCAGGTTGTGCGCTTTATGCACAAAAATTTTAATTTGTACAAATTAAACCCAGGTTGTTTGCCGTATACACAAAAATTTCAATTCGTAAAAATTAGACCTAGGTTGTTCGCATACACAAAAATTAAAAAAAAATATTTTGATTTTTTTTCGGGGGGGGGGGGGTATTCATGGGGGCTTCGCCCCATGTTGCAGTGGGGTTCCCCCACCCCAATTACTGGTTTTTGTTTAAAAAAATTAAAAAAAAAAAATTTTGGAAGTGGGGAATTTTTTTATTTTTGGGGGGGTTGGGGTGTCCCACCCCCCAAGAAAATAGCTTAAAACCACCAGAGGACCAGTAGGTATATTCCTAGAAGGGTAGAGCCCAATTTGATCAGCAGTTACTGAGATTTTACAAAAAATGTAAAAAAAAAAATTTTGGGGGTTGAATTTTTTTATTTTTGGGGGGGTTGGGGGTGTCCCACCCCCCAAGAAAATAGCCTAAAACCACCACAGGACCAGTAGGTATATTCCCTGAAGAGTAGAATCCGATCGGTTCAGTGGTTACCGAGATCTTAAGGGACAGACAGACAGACGGACAGACGGTCAGACGGACAGACGGACAGACGGACAGACGGACAGACGGACAGACATCAAGCTACTTTGTATTATAGATATTTTCTAAAACAGAGAGAGAGAAAGAGATAGCAACCAAATTTTATAATATTAAAATCCCTAATTTTTCAATACTATATGTACTTGCTTCAGCAGTACATATACTAAAATTGGAACGATACAGAGAAGATTAGCATGGCCCCTGCGCAAGGATGACACGCAAAATCGTGAAGCGTTCCACATTTTTGCGACCGCTTCACGCCCATTATTAGTTTTGCCAAATAGAAATAAAGTTTTCTTTTTTAATTACTAGCTTTTTTCATCATTTTGTGTATTTTTTTCAAAAATAATATACGGAGGTTTCGTGATGTTCCAAAAATCCTCCTAAACGTTTTAAATACTTTTACTTTCTGTTGTGTTCAAAATCAACAAACCTCGAAGTTTTTTTTATTGATTATCACCAAACTTCGAATATTGATATGATAGGGCTATATTTGCCCTATCATTTTAAAGCAGTAAGGATTTTGTTTTTTTCTGTTAAGATATCACTAACCACTGAACCGATTAGGTACCATTTTTCTGACCCCTTTCTCCCTATTATAATCTACCATTAACTATCTATCTATATATCTAGACATCTATAGTGCTGGAGATACAGATTTTTACAACAGGTTCTCTATCTATATCTATCTACCTCTCACTATCTCTCTAACTATCTAACTATATATCTATCTATTTATGTGCTGGAGATACATATTTCTACAACAGACTTTCTATCTATCCATCTATCTCTGTATCTATCTAGACAACTATGTGCTGGAGATAAAGATTTCTACAACATGCAGAGTATCTACCTATTTATTTAACTATCCAACTATCTATCTATCTAGACATCTATGCGCTGGAGTAACATAATTCTACAACAGACTATCTATCTATCTCTAACTATCTACATATGATATATCTAGACATTTATGTGCTGGAGATACAGATTTCTACAACAGACTTTATATCTATATTTCAATCCCTTATTATTGTATATCTCTCTTTTTCTACCTATGTACCCCTCACTATCTATCTATCTAGACATCTTTGTGCTGGAGATACAGATTTCTACAACAGACTGGAACAGTTTGATTGTGATAAAGAGGCGGGCAAGAGACAAATCTACCATAGGTCAGTTACAGGGCGTGAAGCGCCATTTTTTTTTCGATCACTCAATCAAATAAAATAAAGTAGTGCAAACCCTAATTTAAAAGTAGGTATGGTAGGAGGGGGAACAGGAACTTCCAAAGGGGGGGGGGGTAAAGGAGGGATAACCCCCCTCCCCTGAATAAGAAAGCTTGGACGTCCATGGAGCAGTGGCGTGCGAACCGAAGGGGGCATTTGGGGCAATCGCCCCCCCCTAGCGACCAAAACGCCCCCCTCTGCCCCCCCCCTAGCAACCGCCCCCCCTGCCCCTCCCTAAATGTTAAAAAATGCCCCATTTTGCCCCCCCCTGGTCAACAAAAATGCCCCTTTTTGCCCCCTACCCTACAAAAAGCAAAACTATCCCAGTTTCCAAAAAAAGATCAAGAAATACTCCAAAAAAAATTTTTTGCGCTTCGCGCCAACCAGACCAGACCAGTTAGGTTATAACCTTTTTTCACTGAACATAACAAACCAGGTTATAGGAAGTATTTTATTTTGTATAATATAAACTTTTTACCAAAGAAATTTTGTACATCCCCAATGATGATACAAAAAATTACCCCTTATATAGATTACAATTATTGGATGAAATGTATGGAAACTCGACTTAACTAACCAACCAATCAAAATTCCATTAAAGTACCCAAAGTTGTTGAGCCAACGAATAAGAAATTTTTATATGAAATATTGGGGACAAGTGTAATAAATAGCCCAAAAACCCCTCCCTCCCTGCATATTTGAAGAAAGAAATTTGTGCTTCGCGCCCTTCCAAATGGTTTCTGCTATGAAATATTGGGGACTAGTGTAATAAATAGCCCAAAAACCCCTCCCTCCCTGCATATTTGAAGAAAAAAATTTGCGCTTCGCGCCCTTCCAAATGGTTTCTGCTATGAAGTATTGGGGACTAGAGTAATAAATAGCCCAAAAACCCCTCCCTTTCTGCATATTTGAAGAAAAAAATTTGCGTTTCGCGCCCTTCCAAATGGTTTCTGCTATGAAATATTGGGGACTAGTGTACTAAATAGCCCAAAAATCCCTCCCTCCCTGCATATTTGAAGAAAAAAATTTGCGCTTCGTGCCCTTCTAAATGGTTTCTGCTTTTTATCACAATGAAAGGACAAGTAATTTTTTAAAATTTTTTACATAGTTCATTGTATCTTTGGTTTTTATTGTACGATAAATTTTTTTGTGGATTATAATAAAAAAAAATTTTTTTTCGCTGTTTTGAGCATCCAGTATGTAATTTACTTTGACTGTCATCACACAACATACAGGAAAAAGGATTTGTGACTTTTTCTACCTAAAATATATATTTTTTTCAACAGATGCTCTTTAAATCTACTTGTCTGTATTCTTATTAATGATTTTTGTGCTATGCTACTTAAAGATGTTGTCATCCTTGTTGTCATACAATAAAGAAATATTTAAAATCATTTTTTCATAGGTATTAGGTTAATTTTTGGTAAATTATTTCCAAAATGAGTGTTTTTATCCCCTCCCCCACCCAATTTTTTTTAATGGGGTTAATCATCCTTCCTGCTGAGATTTTATAACATCCCCTTCCACCCATTAAAAATGTTTTGTGGTGGGGGGGGGGGGGGGAAAGGTTAATTTATCTTCTGTACTATTTTTTCGAAGATGCTTTCTAGCTCCCTTCCCTTCGGTCATTGCAGGGTGGGGAGAAGGGATGGGGGAGAAGAGATGGGGGGGAAGAGGTGGGGGATATAAATGGGAAATAGGGATGGGGGAAGGGATGGGGAAGAAGGGATAAGGACTAGGAGGCCCATAATCAAATAATCCCACCCCTTAAAACGCCCTTAATTAAAATTAGTATATATAATCAAAATGCCCCCCCCTAAAGCAAAGTGCCCCCCCGGGGCACTTTGATTTAGGGGGGGGCAAAATTTTACAAAATCTTCAAAATGCCCCCCCCTAGACAAAGTGCTTCGCACGCCACTGCCATGGAGGAGGACATTTGACTGTAAAACATTGTGGTTGACTTATTATTACGACTTTTATTAAATGTTGATTGGTTGGTACAAAACAGCGGTATCCAAACTATCCACCAATAATTGAAATCTACAGATTGGGTTATTTTGTTTATTATCATGGGGGATGTAAACCAATTTATTGTACATTTAGATCCCTGGTTTCTGAAAGGTACTTAAACTACATTTTGTTAGAGAGAGAGGGGACAATGGGCTGTTTATTGCACTAGTCCCCAAAGAAGGGGTAATTTTGTGTAACATCAATTTATCCGTCATTGTCTTATCCCTTTAGATCCCTTAATCAAATTATATTTTTATCATTTTTGCAGGTATTGTCTGGAAAGAGCCGCAGCTACTCTGTCCCACATATTCACTACAGTGTCAGAGATCACGGGCATTGAGGCTGAGCATCTTATCAAGAGAAAGTAAGTAACCACTGGACCATTATGGTTCACCATCACCACTGTGCCAGAGATCACGGGCATTGAGGCTGAGCATCTTATCAAGAGAAAGTAAGTAACCACTGGACCATTATGGTTCACCATCACCACTGTGCCAGAGATCACGGGCATTGAGGCTGAGCATCTTATCAAGAGAAAGTAAGTAACCACTGGACCATTATGGTTCACCATCACCACTGTGCCAGAGATCACGGGCATTGAGGCCGAGCATCTTATCAAGAGAAAGTAAGTAACCACTGGACCATTATGGTTCACCATCACCACAGTGTCAGAGATCACAGACATTGAGGCCGAGCATCTCATAAAGAGAAAGTAAGTTATCATTAATAAGATCTCGCAACCACTGAACCGATATGGTTCACCATCACCACTGTGTGAGAGATCACGGGCATTGAGGCCGAGCATCTCATCAAGAGAAAGTAAGTAACCACTGAACCGTTATGGTTCACCATCACCACTGTGCCAGAGATCACGGGCATTGAGGCCGAGTATCTTATCAAGAGAAAGTAAGTAACCACTGGACCATTATGGTTCACCATCACCACTGTGTCAGAGATCACGGGCATTGAGGCCGAGCATCTTATCAAGAGAAAGTAAGTAACCACTAGACCATTATGGTTAACCATCACCACTGTGTCAGAGATCACGGGCATTGAGGCTGAGCATCTTATCAAGAGAAAGTAAGTAACCACTGGACCATTATGGTTCACCATCACCACTGTGTCAGAGATCACGGGCATTGAGGTTGAGCATCTTATCAAGAGAAAGTAGGTAACCACTGGACCATTATGGTTCACCATCACCACTGTGTCAGAGATCACTGGCATTGAGGCCGAGCATCTTATCAAGAGAAAGTAAGTAATCACTGGACCGATGTGGTTCACCATCACTACTGTGAGGCCGAGCATCTTATCAAGAGAAAGTAAGTAACCACTGGACCGATATGGTTCACCATCACCACTGTGTCAGAGATCACGGGCATTGAGGCCGAGTATCTTATCAAGAGAAAGTAAGTTATCATTAATAAGATCTTGCAACCAATGGACCGATATGGTTCACCATCACCACAGTATCATTTATAAGATCCCGCAACCACTGAACCGATATGGTTCACTATCATCACAGTATCAGAGACAGAGGCCGAGCCATCAAGAGAAAGTAAGTTATCATTAATAAGATCTACCAACAACTGGACCGATATGGTTCACCATCACCACAGTGTCAGAGATCACAGACATTGAGGCCGAGCATCTTATTAAGAGAAAGTAAGTAACCACTGGACCATTATGGTTCACCATCACCACTGTGCCAGAGATCACAGACATTGAGGCCGAGCATCTTATTAAGAGAAAGTAAGTAACCACTGGACCATTATGGTTCACCATCACCACAGTGTTAGAGATCACAGGCATTGAGGCCGAGCATCTTATCAAGAGAAAGTAAGTTATCATTAATAAGATCTTGCAACTACTGGACCGATATGGTTTACCATCACCACAGTATCATTTATAAGATCTCGCAACCACTGAACCGATATGGTTCACCATCATCACAGTGCCGGGAAAGTAGCTGTTTTCATGACTTTTCTAGTTTGGCTTTGAAACGAATAATATCCGCTGGATTAGAACCGGTTCCCCGCCATACTGAAAATTTTTGTATAGCATCGTTTTGCAGACAATTTTTCACGAATAATAAAATAAAAATATTTTATCATCCGAAAAAAACTGTCTATAATACGCTGCGATAAATAACTTTTCTTCATCCAAAAGTAACAGGATGTATGTCTATATGTAGGTAAGAGCTCGCTAACCGCTAGACCGACATGGTTCTCCTTTACAGTGCAGATTTTTTAGGTTTATGGAAGGTTTTTAACTATTTTGCGGGAGGAAATCTGTACACCCTCAAAAGTTAAATTGCCCCTGGATAAAGCAAATAATCTCCCACCCCTACCTTTAAAACTAAAATTGAAAATAAAGGGTCAACTTATCCCCCCCCCCCCCTCCTTTTTTTCCTAAAGTGTCGCCTTAAAAGCCTCTAGGGCCGTAGCCGCCGCTTGTGTTGCTAATATAAAAGTTTCTTCGAGATTGCGTGTTTTTCCAATTTATGTTCTTTGTATAATTACCGACTGTTTTATAATTTAATGTATTTTATTTAAGGCCTGATATTATTACTCCTAATGGTTTGAACGTTAAGAGAGACCTTCATGAATTTCAGAATCTTCACGCTAAAAGCAAGGTACATTTCAGTTTATTTTTATGGATTTTTTGAGAAATTATATTGTTAAAATATTGATTTTATGGCCATAACATAGTTATTTGGTTGAATCAAGATAATATCTTGTAATTCAAATCTTTAAAAAGTTGAAAATCAAGTTTAAGCCTGTAATTCTTTATATTTTCCATGGCCATGTTTTTTTTCCTCTCGTCGAGTCTCTACTTGTATAAAATTGTTTTCCAAAAGTATGAAATACAGTATTTCAATGTTGAAAGTAATAGAAGTATTAAATAATAAAAAAGACCAACATTTTATTAATACATAGCATTTCAAATTCATTTTATTTTCTTTTGTTTATATTAAAGGGCTTTAAAAGATCTTTGGACTATTTTTTAAAAATAGAAAATATATAATTTAGTTTTTCTTTACTTTTGTTTATTACTTCAATTATCTGCATTCATGAGAACAGCTGGTATATTTATGAAGAACTAGAGGCTGTCTATTGTATACCCCCAGCCAATAGGATTAGAGCATTTTCAACAGCTGACCAATAGGAAATCGTTTTCAAGAATATGTTCCTCAGTAATTTTAGTTTGTATTTTTAACACTAGGTGGACAAAACATTATGCAAAATAAAAAAATTTTAACCTAATTGATATAAAAAGTATAAAAGTAATTAAAATATTAATATCAATAAACATTTTTAAATATTTTTACTTGTACATAATGTAATAAATGATAATGTTTTGTTTCAAAACTTTACAAAAATATATTTACCTCCAACCGATGGTTAAAAGACACCTCATCGAGCATACTTACCTGGCGTGGAGGTTAACCGTGATCAAGAAGGCGGTTCCTCTAGGGTGAGGCTGTGCCATTGCACTCCGGTATGGCTGACCCCTACGATTACCCCAAACGTGGGTAACTCGAACGCACAATTTTTGATAGTGGGGGACTGCGTTCGCGCTATCCCCTAATTAATAACCTAGAATCATAAAGCACTCAATTGGAGAGAATCTAACTGTATGAAACTTTTCAGGAGAGCATTAATGAGTTTATTCGCGGACATTTCTATGGTCACTTTGATTTTGACTTGGACAACACCCTGTATATGTTCAGTGCTGGAAGGTAAACACTAAATTTACATCCCTTTCTACTCCCACTTAACACTTTTTTTCGGGAAATCTCCAGGATGGAGGAGACATAAATTACACTGGTATCCAAAGTGTTTTAACCACTTTACCTAATTCATTGAGTTGAAAACTTTGGGTATTTTATTTTATTAAATTGTGAGTTTTAAACTTTTAGTAACCAATAATTTTAATCTACAGAGGGGGCAATCTTGTTTATCATCATTGGGGTGGGGTTGTATATCAATTTATCGTCCATTGCCTTATCCATAGGAAATCTGAATTTTTGTCCACCCTTTTTAATTTAGACTATATTGATATTTTCGGTTTATTAACTGATTTTAAAAATTAACCTCAACTGTTTAATATTAGTTAATGGATATTTTATTACTTGGAACCTACACCAGATTTTCATGTTCTCTAATAAAGCGAAACTTAAAGCGGGCTAAAATAACAGTACCCGCTCACATCCTATTGGATGAACGAACTGACCAATAAATTATTTCCATGTTAGCAACCTAAATTGACGACAATTTTCCACGTGTATGTATATATTATATCTATTATTAGGTATGAATTTACAAACAAAGGAGCAGATATCTTCATTGAATCCTTGGCCAGGCTGAATCATCTCTTACAAACTTCAGGTAAGCTAATGATTCGCATTTATGATGGCCATATTAATCAACATCCCTATCTTTCCCCCAATGTATAACATTTCTTAAAACTATAACTTATCTTTAAACATATTTATTGGCTTTAACCTTTGTTACTTTTATCAATTCCTGATATTTAGGTTAAAATGCCAGTCACGGTGTCATAACTTTTCTATACCTAAATAATGTACAGAAGGGATGATTTTTTTTATCCTAATTGTGAGTGTATTTTTACTGTATATCAATTTATCATTGATTGTCCTATTCCTATCATGATATCAAATACAACTTTGACTGACCTGTTCTACATCTTGTGTTAGAAACTACTATATGGTTCATTTTTGTACATAAGTCCGTAACTGTATTTGGAAATGTGATTATCTCGGCTACTTTATAACTAACTTTGTCCGTTTGTCTTTTACAATATTTTTGCTATGCTACTTAAGGATATTGTAATCCCAGTATCTCTTCGAAACCGATTAATATCCGGTGGATTAGAACCGGTTTTTTCTTATAATATCCGAGGAAAGCTGTCTATAATACGATGCGATAAATAACTATTCTTAGGCTCCGATGTGACCGTAGTCGCCTTCCTTATTTTCCCCACAAAGACTAACAGTTTCAATGTGGAATCTTTGAAAGGCCATGCCATCACGAAAGGGTTAAAGGTACTATTTTTTTTACAACTGTCGGATATGCCTCTAGAGGCACCTGAAAATAGGCGAAAATCTTCAATTATTAATTTCAAATGAAAAAATAAAATAAGAATTTCGAAAGGGGGGATCATTATTTTTTAGGGTTGATATCTCTTGGGAGGGTTTTTGTATCCTCCTCAAAATTAGTTTAAAACATTCTCATGGAGGCTTCACTGTAAAACAGAACCATAAAGGTACAAACAGACAGACACAGACACACTGATAAACTTTGTTTTTAAGCATTAGAAAAAAACACAAATAATTTATTTATCTATCAAAACTGTAACAAATAGTGATTTAAAAACCATACCCAGACTTTTGCTGTAAGAATAGCCCATAAGCACCTCAGGACCTATAAGAAGATTTAATATAAAGCAGAACCATAATGGTTCAGCGGCTAGCGAGATCCTTCGGTCGGTACAAACAAACAGACAGACATATACAAGATATCCTTTTATTATTTCATAAGGGTACCTTAAAATTTCTTTTAAGTATTGAAAAACACAAATTAATTTATCTATCAAAACTGTCAAAATAGTGATTTATTGATAACACCTGAATAATTATTTATATATTCTCTAGGACACAATTGATTCTGTGCAGAAAGATATTGGCAAGAGATTGTATGAACAATGTCTCAGGGGAAAAATTCCAGACCCAAGTGAAATTCTGACTAGGTAACTTTCTGGTCGTGTGTTTGTGTGTGTGTGTTTGTGTGTGTATAAAGAGATTGTATGAACAATGTCTCAGGGGAAAAATTCCAGACCCAAGTGAAATTCTGACTAGGTAACTTTCTGTGTGTGTGTGTGTGTGTGTGTGTGTGTGTGTGTGCGTGCGTATGTGTGTGTGTGTTTGTGTGTGTATAAAGAGATTGTATGAACAATGTCTGAGGGGAAAAATTCCAGACCCAAGCGAAATTCTGACTAGGTAACTTTCTGTGTGTGTGTGTGTGTGTGTGTGTGTGTGTGTGTGTGTGTGTGTGTGTGTGTGTGTGTGTGTGTGTGTGTGGTTGTGTAGAGATTGTATGAACAATGTCTCAGGGGTAAAATTCCAGATCCAGGCGAAATTCTGATTAGGTAACTTTCTGCGTGTGTGTGTGTATGTGTGTGTGTGTGTGTGGTTGTGAAGAGATTGTATGAACAATAGGGCGGGTTCATATCGGAATTAGACAAAGCGGGGATATGCAATAGATAAAATTAACCTTTAAAACATTTCTGACCGAAAAATAATTTTAAAAAATTGAGTTTTAGAACACGACCACTTAAAAATATAATTCATTACTTATTAGTATGCAAAGACGACATTAAAAATTTTTTTTGAATCAGATCTATGGCTTCATGGTGCTCCCTGGAAAGGTCTTGAGGAGCTGAATCAGGAACTTTTGTCCGTTTCAAAATATCTCGTTCCTAGCCTTAGAAATCACTAAAAAAACACAATTTTTTAAGGTTTATTGAGAATTGTCCATTTGCAGAGGTTTTTTAGATTTCCTCAGGCTAGGAACGAGATTTTTTGAAACGGACAAAAGTTCCTGACTCAGCTCCTCAAGGCCTTTCCAGGGAGCACCATGAAGCCATAGTTCTGATTCAATAAATTTTTGACTCCCATTTACAAATAGCTATACAATTGAATGTCTGGTCGTCAGCGGTTTTAAGACTTAGGATAAATTTTAAATCATCCAGAGGTGTATTATATCTATATAAATTGAGTGCAGATCCCCGCTTTGGCCTCAGAAAAAAATGTCCAAAATCGACCCACCCTAATGAACAATGTCTCAGGGGTAAAATTCCAGATCCAGGCGAAATTCTGAATAGGTAACTTTCTGTGTGTGTGTGTGTGTGTGTGTGTGTGTGTGTGTGTATGTGTGTGTTTGTTTGTGAGTGTATAGAGATTGTAGGAACAATGTCTCAGGGGAAAAATTCCAGACCCAAGCGACATTCTGACTAGGTAACTTTCTGTGTGTGTGTGTGTGTGTGTGTGTGGGCGTGTGTGTGTGTGTGTGTTTGTGTGTGTATAAAGAGATTGTAGGAACAATTTCTCAGGGGAAAAATTCCAGACCCAAGCGACATTCTGACTAGGTAACTTTCTGTGTGTGTGTGTGTGTGTGTGTGCGTGTGTGTGTGTTTGTGTGTGTATAAAGAGATTGTAGGAACAATGTCTCAGGGGAAAAATTCCAGACCCAAGCGACATTCTGACTAGGTAACTTTCTGTGTGTGTGTGTGTGTATGTGTATGTGTATGTGTGTGTGTATGTTTGTGTGTGTATAAAGAGATTATAAGAATAATGTCTCAGGGGTGAAATTCCAGACCCAAGCGACATTCTGACTAGGTAACTTTCTGTGTGTGTGTGTGTGTGTGTGTGTGTGTGTGTGTGTGTGGGTGTGTGTTGTGTGAACAATGTCTCAGGGTAAAAATTCCAGACCCAAGCGAAATTCTGACTAGATAACTTTCTGTGTGTGTGTGTGTGTGTGTATGTCTGTGTGTGTGTTTGTGTGTGTGGTGGAAGAGATTGTATGAACAATGTCTCAGGGGTGAAATTCCAGACCCAAGCGAATTTCTGACTAGGTAACTTTCTGTGTGTGTATATGTGTGTGTGGGTGTGGGTGTGTGTGTGTGTGTGTGTGTGTGTGTGTGTGTGTGTGTTTGTGTGTTTATAAAGAGATTGTATGAACAATGTCTCAGGGGTAAAATTCCAGATCCAAGCGACATTCTGACTAGGTAATTTTCTGTGTGTGTGTGTGAGTATGTGTATGTGTGTGTGTGTGTGTGTGTGTGTGTGTGTGTGTGTGTATGTGTGTATGTGTGTTTGTGTGAGAAGAGATTATAAGAACAATGTCTCAGGGGTGAAATTCCAGATTCAAGCAAAATTAGGTAACTTTCTGCGTGTGTGAGTGTGTGTGTGTGTGTGTGAGGGGGAAGAGATTGTATGAACAATGTCTGAGGGAAAAAAGTCCAAATCCAAGCAATTATATAGTGCTTTTAAGCAGCGTTGCGGAGCCTTAAATTTTGGTGCGGCTCCGGCTCCGCGGGGCCGTCTGTGATGATGGCTGCTCTTTATTTATCTAGTCCGGAGCCGGTGCCGTTTTTTTAACGAAAATTACGGCTCCAGCTCCGGCTCCGCAATACTGCTTTTAAGACTTGAATATAGGTATGCTTCACTTATAACATTGTGCCTTTTCGTGCTAGGAATCTATATTCCAAATATCTGAGAGATTTATTTAATCACAGAAACGGATCATAAAAAAACAAAAAAATTTACTTCGGGTTTTGTAATAAAAAATTAACATCTTTCTTTTCATGTGTGTGATTAAAAATAAATGACGTAACTTTATACATTTGTGTGTGTGTGTCTAAGTTGTTTGTGTGTGTGTGTCTAAGTTGTGTGTATTGAATTTTTCCCGCTTTCTCTCTGTTGTGCGTAGTTAGTATATACAAAAAATATTATCACGCAACCTTCAAGCGACTAAAAGTAAACAGTTTTCTCAATATTATGCTAAAAACGCGCATTTATTTCCAATTTTTTTTCTTCCATTTTATGGACAATGAAAAGTTAAATGGCACTATGTTTTTAGTGTTTTAAAAAGTTGAAAAAGTAAACTTTTATGACGAGTTTTGCCAGTGGTCAATGAGAGTTAATTCGGGTTGATTAGATGAAATACCCTAACAGTTCCCTACTCTTACGGAAGCGCAGTGCTGTTGAGCGCAACTGAACTTGGATCGCTGACCCCTTGCCGTTGCTTTCGGGCGGCGGCAGTTGGTCGGCTGATCAGATCAGTCTGTTCTCCTCCCTTCCTAGCTTGATATCCGGGCCCTAGCGTTGCCACTGTGCTGTTCGCACGCTGCCCACTGTCACACAAACCAGTAAAAATTCTCGCAATTCACGCTTGAGACTTTGACTTCCATCGCTTCCATAAAACAGGTCCCACCCGAGGTGGCTGACCGATACTTTTGCCATTCTAGTTTGCTGTATAATAACTTCCTATATACTAATTTACTGTTCTTTTTAGGGAAGTTTACTAATTCATATAAATTCAGGGATGATCTGACCAAGTTGAAGCGAAGCATTTTTGCGGCTCAGTCCTCCCCGCTGCCCCCTATCACGACACACAATGTCTGCGACGAGTGGAAGGATCCCGTGCTGAATGCATTCAGACGTTGCCAGCTCTTCAATAACAGGTAGCAATAGGACAATGGCAGACAAAGATTAAGGGTATTTTTTTATTTAATGTACTTAGCGGTTGCACCCATAGCATCTATAGGATCTTAATTTGAATTTGTAGGGATAGGCAGCAAAATAGCCTAAAACCAAAGAAAGACTTAAATCTAGAAATAGAATAGCTTCAAACTATCGTGAGATATAAATGAAGCTTTTCTAAAATACTGAATTAAGAGTGTATTAACATTGATTCTAACAAAAAATTTATATTAAAAAATGTTACATGCCGGGATTCGAACCCGGGACCTTCCAACCAAGTTAAAACAAACATATAAGATTCGTAGGTTGCGTGATTATTATTGCGAATACTTATTTATAGATTATTTTATTTTGTAAGTTTTGAGGGATTTATAAAAGAAAAGGGTTTCTGATTAATTTGTCTTTGGGGACTTGCATTAAATCTTAACTACATAAGTGGTAA
The DNA here is from genome assembly GCF_053477335.1 of Acartia tonsa. NCBI lineage: Eukaryota > Metazoa > Arthropoda > Copepoda > Calanoida > Acartiidae > Acartia > Acartia tonsa. The sequence goes on from NC_137264.1 coordinate 13,841,755, forward strand.
TTTTATTTAATATGAATTGAGGTATTTGAGCTAGTCGTAGTAGGATTATAAATTATTATAAAACTAACATAAAGTGCATTTATGTATTTTAAGCTTTTACATACTGTAATAAGACGTAATTTTCATATCTTTCATATTTTTATAAGCGAAGCTTTTCAATAATTAGGGCCTGTTCGTCCGGAATGGATAGCTTTTTCATTAATTTAGACATGTTAGAATTGTCCTATCGATTTCAAACTTTGCATGGTGATTCCTGTAATAGTTAGATAGATTTTGAAAGCGTTGCAACTCAATAATCGTTACCAGAATGTCCGTCCATTTTTAACATGTTGATTTTTAACTTTTTTGAACAACAAATTTTAATGATACGATTAATCTGATTTTTAGACTGCTGATTCCTAAGACAATAAAATATAATGTTATTAGGGAAGCATCTCTATAATCAAGTCCTGAGAATGTAAGTATGTCCTTAAATATTATCCTGTATTTATGCAGTTTTTGAACTAATTTACTTACAATTTTGTTTCGAATATTAAAAATTTATATTCTGATTATTCAGTTCTGACACTCTACAAGTATTAATGTTCGTTTGTCTTACCGTTTCAGAGCTACGTTTTTTTATGGATGTTGTCATCCTTGTTACTTGAGAAATGAATTTATCTTACTTTTAGTTATGATCGTGTAAAGGTTGTTTTCCATCCAGAATTCTTGAACAGTACCAACCCCCTGTTTGGTCTAGACTACCAGGTACACAATTTTATAAAAGAATGACGAACATACATTGTTAGTTAAAGAGTAGCATCGCTACTAAGAATAAAATGTTGTTGAAATATTGAACAGTTTGGTCTAGACTACCAGGTACAGAGCTGATTAAGAAACATGACGGACACATAAAGTCAATTAAAGGGTTGCTTCGCTACATAGTATCAAAATGGCGATTACACTTCCTTTTGCTACTTTTTGAGAGAGAAATCTTACTTTTTACCCTTAGGTTAGGTTAGGGAAAGGTTGGAAAGGGCACTGCAGGCGGTTTAATTCGTAGAATCGTACTAATCCCATTTTTCATGAATAAAAAGAACAATGTACTATAATATGTAATACTGTAAGATATTTAAGTATTCATGTTACATATTTAGTAAATGAAATTTAAACTTTAGATCACTTATAAGTGCATAGATTATTATTATAATTAAAAATTATAAACTTTCATGATCTGCCGCCGATTACCTATTAAAGGGAGAAGTAGGTTGCGCTTAAAATCCGTAAAGTTGCGAGTTTTAAGGCTTAAAATTAGTAGTTGAACGATAATATTCACCAAATATGTGTATTTCTTATTGAAAAGACTATAGACAATTAAAGTTAGCATAAATTTTTATCGTTCTACTACTGTTTTTAACTTAAAACTCACAACCTTTACAGAATTTTAGCGCAACCTACTCCTCCCTTTGTTTCGCCGTTTAAAAAAAAAAAGATTCTAAAGCAAACCAAACCTTTTTTTGGATAAATTTCCATCAGATGTTATAAAAACATTCTACCTATTCTATTATTATTTTTTTAGGAATTTGTACGAGGTTGCCATTTGGGCGTGTTTCCCTCCTACTATGAACCTTGGGGCTATACCCCTGCGGAGTGTACTATTATGGGTAGGTTTTGGGCATACCAAAGTTTTTTTTCTGTAAAGCCTAGCGTTAAAAACACTGTATATTACTTTATTTCTGTATTTCTGCTTGTTGTAAAAATTTGAAGTTTTCTACAAAAATTCAAAGGGGACTATGCACGAACGAGAGCAAGTGATTCTAAGCACCTTCCAGCAATGATACTTTTTTTTGAGAATATACTAGGATTATGTTTGATAGTTATTTCAATTTTAAAAAATTAGGTTTCACAATGTTTTTTTATGGATAAAATTTTGAAACGTTTAGCATTTTTTGATGAAATATCAACAAATATTTTGTTGAGTTCAAAGGTTGAAAAAAATAACACGCCAAAACATAATCAAATGCTGTAAAATACAAATTCCTTTTTCTAAATTAACATTTTTCATTAAAAAAGTTTCTTTTGTGTCACAGAAGTTTGAACTCAACTAAACATTTGATGATATATAGCCAAAAAATGCTAACCTACCTAACATTTCAAAGTTTTTTTTTTTTATATAAAACCATAGTGAAACTTATTTTTTAAAAATTGATATAACTATATTAAACATTACCCTAGTATATTATTATTCATAAAAAAAAAACATTTAGAATCACTGATGGAAGGTGCTTAGAATCACTTGTTATCGTTCGTGCATACTCCTCTTTTGTAAGATACAAAGTAAATTTTTTGTGCCTATAGTCCCCAAAGTTTTATGATAACGTTTTCTTATTCTTTGGCTTAACAACTTTTAGGACTTAAATTTGATTTTGATTGGTTAGTTCTTAAAGTTGAGTGGTTAAAAGTTTCAACCTTTATCTGTAATCTACAGAAGGTTTGTCATTATTGTTTTGTTTAGGTATTCCAAGCATCACCACCAACCTGTCCGGCTTCGGCTGTTTCATGGAGGAACACGTTACAGACCCTCAGTCCTATGGTATCTACGTTGTAGACAGGTAATAACTCCCCCCCCCTCATGGAGGAACACGTGATAGACCCACAGTCCTATGGTATCTACGTTGTAGACAGGTAATTAACTCCCTAACCCCCCCCCCCCCCCATGGAGGAACACGTGACAGACCCACAGTCTTATGGCATCTACGTTGTATACAGGTAACAACCCCCCCTCATGGAGGAACACGTGACAGACCCACAGTCCTATGGTATCTACGTTGTAGACAGGTAATATCAACCCCCCCCCCTCCATGGAGGAACACGTGACAGACCCACAGTCTTATGGTATCTACGTTGTAGACAAGTAATAACTCCCCCCCCCCCCTCATGGAGGAACATATGACAGACCCACCTTCCTATGGTATCTACGTTGTAGACAAGTAATAACTCCCCCCCCCCTCATGGAGGAACATATGACAGACCCACAGTCATATATGGTATCTACGTTGAAGACAGGTAATCCCCCCCCCCCCCATGGAGAAACATGTGACAGACCCACAGTCTTATGGTATCTACGTAGTTGACAAGTAATTAACCCCCCCCCCCCTTCCTAAAATTTTGTTTTGATAGGTGTGGTGGGTAATAAATAAAATGGCGATTTATCATCACTCCCCAATGTGAATTATATCCCTATCCAGATTTTTACGTCTTCCCCCCCCCCCCCCCCACCAAAAAAAAGCGTTGACGTCTTTACTCTTAATGTTCATCTACGACGATTGCAATAAACCTCAAGCCCAATGAAAATACGAAAGCCTCCATTTCAACTAGCTTTTATCTTAAAGGTCTAATTTTTAGGAGAAACATTGGCTTGGAGGAATCAGTTCAACAGCTTGCCAGGATGATGCATGATTTCACAAGATTAAACAGGTAAAAACTTTTATTAAAAAGGACAGTTATGTTTGTAAGGTTATTTTTAAGGAAGACTGAATTATCTTATATTATCCATCCATGACAAAACTTTTCCAGTATGGCTTAGAAACTGATTAATATTCCCTGATTTAGAACCGGTTCTCAGCAATACTGAAATATCATGTATATCATCGTATTACATGCAATTTTCCACGATTAATAAAATAAAGATCATAAAATTATAACCAGTTTTGTTAGATCGGGCCTAAAGCCCTTTTGGGGGTAATAAAACTGGTTTTGATTGTATAATTTTTTATTTTGATATCCATGGATAGCTGTCTATAATACGATTTGATAAATAAACTTTATTTAGACGTCAGAGAATTATCCAGAGAAACAGAACAGAACGTTTGTCCGACCTCTTGGACTGGAAAAATCTTGGCATCTACTACAGACAGGTATTTACACTACCTAGTCCCCAAAGTTTTAATAATGTTTTGTTATTCATTTGATTAACAACTTTGGGGACTTTTAATAAATTTTGATTGGTAGATTCGTTAAGTGTCCAAATGTTTCAAACGTATCAAAATTTTCAAAATTGAAAAAAAATTCTAGAAGGATAACGCCCAAGTTTTGTTAGTCCGGGCTTTCGGCCTCTCGGAGCTAACAAAACTTGTTTAAATCTTATAATTAAAATTATAATACCCACGGAAAGCTGTCTATAATACCATGCGATAAATAACTGTTTTACATTAAAATTGTTGTAGACGCGTATGTTGGCTCTGCAGAAGGTGTTTACAGACGTGAGCCATTTTATAAAAGTTCCCAAAGATTCTAAGCCAACAAATAGGAGAGCATGTCATGTTCAATGTCTTCTCGCTCCCTAGTTAATGCTGGGATTTTTATATAAAAAATATATTCAAACTATTCTAGGGGCGTATGTTAAAAAAAGAGAACCCAATCATTTCAGCGGTTAGTGAGATCCTTCGCAACAGACAAAAAATGCTTACTACTTTTAGGCGCGTATGTTGGCCCTACAGAAGGTGTTCAGTGACGTGAGCTGTGATGAGGCGCCGCCATCTGGCGCTGGTAGATTGAACTATCCCAGACCCATTTCTGAGCCACCATCACCCACCTCCACTAGGGCCCACTCCCCCATCTCTTCTCTCAATGTAAGTATTTTAAGTAGCACAGCTACTTTATAGCTTACTAGCGGCCACGCCCCTCGAGTTGCAAGTAAAATGTTTTCTTATTAATCTACTGTAATATCAACTGTTTACCCAAAAATATCCGCAAGTCGGCTTTTATATATTTTTAAATTTTTTTCGATTTCTTTTGGGAGGGTGGTGGAACACCCATCCCCCCCCCCCAAAAAAAAATAGATATAAACCTTTCCAGGAAACATGAGAAGATACACTGTAAAGGAGAACCATATTGGTTCAGGGGTTAGCGAGATCCTTCGGTACAGACAGAGATCCTCTTTCTTATATATAAGGATTTATCTATTTATGTTGCTTAAGATCTCTAAAACAGCTTGATTTGTAGGATGATGATGCGGACAGCCATGACAGTGATGAGGAGCTTGAACAGTTACAGGTAAACATGTTGACAGGTTGACAGACTGGCATAATGACAGGTATACAGAGACTGAAAGCTATTATAGCGATGAGGAGCTTGAACAGTTACAGGTACACAGACATACGGACAGACTGATTTACAGACTTGACAGGCAGACTGACAATTGGCCATATAGACTGACAGATTGATTGACTGACTGACAGACTTGATAAACAAACAGACAGGGACATACATTTTACAGAGAGATAGACAGTTAGACAGACTTTTACAGTTAAACAGAATATATCAGATTTACAGTCTTTTGATAGATAGACAGACATTTGAAAGACATATGTACATTTTACAAATAGATTCGATAGTTAGACAGGCTTTTATGGTCAAACAAATTTACATTTTTATGACAAAGAGACAGCCTTTTGAACATAGACAGACACATGAAAGATAGATGCACATTGTACAGATAGATCATACAGACTATAACGTTCAGCAGAACTAGACAGACATTTGCCACATTTATACATATTTTACACACAGACAGACAAATAAAGAAAGATAGATAATCAGAATTTGACAGACAGTTAGAAATACTTTTGTCATATAGACAATCTTTGAGACAGACAAACATGGACTAAGGGGTAGTTTCACGAAAGGCATTTGAACCTAATTTAGTGAACCGCATATTTTTTCCTGGTTAATTGGTTAAACTACATTTATATGGCATATATTTGAAAGAATTTCAATTTTCTACCACGTAGTTTTAATAATATCAAGACTTGAAAATCGTCTTTTTAAATTGCATATATCACAAAAAGACGATTTTCAAGTCTTGATATTTTCAAAAGTACGTGGTAGATAAATTAAAATTCTTTCAAATATATGCCTTTTAAATATAGTTTAACCCATTAACTAGCAAAAAATATGCGGTTCACTAAATTAAGTTTAAATGCATTTCGTGAAACTACCCCTTTGTCCATGTTTGTCCAGGGAGGGAGGGGGTACTGGGCTGTTTATTTAACTAGTCCCCAAAGTTTCATAAACATGCACTTTAACCATTCGGTTCAAAACCTTGGGTTATTTTCATTTAATTTTGATTGGTTGGTTCCTAAGAACTGGTGTCCTAACGTTTCAACACATGATTTTACTCTTTAGAAGGGCTAATTTTATTTATAATTGGGGAAGTATATAAAGGGAGGAGTATGTTGCGCTAAAAATCCGTAAAGGTTGTGAGTTTTAAGTTAAAAACAGTAGTAGAACGATAAAAATTTATGTTAACTTTAAAAAAAAATGTTGTTGTCTATAGTTAAGAAATACACATATTTATTGAATATTATCGTTCTTCTACTATTTTTAAGCCTTAAAACTCACACCTTTACGGATTTTTAGCGCAACCCACCTCTCCTTTCTTCGTCCATTGACCATCCCTTAATAAAGATTACTGGGTTGCTAAAGATTGTGCCAAATTACTATGGAACGTGTGAATAACTATTTATAATGTATAGGTTGCACTGAAGAATCAACTAGAATAAAAAACTTACAAAGGAAGAAACAGGAATAGTAAATCTCTAAAAGGATTGGAATCCAACTTAAACTTATATTTTACCATTTTATTTTCTATTAAAAATAACAAAAAGACACTTGAACGCTTCAATTTTATTATATTAATCGATTTTATTTTTTTGGCATAAAATCATTGATTCTTATTGTTGAATTCGATAATAACTATTATCGCATCGTATTATAGACAGTTTCCCGCGGATTTTAAATTGAAAAATGATTAGATTAAAACCAGTTTTGTTAGCTCCGTGGGGCCAAGGTATTAATTTTATGATTATTATTTTAATATTCGTGGAAAATTGTCTTTACTACGATGCTATACATGATTTTTTAAATATGGTTGATAACCGGTTCTAATCCAGCGGATGTTTATCAGTTTCAAAGCCATACTGGAAATCCTAAAATGTTTTTTTTATACAAAATTTAAAAAAATAGCTTGTAGATGATTAATTTTAAGTTTTCAGTCCTTACGTTATTGTAGGTTTTAATCTTTTATGAAATTGTTTTATTTTTAGAATGTTTTATGATTTTATGTAAAGTTATGATTATGAAGTATACAAAATATGTGAATGTAATTACTTATGTACAATAATATAAATAATTAAAAAAACATCAAATTTTTTTAAGCCAAGCTTTTCAATGTTTAGGTTCGGTTCGTCCGTCCGCACGTCTAGGTAGATCTTATCGTAAGTTAATGCATGTTAAAAATGTCTTTTTGATTTCAAACTCAGCATGATGATTACTTTAACAGTTAGGTACAAATTTTAAAGTGTAGCAAATCTTTATTTGTCACCAATAAGTCTGTTCGTATAATTAAACTATTAAATATATTGAACTTTTTCGGCACCTCGGGGCTAAAAAAAACTGGTTTTAATCTTATAATTGTACATTCTATATCCGCGGAACGCTGTTTATAATACGATGAAAGAAACAACTATTATTACCCTCTACCAGAGATAAGGGGACATTGAAATGTAAGTTTTTAAGGCCTTACAAATTTTCTCCTACGTTTTTTGTATGAAATATATTGTATTCTTTTATTATTAACTCAAACATTTTTTATCCAATTATTATCAAATATACAAAAGGGTTACTTAGATTATCATCATTGGGTATGTTCATCAAATTATATGTCTTTTCCCTGAAATAGGATATGTATGCTCCCATTGGATTTATTACTACATGGAGCTTACACCAGATTATCATTTACTCTAATACAGTGAAAATTGAAGCTTGCTAAAATAACAACTATTCCCTCCCATTATATTAGATGAACGAAGTGAGCAATAAATAAGTTCTATGTTGGTAACCTAAATTGACAATAATTTTTCCTGTATCCACTTATATTTTATATCCATTTTCATATATGTCTTATCCCTTAAAACCCCCCTCCCCCCCCCAAACCTCTAACATATCCCATACCACATTTTGCATTCTCTCTCTCTCTCTCTCCCATGCTCTCTCTCTCTCTCTCTCTCTCTCTCTCTCTCTCTCTCTCTCTCCTCTCTCTCTCTACGCCCCAAGAGGCTCCTAGGTGCACGTAGAATGGTAGTTTTTTTTTATTTCTCCTTGGAGGTTGGTGGTACCCTCTCTCAAAATAGCTATAAATCTTCCCAGGACCTATGAGAAGCTACACTGTAAGGAGAATAATATCAGTTAGCGAGATTCTTTGGTACAGACAAACAAGACATTTAAAGAAAAGATTTTTAAAAAAGTAAATAAAAAATCTTTGGGGGGGGGGGAGATTTTGTTCTAAGGGTGATTTCTTTTAGGAGGGTGGTGGTACCCTTCCCCAATATAGTTAAAAACTGTACCAGAACCTATGAGAAGCTACCCTGTAAGGAAACATATCCGTTTAGCAGTAAGCGAGATCCTTTGGTACAGGCAAACAAACATCCTTTTACTTTATTATAAGGCTTTTTAATTTTGCAAAGCCACGAAAAAATAAAATCATTAATTGATAATATTCATGTTATGGTATAATAAAAAGCACAAAAATAAGCAATTTTAAATGATATAATACGATTTCCAGTATGGCTTAGATACCGATTATTATCCAATGGACAAGAACCGGTTCAGAGCCATACTGAAAAACCATGTATCGTATCTAATTTTAGACAGCTTTCCAGGAATAATAAAATAAAAATCCTATAATCAATACCCGGCCAGCTAAACTGGAATTATTCCTGTAAATTTTCATTTTAGTATCCGCGGAAATGTGTCTATATTACGATGCGATAAGTAACTTTTAAGCTTGAAGATCAGCCCCATCTTGGAAACACACCTAAAGCCACGCATCTAAAATTATAATTATTAAAACAGGGATAAGACAATGGCCGATAAATTGATGTACATACCCAATGTGGATATACAAAATTATTTCTATAGATTACAATTATTGGTTTAAACGTTTGGACACTCAATTAGATGAGCCAGCCAATCAAAAATCTATAAAAGTCTCCAAAGTTGTTAAGCCAACAAATAAGAAAACGTTATTATAAAACTTTGGAGACTAGTCTAATAAACAGCCCATTGTCCTCTTTCTCTGGCATTTAACACTGTCTCGGCAGACATCTGCTTAATTTCAGAGCGGCTTAGCTGCGGATTAAAAAAAACAGATAAGGACGGCTGATGTAAAATTTGGCGGCTTTAAGAAACATCCATATTAAGTAGCATAATCATATTTTTAGGAAGGGATTGGACATTGGGCTGTTTATTACAATAGTCCCCAAAGTTTATAATAACGTTTTCTTATTCGTTGGCCTAACAACTTTGGGGAATTTTTATTACTTTGATTGGTTGAATCATTAAGTTGAGTGTCCTAACGTTTCAAACACAAATTGTAATCTACAGAAGAGATAATCATCATTGGGAATGTACATCAATTTATCGGCCATAATGATGGAAATGTTGAGAAAAAAATCAGAGGTCTAGCTTTAATAGCAGCTGAGTAAATGTAATTTTCCCCATTGCGTTACGGAGTGAAGAACGGATGGACAAAGTGAGCTATAAACTAAAGTAGCTTTTAATAATAACAAGGATGACAACATCCATAAAAGCGAAGCACTTAAAAGGTAGGACAAACGGACATTAACACTTGTATAGTGTTAGAACTTAATAATTATCATAATATAAATTTATAAGAGTCAAAGCAAAATTGTAAGTAAATTTGTTGTAAAACTGCTTGATATAGAATAATTTTTATGGACATACTTACATTTTTAGGACTTGATTATAGAGTTGCTTCGCTTATTACATTTTACTTTGTTGTCCCAGAAATCAATATACCAAAAATCAGATCAATCCGATGATTTGATCACATAAAAATTTGTTGTTAAAAAAGTAAAAAAATCAACATGTTTAAAATGGACGTACGGATATTTTGGTAATGATTATAGAATTGCTACGCTTTCTAAATCGTACCTATCTACTAAAGGAATCCCCATGCAAAATTTGAAATCGATATTATAATTCTAACATGCCTAAATTAACGGGAAAAGCTATCCGTTACGGACGTACGGACGGACCGACCCTAATTATAGAAAAGCTTCGCTTTTAAAAAGATATACCTGCAATGCGTTCCCCATATGTTACAACTAAAAACAAGGACAATTAAAAATTAGCAGGGAGGACGGGAATAGTGGGCTGTTAATTGCACTAGTCCCTAAAGTCTTATAGTAACGTTTTCTTATTCTTTAGCTAATTGTAAACTACAGAAGTGATTTTATAAATTTTCAATGGGGAATGTACAACAATTTATCGGATCATGAAATCATACAAAAATTGTTGCGAAATTGTATTTTAAAAACGGCCTTTGAGTTGATTTGCTTTACAAAACGTATCTAACTGTTACAGGAACCATTATGCAAAGTTTGAAGACGATAGGATAATTCTAAAATGCCTAAATTATGCTACGGACGGACTGACCTAAATATAGAAAAGCTTTTCACAATTGTCTTACCTACAAGTTGTTCTATAGCAACATACTTCAAAGCTTAAAAATTAAAAATGAAGATTAGTTATTTATTGCATTGTATTATAGACAGTTATCCGCAGATATTAGAATGTTAAATTATAATATCAAAGTTAGTTTGGTTAGTTGCGAGGGGCTTATAACATTGGGGACTATTAAAATTTTCATTGGTTGGTTCATTTTGTTGAGTGTCCAAACGTTTCAACCACTAATTGTAATTTACAGAATTGGTAATTTTGTGTATTCTCATTAGAGATGTACATCAATTTATGAGCCATTGTCTTATCCCTTTAGATCCCTGTGGAACATAGAGCTACCTGTCCCCATTCCTAGAGCAGGCCTGCCCCTCGTTCTTGCACACCCCCCGCTCTCCGGTCATCTCGTTCCGGTAGATCATACCTGCACATATTATGACACTCCGAAGCGCTGGAAAGTGTCACTTGTGACGTCATAAAAATACATCTTTTATCCATCTCTTTTTTAGGGGTTTACTTTCCAACTTACGACATCATACATGACACTTTCCGTAACTCCGTCATAAATTTGATATTCCAGTATGGCTTCTAAACCGATTGATATCCGCGCTAGATTGGAACTGGTTCTTAGACATCCATAAAATAAAAACATATTGCAGACAATTTTCCACAAAATTTAAAATAAATATCATTAAATTAATACCACTTTAGTTAGCCAAGGCCTTCGGCACCTCAGCTCTAACAAAACTGGTTTAATCTTATAATTTTTTACTTTAATATCTGCGGAAAGCTGTCTTTAAAACGATGCGATAAATAACTAATCCTGAAAAATTTAATATAAAAATTCGGAGGAGGAAATGTTAAATGTAGCGAAGGATTTAAAAAAACCTCTAAATCATCAAATTTCTTGTAGGTCCACAGGAGAAAAAACTATCCACACCTTCCATGCAGCCGCTAGTAAGTAGTATTGGGCATAAATTACAATGTATACTGGCCCATCATTGGTCAGTTGTATTGTATTTTTATTGGGCACTACAAGCTGCTTCGGCAGATACTATGAATGATAGGCAGAAGTTTCCACTAGGGTTGGGCCTGATACTTTTTTGGCCGGATACCGTATACCGGATATCCGGCTGATTTCTAATGCCGGATATCCGTTTCCGGCCGGATATCTGGCCAACGTTCGATATCCGGCAAATTACCGAATATCCGGCGTCAAAAATCAGCTGGATATCATGTAACTGGATAGTTTTATTATCCGGTATCCGGCCGGATATTGAAAATGACCGGATATCCGGCTGGATAACCGGCAAGACCGGATATCCGGCCCAACCCTAATTTCCACAAAACTTTAATTTCCCTACTCCTGTTCTATTAATTACAAACCATGCAAACTAACAACACATTGAGACTTTCAGAGAAGCTTCGCTTTCAAATTTTACCTTCGGAATAAATCAATGTTGACGCCAACACAAAGATTAGCAGTAGCATTTTAGTCATATTTCTTCTTAAAATTAGGGTTGGGCCGGGTATCCAGTTTGACCGAATATCCGGTCATTTTCATTATCCGGCCGGATACCGGATATTGAAACTATCTCTATAAGGTTGTCAAGAAGGAGCGTGTACGACGTGCAACTACCTGGAGATCATCACCATCAGATCATCAGCAAAGTCCTTCAGCCTACTCCTCACAGAGGACATCAGATTCAGTTGTGAATTTTTCTACTAATTGACCAGACACTGCCGGCTGGACTGGTCAAAATCTTACTGCTAATGGCTGGCATCGAACCTAACCCAGGGCCTATTTACATATGCTCTGTATGCCTTGTCAGAATTCGTGATAACTCTAAAGCTGTGATATGCAACAAATGCTTTCAATGGGTCCACCATCGTAAAATTAATAACTGTGGCGAGCTTAAACATACCAAAGAACATAATAATAACTATGCCTGCCGTACCTGCCTTCACACTAACCCCCCCATCCCCCCCAACACGCTGACGCAGACCCCCCCTTCAACACAACCCCATTTTCAACAACCTTCACCCTCTCCACCATCATCAACATCCCACACACAGCAACAACAACAAAATAAATCACAACCCAGACAGGACAACAAACCCTACTATGACTTATTTATTATGCAATGGAACTGCAATGGTATATTAAACAAGACAGCTGAACTAATAGAATTCGTCAATAAACACCAAATCAAAGTTTTAGTATTGCAAGAAACTAAACTTGGGGATAAATCAACACCTCCTGATATCCCTAACTACACCTTAGTCCGCAAGGACAGAACATCTGACAAAGGTGGAGGACTTGCCACCTATGTCCACAAGTCTCTCATCTTCTCTAAGCTGCCAGATAGACCATCTGACGGCCACACAGAGACTCTAGGTGTTAAAATTGGTGATACCAACATCAACAATGTCTACATACCACCTGTAACCAGCTGCACCTCAGGTTTCAAACCAGATTTTCAATCTCTTTTAATACCTGGCAACTCCCTTGTCTTGGGTGATTTCAATGCCCATGATTCACTCTGGCACTCAAGAATCCAAGACAACAGGGGAGCTGAAATAGCTGATGAAATTGGCAACTCCACATATGGGGTCTTAAATGAAGACTCCCCCACTAGACTTCCTGCAAACGGCCTACCAACATCACCTGACATCTCTTTAGCATCTCTATCCTTGCTAACTAGTGCAGAATGGAGAACCGAAACCAGTTTGGGATCTGACCATCTCCAAATAATAATAAAAATCAGCACCACCATTGATCCAGTAAAAAGTGATTTCAGGAACTTCATAAATTTTAATAAAGCTAACTGGGAAAAATTTACCAACATCACCGAAGAAAAATTCCAGAACCAACCTATTCCAGACAACATACACCATGCGGAAAAGAAGTTCAGAGACATCATAAACAAAGCCTCCAAAAGAACAATACCAGAAGGCCGAATAAAGGATGTAATACCTGAAATCCCTACTGCCACTGCAAACAAAATAAAAACTCGTGACTCAATTAGAACAGACAACCCGAACTCTCCAGAAATTGCCATCTTAAATAGAGAAATCCTGAACAAAATATATATCCACAGGAAAACAAAATGGAGAGAGAAAGTTGCTGAAATCAAATGCTCATCCAAGCTATTTAAGTTAATTAAAAACCTAAATGGCAAAAATGGCCTGTCAAACAACAACCAAGCCATCAGATTCAAAGGCAAATATCTTTCATCTGCCAATGACATATCTAATGGTTTTAATAAACAGTACACTTCTGTTGTAAGACATCTAAGCTCCAAAGACTCCAGGACCAAATCAAAACAGATCAAGAAAAATGATCTAGTTGAGGATGACTTGATATTTACTCCCGACCAGACTTGGAAAGCCATCAAAGCTGCTAAAGCTTCCAAAGCTGCTGGCCCTGATAACATCTCAAATTTACATCTTAAACACCTTGGACCCAATGGTGTAAAATTCCTCACCACAATTTTCAACATGTCCATAAACACCAGCACAATACCTGATATTTGGAAGAAATCTGTCATTATTCCCCTTCTTAAACCTAACAAACCGGCAGATTTGTCCGACTCCTACAGACCAGTTTCCTTACTTTGTCCAGCAATAAAAATCCCAGAAAGACTCCTACTTCCTACTCTTAACAACAATCTAGACATTCCAAACTTCCAGCATGGCTTTAAAAAAGACCATTCTACAGTCACTGCTTTAAATGATTTCAATGATCAGGTAACAAATGGCTTCAACAAGAAAAAGTCGGCCAAACCTGACAGAACTGTTCTCTTACAGATTGACCTAAGCAAAGCTTTTGATATGGTCAATCATAACAAGCTTCTGAAGGATCTGAACGAAACATCTCTTCCTTCAAACCTGAAACGCTGGTTTTGCTGCTACCTTAAAGGACGGCAATCACAGGTGAATTTCAGAAATGCAAGATCTAGCTTTCAAAATGTAAGGGCAGGTGTTCCACAGGGGGCAGTGACATCGCCTATCCTTTTCAACTTTTATCTAAGGCACCTCCCCTCACCTCCTAAGAATGTTCAGATTATCCAATATGCTGACGACATAAGCATATATGCGACAGGAAACCCCATTGATAAATTATCTGATGCCATCAACAACTATGTCCCAGCTGTAATGAAATTCTTAGAAGAAAGGGAACTCCAAGTCTCACCCACTAAATCAACAGTGACACTGTTTACCACTGACACTAAAGAATTCAAGGTTAAACCAGTTGTTGAAATGAAAGAAGTACAGGTTCCACATGAACATACTCCTAAATTACTGGGGGTAACATTTGACACCATGTACTGTTTTGCCAAACATGTTCAAACAGTAGCTGATAAAGCAAAGACCAAAATCAACCTGATGAAGTCTATTGCTGGATCCACCTGGGGACAGGATAAAGACACACTATCCATGACCTACAAAACCATCTGCGGAAGCATAATGGAATATGCCGCACCCATCTGGAACCCCATAATCTCAGATACAAGCTGGGGGAAGCTTCAATCCCTCCAGAATCAGGCTCTGAGACTTATAACTGGCAACCTCAGAATGGCCTCTGAACAACACCTTCACAGAGAGTCTAAGATTCTTCCTATTAGAGATCACTGTAAAATGATCTCAAACCAGTTTCTTTTATCCAACCACATCAACAACCATCCAGGAAATAAGTTGACTTCTAAACCTCTTCCAAAAAGAAAAATTAAACCTTCAATACAGTTCTACAGACCAGCAATTAAAAACCTCCTTCCTGTTCAAAAAGAAAATTTGAGGTCAAAAATATTATAGCCAAATATCCCCCAAACAAAGTTCTCAAAAGAAACCCGCCAGAAGTTAATAGTGAAGAATCCAGCCTTCCCAGAGCTACCAGATCACTTCTCTCACAATTAAGATCTGGATACTCTAGACTACTCAACTCCTACCTACATAGAATAGGTGAAACCACAGACGACAAATGTCCTAAATGTAGAATTCACACGCACACCACATCTCATCTGTTTAAATGCCCACAGAACCCGACAAATCTTACTGTTTTATCCCTCTGGACTCAGCCTATCATGGCCGCGAAGTTTTTAAATTTTGACACGGGCACAACAAGAGATTCAACATCTGATGACCTGTCCACTGGAGGCTAATCAATCAATCAAACTATCTCTATAACGGATATCCGGCTGATTTCTAATGCCGGACATCCGGTAATTTGCCGGATATCGAACGTTGGCCAGATAACCGGCCCAACCGAACCAGGTAAAAGTGTAATTGACCAATGGAAAAATTTATACTGGCCTCTCATTAGCTAATTTTTTTACGTCATAATCAGAGCCAGATACTTTTACTAGGTTCTACCCAACCCTACTTAAAATGTTATTCATTTCCATTATGGATTCGAAACTTAATAATATCCGCTGGATTAGAACCGGTCCTCAGCCATACCGAATAAATATGTAAAATATAATATTACAAACAATTTTCCACGCATAAAAAAATCTTAATAGCAATACCAGTTTTTTAGCGAGGTCTTTGGCAAACTGGTTTTTAATCTTTTATTTTTTATTTTAATATCCCGGATAGCTGTCTATAATACGTTGCGATAAGTGTAGCTATTAAATTGACTAATGCTTTGAAAACGATTTAGGTTTAACTAACGAATAAAGTGAAATTTTGTGTTTTGCTTAATCTACAAAAATATTGTGTTTGTTATACTTATTTTTCTCATTATACGTGAGGTTCGGTTTTTAAGTAAAAAAGAAATTTCTAATGCAATTTTAAATTTATTTAGATTTTACTTGATAAAATATTATTTTCAATGGGGGCAAGGACGTCCAAGGGGGGGGGGGTAAAGGGGTGATTACCCCCCAAACGAGTTTTGTGATAAATCTTTTTAGTGGGGGGGGGGGGGTAATAAACCCCCCTCCCAACAGATTATAAGGAGGTATTTACCCCCCCCCCCCCAACAGATTCCAGGGGGGGGTAATTAGCCCCCTCCCCAAGCAAATTTACCCCCCAGGTAAAACATTTTTTTTTTTGGGGGGGGGGAGGGGGTAAAAACAATACCCCCTCAAACACAAATTAACCCCCCCCCCCCTTAAAAAAATTTTACCCGCCACACAAAAAAAAATCAAATATTCTCTACATCTCTACCGTGCGAACATAATATAACAATTTAGAGAAGACACGCTACTAAAAACATAAATGTATTAACATAACTTAAACAAATGTTTATTAATTTTATATTCTCGTCTAGAAAGGGTAAAATTTAATAATTCAATAGTTTTCAATGTTCTTAACATTTTAGTTAAAAAAACTACCGCAAGGTGACATAGGATTTATATGTTTTATCTTTTTTTTGGAAAAAAAGTTTTTTCTACAGTATAAAAAAGTACAAATTGAATTAAATAATTGAAAAGTATTTCATTAAATAAGTAAGATTTTAAGATAAAAATAGGTTAAAAACACAGACAGTGATATAAATTTAAAAAAATAAAAAATATAAAGAATCTCCGCATTAAATGGTAATGTTGTTTACTCTTAATGAATTTGTTTATTTGAAAGTCAGTTTGGCTAATTATGATGTTATGATCATACATATGTGGGGATGTTCTGATTAGTTTCTGCCCACTCCCTTAGTCATTAGGAAAGTAGGTATCATATTATATAAACAAACTAACCTACGCCTCTAATCAATTGTTTCTTTTCAATCTATATTAAAATCAGCGATTTACCTAAAATATTTTCTTCGCCGCTAGATGGTGTTAGTTATGCTTTTAGCTAATTGCAAAAAAGTCTGCAGGGCGGAGTTGTTTTTTATTTTTGTCGATTTTTCTTGGGAGGTTGGTGATACCCTACCCCAAAATAGTTATAAACCTTCCCGGGACCTACCATGTAAAGAAGAACCATATCGGTTCAGTGGTTAGCGAGATCTTTCGGTATAAACAAACAGACACACAAAGACAAACAAACACCATGTTACTTTATTAAAAAGATTGATATTTAAAAACTGATGATTTAAACAGGGATTGTCAGCCGCGCGGCTAAGACTAAGGCTGCTGCAGAATGCGGCTGAGGCTTCGAGTGGCTTAAGTTTTATTTAGACAATTATTTGTTGGCTGAGAAAGCCAAGCAGCTGGTTTTTGTGACTTCTCTAAGCCGCTGGGCTAATGGTGGCTGCGGCTTCCGACCCCTAAATTTAATACTGGAAAAGGTTCTCATTTTACCATCCTGTTATTCATGACTAATTCAATTTTAATAATCAAGGATGACAACATCCATAAAATGCAGATTAAAATTAGTGGTTGAAACGTTTGGAAATATAGTACCCAAAGGTATTGACACAACGAATAAGATAACGTTTTAAAAATTTTGGGGACCAGTGTAATATACAGCCCAACGTCTCCTCCCCCCTTTCAAACGAACAGTAATAACTATAGAATATATGAAAATAGCAAAATATAAAAAAACATCAACATTTTTTTGGGGGGTGGGGGGGGGGGGGGGAACGCAATTTTTAACGTATGGGGGTGATCTACCAACCAAGAAAGAGCTTACAACCACCACAAGACCAGCAGGTATATTTTCCAGGGATCTAAAGGGATAAGACAATGGCCGATAGATTGTTGTGCATCCCCAAAGATGTAACACAAAATTACCCCTTCTGAAGATTAAAATAACTAGTTGAAAGTTGAACACTCAACTTAATGAGTCATGTTGTTAAGCCAACGCATTAGAAAATGTTATTATTAAACTTTGGGGACTAGTGTAATAATTCGTTTATTATATAATATTTAAATATATGTGCCGGGGGGGGGGGGGATGGGGGGGGGGAATGCATTTATTTATGTT
Source organism: Acartia tonsa (assembly GCF_053477335.1). Lineage (NCBI taxonomy): Eukaryota > Metazoa > Arthropoda > Copepoda > Calanoida > Acartiidae > Acartia > Acartia tonsa. Next base: position 13,860,139 of record NC_137264.1, read on the forward strand.
TTAATATAGGTTAGGACATGTTGGGTACGTTGGCTCTGCTGGTTTATAGAGAGCGAGGGGACAATGGGCTGTTTATTATTACACTAGTCCCCAAAGTTTTACAATAACGTTTCTTATTCATTGGTTAGCTCAACAATTTTGATTGGTGGATTCATTAAGATGAGAGTTCAAACCTTTAAACAACTTATTTTAATAAAATATGGTTAATTTTGTGTATCATCATCGGGGATGTACATAAATTTATCGGCCATTGTTCAACCCCTATAGATCACCACCTCAATAATTATAAAATTACAGAAACCTATTGAATAAAAGCTCAGATGTTTTAATGTGAAAAATCTGTCATGTAAGATGCATTAAAGTTCATACATTAGAAAATAATTTACTGATGTATAGAGAAGCTTCACATAGGTCCTGGTAAGGTTTTATGCTGTATTTCAGATTCAAGTCTTGAATTGGTTTCAGGTTATTTTTCTCCACCTCACAAGATGCTAGAGGCGAAACAGCAATCCTAGTATATAGTAGTAAGGTTTGTTTTGTCTGTAGCGAAGGATCTAACTAACCACTGAACTGATATGGTTTTATATCCCTTCTAATAAAGTGTACGAAATTGCTTGTAGACCAACTATTTAAAATTGTTTAGAGTATGACTAGCAATCATCAGAGATATAATTTTACCAATCAGCCGATGTCATGGTCCATCCAGGAGATCACAGAGTGACTTCCAAGCGACCAGCGATAAATTGATGGATTTAATCATAAACGCCTTCTCACGCTCAGGACATGACATTCAACTCATCATCATGACTTAGCTATTTTTATGTTTCGTAAAGAAACAAAGGATGTAAACTACAGAAATGATTTTGTGAAGTATAATCTTGGTTTATACAGCAGCATTTTAAGTATTATTAAACGTTATTTTAATTTTATCATTCCTCATAATACAAAATAACTAAGACAGTTTTAGTTTTAGATTTATTTAGATGAATTATAATAATTAAGTATTTTATATAGTTTAAAATAAAATAAAAAATCATGTCTATGGTAAAATAAAGTAATTTTTGAGATAGCAAGCACTCTAATGGCAAATTTATTAACTATATTCTACCCGTAAAATTTTTGTCTTTGCTAGCTGAACATTCTTTAGGCTTTAGATTGTAGACGGCAGGAAAGGAACCGTAACAAAATTTATTGTAGGTTTTTTGACAATTTGTTGAAATACAATTATTTTGAAAAGTTTTTTTATGTTTTCATTAGGATCTAAACGATCTAAGACAGATGATTTCAGCTTTTCAGAAAAGCTTTATTGCAGGAAAATATATTTTCTACATTTTTCATGGAAATAGATATTTATCGCATCGTATTACAAACAGCTCTTAGTGGATGTAAAAATTTACAATTATGAAATCAAACCAGTTTTTTTTTATCCACAAGATGCCGAAGGCTCGTGCTAAAAAAGGTTTGATGTAAAGTTTTATATTCGTATATAATACGATGGTATACATAATTTTACAGTATGGCTCAAATCCACCGGATATTAAAAGATCCGAAGCGATGCTGGAAAACAATTTCTCAAAAAATCAAAATACTGCTAACATGACAAAAAAGCAACCTTAATTTAAAAACTGTGTCGTTGATATTCCGTCTTCATACATTGTTGTTGCTATAAAATTACGCAGGGAGAAGGAAACTCTAAGCTGTTTATTACACTAGTCCCCAAAATTTATTATAACGTTTTCTTATTCGTTGGCTTAACAATCTTGGGGACTTTTAATGAAATTTAATTGGTTGGTTCATTAAGTTGAGTGTCCAAACGTTTCAATTACTAATTGTAATTCTACTGTTGGGGTCATTTTGTTAATCACCATTAAATTGGGGATATACATCAATTTAGTAGTGACCATTGTATTTGTCTTAGCTAGATGAGCTCCAAATGGATTTCCTATTCTAGCCCTAGTTTCCTAAAGTGTACAGCAGATAACCCAATTATTGCAGACCCTACTTTCAGCTACTCCGGAAATTTGTGAAAACAAAGCGATTTATACATTATACATTCAAAATTTTAATGTTAAATTTTTAAATTTTTTTTTGAAGTTTGAAGCTATTTTAGCTAATAGCAAATTTCGAGATAGGACGCGGACGCTAGGTACACTTTCGGAAACTAAATTGGAGTTCATCTTGTCTTATCCCTTTAGATCCCTGTCATAAAATACACATTTTTTACTTTATTTGCAATGTCATAAAAAATAGGATTTGTGAGCTCTATCCCCATAGAGGGGTCATTAGAGAAGAAACACTAATATAGCATATTGATATGACGACCTTTATCAAGGATTATCGATAATATCACGTATTTAGAAAGAAGTTTTCCAAGTTGCATATGAAATGATTTAAACAGGGATGAATTAAAGCAGAGGATTGTTTCACTAACATTTTAATTCAACCCAAGTATGACAAGATTTATTGTTTTCTGGTGGTCCTATGATCCTTAATCTTTTCGAAGTACCAGAAATGTAGGAAAAAATCCCATACTTAATACATCCCTGTTCAAAGTATTGTAATATCATCGACAAAACTTGTAGAGTAGCAGAAATAATAAACAAATATTGCATGATTAACCAAATCTATTATTAAACACAAGATTATAAATTTGGAAAAAGGCGTTGGTCGAGTAACACATCTTCGTCCGCAGCTTCATCGTCACCGAACACGAAGTGGACGTCCGGATCAAAGACTCTCGGGTTGCGGGTATCCGTGACTGTGCTGCGTTGAATAGAAAAAGCCTTGGCCAACTTTAATTTGTGAGAATCGCTGACTCGTCTGTAGTGTTGGGCTGACTCGAGGCTGCGCCAGCGGCCCTTGTCGCGGACGTCCGCGTCGGACAATCCGCTGGCAAAAGCCGCGGAAGTACCGCCAATCTTGGCGGACTTCCCGGACACAACCCCGGAGAAGCCGATCTTCTTGGCCAACGCTTTGATGTTGGTGACTAACGTGTTCTGAGAGACAGCGTGTCGGCCGTCGGGAATGAGTACCCGGGTGATTTTAGCCATTCTTAATCTTGGGAAGAGAAAATTGAGATCCTCTATTTTATTATCTCGAAAATAATAAGCAGTCCTGGCATAGTACAGTTTGAATAATGTATAAGGGCAAGCTGCGCCGCCTTCTTTGACAATGTGAGCCGTGCTGCCAATGTGGAGTTGGTCATTTTTCATCGAACGGAAAAGGATTTCGATGGCAGGGGTGCCTTCCAGTTCGACTAATTTCAAGTCACAAGCCCTCAGCTTTCTCGCATCGCTTATACGGCTGAGGGTATAGAACTGCAACAGGAGAAGTATTACCGTGCGAAAATTTCGTAGAGGGATCCTGTCCAGTTCTTGCGTGGTTCTTGGCCAGCAGGGAATTACCCATTCAATCATTCTTCTGATGATGTAGCCTGGCAACTGTTGAACGCGGGGGCGGCGTTTTCTGCGCGAAGCGGCTAAGCGCACGACGCCCTGGTACACGCGGTCCGTCGCGAGAGACCAGATTTCTGCAGACAGTCCCATAGCTGCCAAATAGGCGTATATGGCCCCCTTCACGGCAGACGTGTACCCGAAGGGTCTCTCGTCCTGATATACCTTCATTAGGAAACTCATGACGGCGGCTTCGTCCAAATCGAGTGGTTCCAGGCCTTGTTCTGCGATGAACGACGTCAGATCCTTGATGATCCTGTTGTGGCTCTTTCTGGTGCCTTCGGCCCTAGCGGCGCCGGCTAACCTGAAAACAGAATGGGAGGTAGAATGTAATCAGTTTTTGTAAAATGTGAATAGCTAGGATCGCTTATGGGATTGTAATTTTTTAAGTAAATGGTAAGAAACGCTGTAACTAAAATTGTAGTACGACAATAACGTGCATATGGTCTAATGTTGTCGGTAAAGGCGAACGATAATAAAAAATAACTGGCCGAAAAGTTAGAGCGAAAATAAAAAACGGCCTGTACCTTGCTTGTAATTCTTTCTTTCCGGCCAAGCCTAATTCTTGAAGAGCAGTCATTGTTCGGACCGGTTTCGAAGCGCTTGGAATTTGTGTGTGGCTGGAACCTGAGACTTTTTTCTGGAGCAGCCGAGAATATCTGCCTTTATCAGTGGGTACATTTTTAGTTTTTGCGGCTAGACCCATTTTCTGAAAAAAGAAAATTAAATGCATATATATGAATATATGAAAAATAACGAAAAATAAAAAGACCCAAACGAAAAAGAAATATTCGTGGAAATAAAACCGAGTATTAATTACGTATTTCAGTAAAGAAAAATAATGGTTATAATAGCTAAAAAGAGATGAAAATGCGTAGTAATAATCTGTGCGGAAGCGTAAAGATTTGACCGATAAAGGTCGTTTGGAAGAAAGGTAAAAATAATGTAAAAATTCGTATGATTCTAATTAGGAATTATAACCAGTGAAGTACTAATATTTTAAAAGTAAAAGAATGGCAGTGAATCGTTGAAAATTACGAGCCTGTCGAAAAACTCGGGGTATATATATGTCAGCCTGAAACGGCTGGGTCGAAATAAAACTTTAAGAAACATAATATTCTTATAAACATTAAACAGAGAAATAACACTGGCATATAGAAAATATCAGTCTCGAAAAAAGGGACCATGGACAGCAAAGCTGTATATAACTAGAGATTTTCGAAAAAAAAAACCGTATGGCAATGAAAAATAAATAAACTGGTATTGTCGAGAATAATGTCCTGTACAGTAACTGGCATAGTATGTGAATATAAAAATGACACAAATAAAAATTAGAATCATAGGAGAATAACGGAATTAAGCACGCGTAGAAGAAGCTCGTAGAATAAGAATAAAACAAAAAACTTTTGTGTAGCAAAATATAGAATGTAAATTGCTGAAGTATCACAGAAACAAACCAGCGTGATTTTCCGTTACTAGCCTATGAAATATATTAATCCACTATTACTAACATGGCCAAAGTGGCGAATTTAGTGGATCCGTTAAACATACATGAATCTGACTTAGAAATAAAAGAAGCGTCAAAAATAAAATGGGATTTTATACAAGGCTTAAACTGGTCTTTCTCCAAAAAGTCCGCAAAGAAAACGTGTGACCTCCAATAAGGTACAACTATTATAGATGTAAGACCTGAGATTTTAGTTAGCACGCGCCAAGCTCTAGAAATACAACTAATAGGAGGACAAACATATAAAATATCACTAGGGTTGATTGTCTGGTTGAAGAAATTGACGCCTGCTGTATTAGTTTCAGGTAACTTGCTAAAGTAACGAGCGCACTTTGTATTGCTTTGTGACGCAAAGGCGTCGAGCGTCGGTGTCAGGCCAAATTTTGACAGGACTTGAGCATAAGAAGCATCGTCCAGAGACCACTCGTCGGTGTTAGACTTCTTGGAGCCCATGTCCGCGATAGATAGATTGTCGTCGGACCGTTCAGACCAGAAGCAGAAAATCCGTACGTCTGAAAAAACAGAAATAATTATAATATTGAAAAATAGGGTTAAATATAACTAGGAGAAAACTCGAATATTGTGTCTGACTTAGAAGAATCTAAATTTAATAATAGCCTATTTATATATTAATGTAAAAAACGCTAAAAAAGACGAACACGGGAGCGCGCCTAGAAAAAGATGTGAATCTTACCCCATTTGTGTTGGAGCTCAAAGATTTTTAAAACCATTCCTTGGAGCTGGCGCACTCTGGACCCGCGTCTCATGATATGGCACAAGGACTGGGAGTCCGTTAACCATAGGATTAAACGTCCTTTGTTGTTTCTTAGAAAATCCTCGTTGACGGTAAGCAGCTTGTGTATAGCACTTAACTCGCGTAGAGTCGAGGACGCTTGCGCTTCGTTGTCGTTGAACGGAAACTCCGCGACAATTTGAAAAGTGTCTGCTTGAAAGATATATGCAGATTTGTCGCTGGCGTCGCTAACCATGGTTATGAGCTCTCTGGCATCGTTGTTAGGATCCCAGTTCTCTAGTAGATAGGTCTTGTGGGCAGGTTTAACGATGGTGGTGTGTTTGGACTCGTATCTGATAGGTTTGCCGTTATACGAATTCAAGTAAATCTTGCACAAGGACAATTCTTCGATCATTCTGGGGGAGACATTCATAACGGCGTTCCACCCTGACGCAATGACGACTTTTCCCAGCTGGTGTTGTGACTCTCTGGAAACAATTTTCAGTATTTCTCCGTAAGATTGTAGTAAGTGGGCGTTGGTACCAAGCAGGCTGGCTGTTTGCCGACACGGAATAGCTGTGCCGGATTGTCCTGCTGAAACAATGTCGTCGATATCGGATAAGAGCTTGGATATCTTGCGGGCAGGTGCCCAAATTCTCATGCTGAGAGTGTCAATGACAAAGCCTAGGTATCTGACTCTTTGTGAAGGTAGCACTGTCTTGTCCTCGGCGATCTCCCACGCACTGCATGACATCACGAAAAAAGTGTATTGCAGGTATTTCGAGCAACGTCTTATCGACACACCGATGTTGCCGCCGTCGTCGACATACCAAGACACATCCACACTCACTGAGTGTAGATGTATCTCGATAGGTCGGAGCAAGCTGGCCATGATTGCTGTCGCATTGCAGTACCCAAAGGGTACTACAATGAAACAGTAATGCTCGACGATGCCGGCAACGTTGGTGATTGAAAAACCGAAGTATCTCCACGCTTCCCTATGTAAGGAAACGTGGAGATACATCGCTCTAATGTCGTGCGTTGCAATGAAACTGCCCCTCTCGATCCTAAACAAATATAAACTGAAAATCATGAGGAACAGGTTCATTGCAACGCACGACATGTCTGTACGAATATTCGAGTTAAAAAGATGGGTAAACGAATACAAAAGATTGCGAGTGACGTCGACCGGACTAGGCCTTATATAAGAAAACAGCTGTGTAAAATACCCGGTTGCCCGAAAAAATTTGTAACGCACCTGGGTAAAAATGTCGACAGGTCGCTGAGAGGACACGATTTTGTTTCCACATACAAGTTTGTGCTCCTGCTTAGATCTATGCAGAGTCGTTTCTTGTGTTGGCCTGTAAAATTAAATAAGGATATAACGAAAGTTGTGAAACCTGGAACAACTGTAAAAACAACCCTACAGATGGAAGTTAAGGAGCGTCAAACGATGTCGGATAGCAATAAAGGCGCTTAAAAGAATGAAATTTAGACGGAGCCGGAAAAAGGTAGTTGTAATTGTGATAATAGCTATTGTTTGTTCGGATAATTTTAAATAAAAACCGAATTAGAGGAAAAAATTATTTATGCTTACTAAAGCTATAGTCTTGCTAAGAAAAACAGTACGGGCGGGAATATAGGATTAATCTGTACTAAAAAAGTACCTGTCATAACGTCATACTTCGAGGCAACAGATAAGGGAGCGTTGACTGTGGCAGGTTCGGATAGTTTCATCACATATCCTTTCTCTATCCATTCCTGCACAGTGTCCCTGACGAAAGGCATCTCGGACGCTGCTGACTTATTGTTGGCCATGGACGATGGAGGTGGTGGAGAATGTTTCCATCGGGGCATGTAGCCGTGTTCTAGGATGGAGAGGACTTCATTGTTGGCCGACAAAATGGTTTTGTAAAATTCGACGGCCTGAGGCTGGCCGATGCCCCTGGGAAGAGGGGAAAAACCTTTGTCTGTGATTTCTTTAATTTTCGCGTCTATGAAATCCTCGAAATCTTGATCGGAATGGTCTTGAATGACGTCGGGCGCTGTAGAAGTGGTGGCAGAACTAGGGAGAACCTGATCGGAGTCCAAAATAGTAGACGGTTTCTGTGTCTGGGCAAGAAGTGAACTGGACTGAAGTCTTTTTTCGGCTTTGACCGAGTGAGAGAAGGAAGTACTTGGTGGGGTGGCCAACGGTTTAAATGGTGGTTCGGATAAAGCTTTATTTTCAAAATTGTTTGTTGCAGGCTGAATTTGTAAAATAGCAGAGATTTCTTGGCGAGAATCAGCGTGAGCGGGAGGAGAGATTTTGTTTTGGTTTGTAGCAGAAAATGAGGTTGAAGGCTTAGAAATTTGTTCGGAAGGCTGAACTAGTCATTTTTTATCCGACCGGGGCTTGGCGGCACGTTCCTCCTTTATTCTGTGGCGGCACCTCTCGATAGTATGCGAAGTTTCTTGACAATAGTCACAATAGAACTTCTTGTATTGACGTTTACCGTTGCCTTTGCCTTTGAAATTGGAGTGACTGGTAGACTGTTTGCTTCTTTTTTCTTCTTCTTCCCTCTCTTTTGACTCCTATAAGTGTAAATAATAGCGTTAAATGCATATAATCGCCGCCAAAGAAGAATATAAAAAGAGAGGAAAAGAAAGAAGAGAGTGTGACATAATCGTAATTCCTGTGTTGACGAAAAAAGACACAGTAGGAAAAAATAATAGGCATGATTTTTTACGCGACTATCTAGTTTGGAAATTGATCCAGATGCTTGAAAGAAAAGGCTTAGCTAATATAAAGCGAAAAATGAAAAGGCTTAGCTAGTAGAAAGTAAAAAATTATTGTAGCCGTACTAAAAAGATAAACGGACGCGTGGCCCAGGGCGCGAAAAATCAGAAATGAAAATTATTAAGTTTAACCGAACAAAATTAATTGTCAGGCAAAAGATATTTCTTGTTTGAGGAAAAAATTTTTTGCGTGACGTAACCTATGGTCTGCGGGCAAAGATAAAAAATTTAAGATACCTTGCAAAGTGACTCCCAAAGCTTAATCTCTTTGCTGTTCATTTGCATTCCTCCAAAACCAGCTTGGCTTGCAAATTGTGTTGCCGTAGAGAATCTTGCGTTTGGCTGGAACATGATGTTCATGTTTCGTTGTAGCTTGCGCAGAGCATCTATCGCGTTTAAGGAATCATCGAGAGCTGAATGAATTTCAGGCCTCATTTTGACAGGGGCCATCAGAGAATATAGGCGTCGAGCATTTTCTTGTAATGCTTGCTCAATGTTCAAAGACTCGACGAGACAGGATTGCAGAAACACTAATTCACTCCGGCCTGCAACGGGTAAATTGTGATACATCCCGTATTTACTAATCCTTTCTTGTTGAAGCCCCTGCAGCGATAAAATATGTCTTATATACAATAACATAAAAAAGGCTTAGTCGTTAGGTAAAAACGGAATAAGTTAAATATAAACGCCTGTCGAAATAAAGTACATAAACTTTCGTTAACAAGAAATTAAAACCGACGCGAATCTCACATGTATGAGATTTGAAGAAGAATTATTTAAAATCGTACCTATGTAAAAGCCTTTACCTAAAATAGGATTTGTAGGGAGCAAAGGGGCCGACCACGAAAGAAAGAGGCTGCCCTATAGTATTATAATTATAAAAAATTGGTGTAGGAGTAAGAAAGGAAATAAAAATCCGAAAAGAAATATTTTATACAAACATATTTTCCCTGGTAAGAAATGGTGCAAAAATCCGGGGCACGATATTTCACCAGCGAACCTTGAATATTTCGCATGCGGGGACAACCCATCATCACGTATGCTGGATCATATCTGGCGTTGTACTGTGGGTGGATTTGATTGGATCTAGCCTTTGTGCCAGGTTCGAACTGTGGCCGGCGATTAAAATAGTCCTGGGTGTCCTCTTCTGAATCGGATGCATCCCTCAGCCAGGGCTTGGTTGCCATCTTGGACGCGGGGGCCGCCGTCTCTTTCCGCAGAGATGTCGGCTGGGCAGCGCCGCCCCAGTCAATTGTCTCGTCCGAAGACTCGACATCTTTCTCAGAGTCATCCTCAGATTCGGGAGGGATAAATTCTTGTCTCCTTTTCTTGTTGGGTACATAAGCTTGTTCCTCGGCTTTCCGTTTAGAAGTAGAGGGATCATTAGATGCAGCCATTTTCTGTATCAATTCTTGGATAGAATCCATTTGTGCCTGTAGCATCTGAATCTTGTCCTCGTCTGGAGCAGATGCGGCTGACGGCTTTTCCCCGTTGGCTTTAGGCTTCTTGGAAGCATTGGATTTATGTGAACGCCTAGATGATTCTGACTCACGCCTAGATCTTTTCTTTGGAGGAGTTTTTTCCGGGGATCTTGATTTGCGTGGATTGGCTGGGGGGGTGTCAGAAGGATTCTGAGTCGTAACCGTGCCGTTATTACCGCCGTTCCCCGTCGGATCATTGATATTGGCGGGAATCACTAAAAAGAAATATAAATAGATTAGAGAAATCATATATATCCAGAAGACAGGGAAAAATATTTCTTAACCTACTGCAAATTAAAAATATCTTAAACCTTGCAAAGGAGAAACGTGTGTAACATCTCACCCTGAGGGTTTGAAATCCTAGCCGGATTGACTGGCTGTACCGCCGAAAAAAGGGTGAATAAAAATGTAAACCGTAAAATATCTGTTTGAAAAAATAAAAAACGAACATTAAAGAGCTGGCGCCGCCGACAAATAAAAGCTTGCTCATTAGGGGCGTATATAATATATTATAAAAAACTATCTATGATTTTAACGACGTAAAAAGAACTAAAATAAAGAGTTCTATATAAAATGGCTTCAAATATCGTGTATACACGTGGCCGTAGCAAAAACTTATGTAAATTCTGTAAAGCTAGCGCGGTCGTGCAATAAGAAAATGAGACAGCCCGATAGAAAATAGATGAAGATTAAAGGGCATATGTAAAAAATCTTTAAATTCTTTTAAAAATTGGAAAAATAACTCCGACTAAAAATAGCAGCATTGAGGCATTTACAGTAAAAGTCGTGTTAACAGAAATAACATACCAGAAATCGAAAAAAGAAAACTGGCAATAATTAAAGGATTTTTTAGACAAGCTGAGCCATAAATCCTTGGCTGTAAGATAAAATAAGAAAAGTATTTTACCCATATTGCGAAGAGTATTCAGAGCGGCATCTGCTACGTCGTCATTCTCTGTCTCTCCTTGATCCAAAAAGTTGGCGGGCAGTTCGGGATCAGCCATAGTCGATTACAATCCGAAAGTATGAATCAATTCTGAAATAAAAGACATATAAACAAGGCGAATGACGTAAAAAAGGCGCTGAGCGTAAAAAAGAATAATTGTATTGAATAAAAAACTACATCTGTTGGGATACTGGCTAAAAACATGCCAACAAAAGTAAAATAAAGAATTCTTTATATAGTGCTGTTAGCCAAAAGAAATCGTGGGCGAATGTGTAAGCGCCTCTGAAGGGGCGATTATGTTACTAAGTATGTATATTAAGCCCCGATAGCTGGGGAAAAAATTTTTTAATTCGAAAACGCGGCATTCTTTCTTGACTGCGTTCCGAATAAAAAAGCACGTGGAAAATTCCAATATGGTCGAAAAAACATTTGTAAACCTATAGCATAAATGAATCTTAATTTTAGTTGTTTAATATATAAATAAAAAAGAATAAAATGATGGTTCGACGTAATTTGCAAACGTTTTATTTAGAAAACGTGCGGAATAAAAAGCCGCGTAAATTCGAAGGAAATATTACCACGTGGTATGATATTATAACTTGACGTAATTTAAACCAAGCGTGGAAAAAGGCTTAAAAATAACAAAGAAGAAATTATGTAGCTAGTAGGGAGGGTGGGAAGGCAAATAAAAAACGTTTCCATTATAAAAAACCGCCGAATATTCTGGCTGAAATCGTTTTATCACATGCACTGGATATAATCTAAATAAACATGACAAAAATAGGACGTCATAACAAACGTTATAAAGGAATAGTCATATCCTTTACTATAACATATTAACTTAATTACATAAAAACTGGAATTCGCGATTTAATTGTCGCCGAAAGGCCATATCGCTTGTAGAGCAGTTATGCGTTCACTAGTTCTTCAAATGTATGACTAAGCAAGTCCAAGAGATGTATGTAAGTGGGTGTGTGTGTGTGTATGTGTGTGTGTGTGAGTGTCCGTGCGAGAGTATGTGTGTGTTCCCCCCTTCTCTTCTGTTGAGTGTCCCGTGGCCTTAATTCACAACCCTCGCTCTGTGCTTTCCCGCGGATATGTAATCAGTAAACCGACCCTCTGTGATGTACGTCTGTCCGTAGAGTATATGTGTGCGTGTGTATATGTAAGTCCGTGGGCGCTCACTCCGTCTCCTCGAGTGTATTTTCCCCCCGTCCCCTTTGTGCCAAGGTGTGGGGGGAACGCAAAGTAAATTGCCTTCCCAAAGGGAGAATATGATGCCTTCCCCTAGGGGTATAATAATCCTCTCTCCCGTTACGAAAAACTGAGAGAGAAAATGTCCGGTTTCGTGTATGAACGTATTAAATTCAATCTCCGGACTCTCGGACGTTACCGTCCGGAATATATAATATTTTTTACCGAACTGCAGAAAACTGCGCATCCTCTTAATTAAATAATTGAAGAGGGAAACAAATGGACTTAATGGACCTTAACAGGGTTGTGCCATAGATCAAACTGCGGTATAACCGCGCTTCCTCTAATGATTGTAAGTAGAGGGGATGTCATAACAAATCAGTAATTTTCTATCCCCCTATCTTCCACCCTCCCTCCATGACCCTCTTTCCCCCCGGCCGTCCCCATCTCTCTCTCTCCCTCCATGTCCCTTATAACAAAGTTATACACGTGTTCAGCAGCAGAGAGAAGACAATGGGCTGTTTATTACACTAGTCCCCAAAGTTTTATAATAACGTTTTCTTATTTGTGGGCTTAATAACTTTTGGGGCATTTGTTAATTTTGATCATTGTTGATTCATTCAGTTGATCGTGTTCAAACGTTTCAACCACATATAATTTTAATCTATAGAAAGGGTAATTTTATGTTTCATCATTAGAGATGTACATCAATTTTTTCGGCCATTGTCTTTAGATCCCTCAGTCACATAGTAAAGCATAATAAAAAGTACAAAAACTATAAATTGTCACAAATTATGTTGAATCCTTTCAACAGGATGATAAATGAAAACACAAGACAGACGCGGACTTCCTGTTACTTTTATATGAAGACTAGCGGCTACGCTCCTAGAGGCCTCTAGGGGAATTGAATTCGATAACCCAATTTCTTAATTTAGATTTTTAAAGACCCAAACCCAAAAATTAAATTTAAAAAAAATTTTGGGGGAAGGATTTTTTTCTAGGGGCGATTTCTCTTGGGAGGATGGTGGTGCCCTACCCCAAAATAGTTATAAACTTTTCCGGGACCTATGAGAAGCTACCCTGTTAAGAAGAACCCGATCGGTTCAGCGGTTAGTGAGATCCTTTGTCACAAACAAACACAAACAGACAGCCAAACAGATTAACATCATGTTACTTTATTATAAGGATTAATATTTTCAAAAAAACTAAGGATTGGAAGACAATTTATTAAAAAAATATCTTTTTACAAATAAAACAATAACATCGATATGCCAAATAAAAATATCAAACAATTTTTAAAATGTTAATTTAACTATTTCAATACATTTTTGGTAATTTCCCTTAAAATACATTGTCGAGTACTGTCTCCCTCTTAATTTCTGTAGGTTAGGTTATATTGGGCTTAATTTTTAACTCCACACAAATAAAAAAAAGCTTGGACGCTTTGCCTACATGATATAAAGATTACCCAAAATTTTTGACTTTTAATTTTTTAACCCCTTCCCCCCAAATAAAAAAAAAGGTTGGAAGTTATTGCCCGCAGAATTAAGTTATAATTCCCTTAGTTTCTAGATTTTTTAAAATAGGGGTAGGGAGGTTACTCGATTTTAACTTTGAAAGAAAGTACCTTATTTAACTTTTTATCCTTTCTGTATAAGGAGTAATTATTTTTACTTATTTAAAGATTTAAAAAATTTCATAAAAATAAGCAATGATAAAATTTTCTAATTGCTATGAAAATGTGGTATCCGCCTAGGGTAAATGGCAGACACCAGAGTTCGAATAAAGACTACGGCAGTGTGAACAGACGTGGACACCTATACTATAGAGAAGCTACGCTTCTCTAGCAATCACTAAATAATAAACATAGTCTATTCAGTTGTTTCTTTATTGCAGGTCAAAGGATAACTAAAGCTATATACAACAAACAATAACTACATGGATAGGAATAAGTAATCATAACATAAAAGCATTATAATACATATACAATAGTCAGTTTGGGCAATCATGATCCCCCATCCCTGGAAAGGGTGGGGGGGATTAAGAATACAGTTAACCATAATATAACTACATATGGATTGGGAATAAAGATAGTTAAAGATAAATCATACAGTAAAACATAGATAATTGCAATGGTTAGGTAGATGGCTATCCCTGTCTGGGGCAGGCAGGATAGCCCATGGAACAGCACAATAGGTAGATAAGCATAGAGGGGTTGAGTGGTAGGTCTGGGTACTAAAGAGGGAAGGTTTGATGGTTACTTTGACAACAACAGTCTGTGTGGGGGTGATTCTATCAGGTGAGGGAAGGCTTAGATCCTTTATCCTCAGGGTTGAGGTGGTGCTGATAACTTGGTGGTTGAAGGGGAAGGTTCTGGTGCTTAAGATGGGAGAGGGAGGGGTAACACCCCTCCCTCCATTTGCAGGACAACTGAGAGATGAAATCAATACCCTTATCTGACATATTTTCAGGTGGCTTTACAATTGTAGAATAACAGGATTTAGCTGGGTGCGTAGCATCACTATAATGTCTTGGTTTCTGCATGGTCCAGAGTTGCCGCATACCACAACTCTCCCCTCGGAAGGCTTGGAGGGGTTGTCTGCACCGCCAGACTTCCGACAGTGGTTGCGGCCTTCAGTTTGTTGTCCTTGTGGAATGGGTCCGCCAGGCTACCAGTTGCTGGACGGTGGTGGACTCCAGCCCTCCCCAGGTCGAACGGAATCTGCTATATCGGCTGGAGTAGCTGGTCCTGTTGGATATTCTGGCCGTTGGATGTGTACCTCTGAGGCCACCCTGGCAACCTCCAGGGGTGGCACAGCACATGAGGGGGCTTGGACCAACAGCCGCCTGGTATACACCTCTTCAGGTTTCTCCACTGGGCTGGTGGTCTCCATCGTGTTGGTCACCTTGCTGCTGGCAGGCTGGCTACTGGATGCAGGCGCAGCTTCTTCGCCCTCGGGGCTGGTCAGGTTCATTCGGCTTCCAGGGTCTCTGTCAATGCGGGCAGGTGGTGGTTGCCATACTGTAGGAGCGTTGCCTCCCTCAGGCTCATCCTGGACATTGGCAGGGTGGTGCATGGCCGTCCGACCTGCGGGGTAGGGGAAGGTAACAGTCCATCCTTTATGCCGGAGGCTGTCTTGGATCTGCAAGGGTGGCTCCGCTCTAGTTGGCTGGGAGACAGGCCCATCCACGGCCACTGCTGCTGGTGGACTGGAGGCACAAGGCTCCGGATTTCCTCCCCTAGCCTGAAGGGGTCCAGGCACATCGTCTCCATCTTGGGTAGACATAATTGTTGGGGATCCTCTACTTCTATGGTTAGGCTCGGCACTTGGCGCATCTAGTTGTGTTACTCCCCAGGCAGCGGTCAAAGCTTCTTCAGTTTGGCTGGTAATGGCTGATATCCTGGTTCCTGGGGCAGATGCAGGGGGCGCAGGCAAGTTTGGCCCAGCCCAAACTTCCTGGTACACCAGTGCAATACAATTACCCTGGCTTGGTTGAGGGAGGTAGACAGCTGGATGCAGTTGAGGGTGAGGGACAGCTGGACTCTCCCTGCTGGCTGGGGGCTCTGGCTGGCTGGGGGTGACGGGTGTCACCCCTTCCTCTGGGGCTGCGGGCTCATTCCGGGGTCCAGGTATCTCGGTGGCGGCGACGGTTGTCGCCCCAGGCACCAGTGTGGGGGCGCTGGATAGCACCCCCCAGTCTTCACAGGGGTCCAGGTCTCTCGGTGGCGGCGACGGTTGTCGCCCCAGGCACCAGCGTGGGGCGCTGGATAGCACCCCCCAGTCTTCACAGGTGGCGGCGACGGTTGTCGCCCCAGACATCAGCTTGGTGGTGCAGGGAAGCACCTCTCGTTCCTTCCAGGTGGCGACGCCGGTTGGCGTCCCATACATCGACTCAGACTTGCTGGCTAGCGCCTCTTGCCTCTCCCTCTCGGCGGCCGCCAGGGCCTCCCCGTACACCGTCCCGGTGGCGCTGGGTAGCGCCCCTCGGCTCTTGCTGGGGGTGACAGGGGTTACGGACACCGGTCCCCTGTGGTTGAGGCTGAGGTCCAGGCCAACCCGGTTGGGTTCAGCCGCTCCTCCCAGCACGTTGATCCTGGCCACTATGGTCCCAATCTGAGACACAGACTCCTGGGTAGCCGCGGCCCCAGCGGCGGCAGCTAGTTGGGGTGACGGCTGGGCATCTCCCTCCAGGTGGACCTGGGTGGCAGACTGGTTGCATGCAGGTTGTTGGGCGGCCTGGTGTTTCTTCATTGCCTGGTCCCAACCGGTTCTACACTTGGCGGCTGTGTGGCCGTTGAAGCAGCAGCGCCCCTTCGTCCAGCTGGGTCCCATCAGGCCGGCTTCCCCAGGGTGTATCAACCTGCCAGGTCTCTCCTCCTCCAGTTGGGGCACCAGCTGACAAACAGGGTCTCCCCTACCAGGGGTCAGGCGGTGCTGGGCTGCTTGTGGTGGCTCCTTGGTTACATTCAGCCTCCTCCCCATACACACAGGTTCCTTCCATCCAACAGCGGCTCTCCTCCCCTGGGTGGCGAGGCCAGCCTCGGCCTTAGCTTCTGCAGGTGCTTCTCCACATGAGGGATCCTGCCTCTGGGTATGCCAGGTAGTTGGTAGCAAAGGCCGTTGATGGTGCCAGTCGGAAAGGGGGCTATGATCTCTGGGGGGTACCTGTGGCCAGTGTGTGGACAGGTACCCACAGGTGGACCAGCAAGGCCCAGAAGATGCCATACTGATGGTAGCCTGAACTGTATTCTGGACTGTCAGCAGACTGTTGGTAGCCACCTGAGTTGGGCCAGAGTTGCCAGCTGGTATTGCGTCCCTGCCAGGCCCCGTCAGCTGCTGGTGGGGAGCCCCTGCGGTGGTTCTGGTTTTGGCAGGGGGTGGCCTTCTTATTGACTTCCCTAGTTGGAGCTCTGCATCCTGGTGGGCCTCCATCTTCAGCAGCATGGGGGAACTTGGCTGGGACATGTGCAGTGGTTCAACAGAGTAGAGGCATCTGGTCTTGGAGTGTGGGGGAACAGTCTCACTGCTGCTGGTCAACCCTGCTCCCTCCGTGCTGGGTAAAGTCTTCCACTGCAGCAGGTCACCAGTCCCCATCCTTAGGCCGGTCCCCAGTCGTTCCATGCCTGGGGGCTCCCAGGGAGGCTTGGGTGGCGGCTCCCCCACCCCCAGGTACGCGTCGGGCATCTGGGTGAAGAGCCTATTCCCCTGGGACAGCTCCCCACCCTCCAGATTGGTGAGGCCAGCGCCAGGGAGGACCTTTCCACCCCAGAAACAGGTGGTACTGGCCCTAGGGCTGGGCCCCTTTGGAGTCTCAGTTCTGGTAGTAGTGTCCATCTTGGGGCTGGCCACTAAGTCTCTGAAGCTTGTCACCTTCTCATTAGGCTCAGTGGCATCGTTCAACACCCCCAGGAGGACACCTACAGGTTCAGCAATCCCCAGTCCAGTATTGCTATTTCTCGTGCGTTGAGCACCAACTGAACAGGGGCTGTGCAGCGGACATTCAGTCACCCTTCCAGACAAGGGCATCTCAGGGACCAGGGGTCTGTGACCTGGCATGTGTTTGATGTTCACTGTACTCAACACAGTAGGCCAAAGTAATAACAGAAGCAGTATTGTGTATGAAGAAGCAGAGAGTGGTGGGGTACAGATGTTGGTGGTTCTGGTCCAAATGAAGACTTCTGTCCACCACAGTGCCAGCAGCAGGCCTAGGCACACAGTTAATGCCCAATCATGAATGTCTTCTATTTCCGCACGTCGGGCTAGGGGCTGCCAAGTTCTTATCTTGTAGATGTAGGAGCAGAGTAGAGTAGCCGCGCCGCAAGGAGGTTCGAGCCGGCTCACCCCTAGTATAAATACTATAGCTGTGTAATTAGGGTGGTAGTCCACGTAGCCGTAGGCTTGGTCCTCCTGGCTCAAGAGTTTCTGTGGCTGGCGCGTCCCCATGATAAGTAGCAGGGGGTTGGTCTGTTGGTGCCAGCGTCTTGTTTAACTGTTGAGCCTGAGTTGTTCTCCTTTCCAGTATAGCTCTTGATTTCTGTGATAACCAGCGGATCTTAGCTTAAAGGTAAAAGGAATATGTTAGGTATCCACAGATGTCTCTAGGAGCGTATCCGCTAGTAGATATATGGATAGGTAGGCTAACTATATATATATATATGGCTACACTCCCATATATATATATACGTGTATAAGAATATCCCCAGAGCTAGCTAGCTTTCCTCCTTGCTCCAAAAAAATCACGCTTCCTCTGTATATAGTTCACAACTATGAGGTCGATGGTCCAGGTACACACCACCACTGCCCAGTGTGGGGCATCAAGTCAGGCTATGTCCACAGGGTGGGCGTACTTTCGTTCAGTTACCATATCAGTTTCCAGTGTTGTATGGTGCAGTTAGTATTCACTTACTTGCACCCATGATACAAAAAAACAACACTATTTGTCACTTGGGTATTTATATATATACATATATTTGTTTCACTAACCACTCAGCTTTGAAGTAGGGTTGGCAGGGCTAGGAAGATGTTGAGGGTCTGAGCGGGTTTAAGGAACTGGTTTAGTTTTCCTTATCACACTGTAGATAGGAGGGAGGAGCTTGCAAGTTTTTTTCTCCTAAAAAAAATATCTCTGTTGTATGCTATAGAGTGGCCCCTCTCCTGTGTGTGTGTGTGCGTGAAATCTCCTTTCCGTGCAGCGCGCTTACGCACCGTCAATCCGCGCACACAGGTAAAACGCGCACTTATCCCTCAACTCGCTCTCTCGTTGGTCCGCTTTGTCCGTGGAATTTTAGGATATTTCCGCACTCCGTTGCGCTACCCGTAAATGGCGCTCTGTGATCCCGGTCACTAGCTCCACACCGGGGGCGGACTTAGTCAAGTGTGGGTAGGAGGGGGGAAGCGCGTGAGGGGACGGGGTAAATCCGTCCGTTCCCCCTGTGAGGAAGGGGGGGGGAATGCCGTGAGTTTGAGGTAACTGTGTAATGAGGTAATGTTGCCCTCTCTCCTTAATCCTAGGTTTATTTTTATATCACCTTGATTGTATTCTCTTCAATGGAGAGTGAGCCCCTCCCTTTCCTCTGAAATAAGGGGTGTATTGTTGTTGTGCTGTAGGCTTGAGGTAATTTGATTGTGTATCAGGGCATTTGTTATATTACATCTAGCTTCTATTTTTGTCCTTATCACAATTACATAACAGATTTGTTTACCAACCCTGTTCTATTTTTAGTTGTTATCACAATACACAGTAAATCCAAGCCTGTTCTATTTTTAGTTTTATCACAACACAACAAATTGTTTGCCAATCTTTGCTCATAAATCTATTGTTTAACCATCACACCAGGGTGGTAATCCCTGCAATGTGATATACTATCTGTTTTTCTAGATGGGTGGCTGCGTTGTAGCCTCTCAGGATACTTGGAGTTGACGTAGTTTTCTCTGCTTTGGTGCACTATACTCGTATGTTGGCTCACAGCTCGCAGCTATGTGGCGTGTTTCAGCCTATCGGCGGCAGGGAATGTCCCGTCCTGCTAGCGCCGCTTGTAGCTATGTGGCGTGTTTCAGCCTATCGGCGGCAGGGAATGTCCCGTCCTGCTAGCGCCGCTGATCCAAATCCGGCTGATGGCGGCAGGGAATGTCCCGTCCTGCTAGCGCCACTGGTTCGGATCCTGCTATCTCTTGCAGTAAAGTTGGCCTATTTTCAGCCGTTTACACTTATTTGGCTTGTTTCAGCCGGTCCGCAGGCCTGTTTCAGCCTTTTGAGCGCTCAATTCTCCGTTAGATGTCGGCGCTTCTCGCGGTTCTTCGTCAAGTTTCGCTGTCTCGCTTCCACAACTGCCGGATGCAGAGTTAGACTTTGCTGTCCAGGGTGGGTAATTCAGGTTGCTTGTGTCAGTTTTGCCAGTTTCACTGCTGGGAGTACCTTAGCCTCAGATGCGCGTCTGCTCTACACTTGTGGTTCGCCGTAATCTCACACAGCTGTCACCAAAAGTTGTGGTATCCGCCTAGGGTAAATGGCAGACACCAGAGTTCGAATAAAGACTACGGCAGTGTGAACAGACGTGGACACCTATACTATAGAGAAGCTACGCTTCTCTAGCAATCACTAAATAATAAACATAGTCTATTCAGTTGTTTCTTTATTGCAGGTCAAAGGATAACTAAAGCTATATACAACAAACAATAACTACATGGATAGGAATAAGTAATCATAACATAAAAGCATTATAATACATATACAATAGTCAGTTTGGGCAATCATGATCCCCCATCCCTGGAAAGGGTGGGGGGGATTAAGAATACAGTTAACCATAATATAACTACATATGGATTGGGAATAAAGATAGTTAAAGATAAATCATACAGTAAAACATAGATAATTGCAATGGTTAGGTAGATGGCTATCCCTGTCTGGGGCAGGCAGGATAGCCCATGGAACAGCACAATAGGTAGATAAGCATAGAGGGGTTGAGTGGTAGGTCTGGGTACTAAAGAGGGAAGGTTTGATGGTTACTTTGACAACAACAGTCTGTGTGGGGGTGATTCTATCAGGTGAGGGAAGGCTTAGATCCTTTATCCTCAGGGTTGAGGTGGTGCTGATAACTTGGTGGTTGAAGGGGAAGGTTCTGGTGCTTAAGATGGGAGAGGGAGGGGTAACACCCCTCCCTCCATTTGCAGGACAACTGAGAGATGAAATCAATACCGTTATCTGACATATTTTCAGGTGGCTTTACAATTGTAGAATAACAGGATTTAGCTGGGTGCGTAGCATCACTATAATGTCTTGGTTTCTGCATGGTCCAGAGTTGCCGCATACCACAAAAACAATTAAATTTGGTTTTAAGTTTCTAACTTATTGCACTAACATTTAAAATAATTTAATTTACAAAGATTAATTTATCACATTTTAATAATACTACTGGCTACGCCCCAAAAGGCTTATAGGGGCACTTGGAGGAGGGGGGGGGGGGGTGAGTCGACCTCCAACTTGATATTTTAAGTTTCAAAAGATTTATTTTGGGTTTGGGGGATTTTTTCTAATGACGATTTCTCATACTTGTGGCTGTACCCTCCCAAAAATAATTATAAATCTTCCCTAGCCAACTACTGTAAACGGAGAACCATATCGGTTCAGCGGTATCCTTTGCTATATACACAGTCAGACAGAAAGACATCCTGTTACTTTTAGATAAGGACGATTATTTACATAAACTAAACAAAACATTTTTAAAAATCGTGGAAAATCAAACATTTGCTTCAATACAATATTCTGTGAAATATAATGAGGGCTCGGCAGCCGCGCGTCACCCGCCTTAAGGCCTCAATGAATTCTACCTTTTACAATTTTACAAGTCAGCCTGACCCAAATATCCCTCTTTTCAAAATATTTTTTAAAGCACCCAAACGGGTAAAATTTTATGGCTTAGTCGCGGCTGCCGAGCCCCGAATATGAATACATAAAAGTTAGAGTAAGAGATTCAAAGGTCTTTATGAGATTCAATAGCATTTGGTAAAATACAGATTTAAAATTAAATCAATATTATTTATAAATGATTAAACTATACTCTAAATAAGATAATTAATTTTCAAGTATGGATTCGAAACCGATTAAGATGAACCCAGCAAAAGTGTCGGACTGATTATGACGTAAAAAAAATAATTAGCCAATGAGAGGCCACTTTAAACTTTACCATTGGTCAATAATGGCCTCTCATTGGCTAATTTTTTTTCTCGTCATAATCAGTCCGACACTATTACTGGGTTCATTAATATCCGTTGGATTAGAACCAGTTCTATGCCATACTGAAAAATCATGTAAAACATCGTATTATAAACAATTTCCCATGAGTATTAAAATAAAATTAATAGCAGTTTTTTAACCCCGAGGGGCCGAAGGATAGCTGATTAAAAAATACAATAACAGTTAAGTTCGTAACAAGGACGGTTCTAAGCTGTATATAAATTTATATCAGGAATCTACAGGGATAAGACAATGACTGATAATTGATATACATCCCCAATGGTGCTACACAAAATTACCCCGTATCTCTGATTACAATTAGTGGTTGAAAAGTCAACTTAATTAACCTACCAATTTAAAATTCAATGAAAAGTCCCCAAAAATGTTAAGATAATGAATTAGAAAACATTATTATTGACTTCGGTAACTAGTGTAATAAACAGCCCACTGTCCCTTCCTTCCCTGTGTTTAGATAGTATTATCAAAAGCATCATAATAATCTTCATTATCTTCAGTATTATCATCATATGCTGTACTTCCATCACTTTGATCCAAATCTGAAAAAAAGGAATAAATAATAAAAATCGCAAAAACCTCTTAAATATTATTATACTAGAGTTGGCTCAATATAACTATATCGCTATTGGCTAGTTTTCTATAAGTACATATCTATTTATCTATTTCTCAATAAATCAATTTTCCTCCCCCGCCATTACTATCTAAAAGAAAGAAGTAAATATTTATTAATTTAAATGATTTTAAAAAGATTATTTCAATTATATTTTTTTCACATTACCATCACCAAAGGGTTAATATGATTAAAATTTTAGTTTTAATATTTTAACACAAAGAAAGTGTCGCCGCAATCGGATTCTTTTAAAATACAGTTTTCTTAGATTTACTCTATTATGAACGTATATTTTTTATTTATGAAATAAGGATTAAATACTTCAATGTAATTCAAATATCTACATGAAGTGAAAAACTTAATTCATTCCATAAACAAATAGGATAAAGGTCTTATCGCTTTGGTCAATGAGAGTTTAATGAGGATTATTGGAGCACTATGAGTTAAAAACACTTTACCATTGGAAGACTCGAGCTCATTTATAGACGTTTATTTCCTATATAGATCTGTCATGGATCTTGATGCAATAAAGCAGGCTGTTTTGTAAATGTTAAAAATTGGAAGATTTCATTAAATAAAAGTAATCGCAAATATACTTAGTAAATAAATGTCTTTTGTAGCTAAACGAACAGGCTGTAAAAGTAAGCTGTATACCAGATGCGTTTTGATAAGGGGTATCTTTACACACAAAAAACAGCAGCCTTTCTTAAATAGTAGCCGAGAAAATCATATTTTTTAAAACATAGCGTTACGGACATCAAAGAAAAAATCACGAAACCTTTACAAGTCAAAATGTAAATCTCTTTCGTAGCGAAACCAAAGCTTCACTGTAAAGAAAAACCATATTGGTTCAGCCATTAACCAGATCCTTGGCAGCCACAGACAGACACATAGACATCATGTTACTTTTCTATAAGGATTACCTTGTAAAAATTCAGTATCTACAATAACTCGTTTTCTTGAACCATCCTTAAAATAAAATATTTTATTAGAATGGATTTAGGAAATACGGATATATATTGACAGGGGAAAATTTGTCGTCAATTTAGCTAGCTAACACTGACTTCATTTATTGGTCAAAATGTTCATCAAGTAGAAAGGACAAGGAAATGGGATAAAGGGGGTGTGGATGGGGTTATATTTATTTTAACCAGCTGCGAGAATCACTTTATCAGAATAAATGAAAATCTGGTGCTACATCCAAGCCCCCCATTTATTTGGCAAAGGTTAAGAAACGTGATTTTAAAATATTGGGTACCAGTATTATTTACAGCCTAATGTCCCCTCCCTCCCTGCATATCTACTAATCTAGCCATGAAGAAAAGTATAGTTATTTCTCGCATCGTATTATAAACGGCTTTCCGCGGATATTGAAAGTACAATTATGAGATTAAAGCTAGTTTTTTTAGCCCCGTGGTACCGGCTAAAAAAACTGGTTTTAATATTATGATTGTACATTTCTATATTCGTAGAAAGCTGGATTTAATACGATGCTAGACATAGTTTTTTCGTATGGATGAGAACCGGTTCCTATCCACTGGATTCGAATGAAAACGAGAAAATATTTTATTTTCCTGTATAGCTTTGCAACCAATATTAATATCCGCTGGATTAGAACAGGAGCCATACTGCAAAATCATGTATAGCATCGTATTACAGACAACTTTCCACGAATATCAAAATAAAAATCAATATAATATAACCATTCGTTTAAACCCAGGCCTCTCGATGTTTTAATCTTATGATTTTTTTACATATTAATATCCGCGGAACACTATCTATAATACGATGCGCTAAATAACTATTACCTGATTCCCATCCAGCTCCCTAGCATAGATTTCTTGTTCCATACAATTATCATGTTCTCTCATACATCTAGCTACCTTTCTAGCCTAGATAGATAGATAGATAGATAGATAGATAGATAGATAGATAGATAGATAGATAGATAGATAGATAGATAGATAGATAGATAGATAGATAGATAGATAGATAGATAGATAGATAGATAGATAGATAGATAGATAGATAGATAGATAGATAGATAGATAGATAGATAGATAGATAGATATATAGATAGATAGATAGATAGATAGATAGATAGATAGATAGATAGATAGATAGATAGATAGATAGATAGATAGATAGATAGATAGATAGATAGATAGATAGATAGATAGATAGATAGATAGATAGATAGATAGATAGATAGATAGATAGATAGATAGATAGATAGATAGATAGATAGATAGATAGATAGATAGATAGATAGATAGATACCTCTGGAATAGTCATCAATGACCCCCAAACTCCAGAATTGATGCCATGGAAAGATAGATAGATAGATAAATAGATAGATAGATACCTCTGGAATGGTCATGAGTGACCCCCAAACTCCAGACTTGATGCCATGGAAAGCCATCTTGAACAGATACTTGTTGGCGGCCCTAAAAAATTACGTTTTTGAGACCACTGTATTGGAGGTCCTTAAAGCCATACAAATGAATACTTTCATATTTCTTTTTCTAATCATGAATTTACTCAAAGTGCTTAGCGGGTAAAGATCCCATTATTTTAAATAAAATCACCACTTCTGCAGATCAAAATTATTGGTTAATAAAGTTTGAACACCACTAGTTTTGAACCAACGAATAAGATTTCATGGTTATAAAACTTTTGGTACTTTACAGTCCAATGCAAAGCCTGAACTTACCCCCATAGTTCTGATGGTTTGTCCAGATACATAATTCCAGATTCCATCACTCCTGATAAACAACGCCAGATCTAATAATAATTAATATTAGCTAGGGATAGGACAATGGGAAATTAATTAAATTCAACAGAATCAGAGATTGGTAGGATTTAAAAATCAGAAAATGTCTTAAAATTGACTTTTCTGTTCTTCATATTTTTCCGATTTCTGAGGATGGTTGATAACAACTTAGGATTAGACCTAAAATCTCAAATATTGCAGACAGCAAAAGGGATAAGACAATGACCGATGAATTGATGTACATTCCCAATGTTACTACACAAAATTACCACTTCTGTAGATTACAATTAGTGGTTGAAACTTTTTGAAACTCATCTTAAAAAAACAAACAATCAAATTCATTAAAGTCCTCAAAGTTATTAAGCCAACGAATAAGAAAACGTTATTATAAAACTTTGTGGACTAGTGATATAAACAGCCTAATGTCCCCTCCCTCCTTTGATTGTACGACTGATGGTGAGGAAGTCTTAACGGATGCGCTACGTGTTAGCTACAGTCACGGGGATAATGCTGGATTATACCTGGAGCTTACAGGAATCATCATCCTGTTGAGCTGATCTTTTCTTCTTGATAGAATTGCTATCCAGCCAAGGTTCATCTAAAATATTGAATGGTCAACTTAATTTAGGTTTTCTACCGTTATTGCCGTTTTTTAACGGTAATTAACGGTGCCAGGGCGGTAAAATTTGTTTGAATCTTTCTCTGAATTTTAAAAATGAAAAATTTTGTTTTTGGTTGTGTCTTGATATCTTTTATAGTTTCTGAGATAGCAGGGTGGGGAGGCGTTTTACGCCCCCCGCCCCAGAATAAGGTTATTTAGAGGCCCCCCGAAATTGGGTTAAAATGGTTGTGTTACCTTCTCCAATGATAGTTGTTCCATTTCCACTTCGTTTATATTCCAATTCTTCTTCGTATAATTTCCCTTCCTGTAAAAAAAGATTATTAATAAACTTAAGGGATAAGTAACAGGATGTCTGTTTGTCCGTACCTCTTAACTGATATGTTTCTCCTTTACAATATGGCTCTTGATAGGTATAGATATTTTTGGGGAGAGTAACATTAAGGACGTTTTTGAGGTGGGTTAAATAAGAGGTACTTAGGGGGTACCTAATATATTTTTTATTAGACAATTAAGGGGGGTACATTGAGGGGTTTAAAAAATTGAGGGTGTTAACAGGCCTTTCACCCCACTCCCTTTGGACGTTAATGAATTCCATTCTTCTCCCAAGAGAATATAATGAACCCCCCCCCCCAAAAAAAAAAAAAAATTATATTTACTTTTTCCTTAAAAAACTAAAATTGAAAATGGGTGGGTAAGGTAAAAACACCCACACTCAACATAAGTGCAATAAAAAATTATATGTCAATATATTGTCTACAAGTTTAACTGGGGAGCTAAAACTTTCTTCCAAATGAGGCAAAGTGTATATACAAAATTGCCATTTATGGGCAGTTCATGGGCTTTAAATCTTTTTAAATAAGTTTTGATGGCTTTAGTCCAATAGATGTATTACCCTAGAAGGGCTATCAAACACAGTAATCCGTACAAGAAAGTTTATCTAAGAAATTCAATGACAAAGCCAATACTGTCCTGTTGTGACGTCATAAATTTCGAAATAGGAGAAGGGAAGAGGGGAAGAAAATCTTTTCAAAGGAGATGGGAGAAATGGGGTTCTCCTTTCCCTTTTCCTTTTCCAAATTTATGACGTCAAAACAGGACAATATAGGCTTTGTCAATTCAACTA
Source organism: Acartia tonsa (assembly GCF_053477335.1). NCBI lineage: Eukaryota > Metazoa > Arthropoda > Copepoda > Calanoida > Acartiidae > Acartia > Acartia tonsa. Next base: position 13,887,111 of record NC_137264.1, read on the forward strand.
TTTTAGCTTACTTATTACGTACTAGCGGTCGTGCTCCTAGCATCTAGGAGCTCTGTATTCAGATAAGTAAGGAAAATACAAAAATAGCCTAAAACCATACAGGGATCTATAAAAAGCTTCCTTAAAATAGAGATCTAAATCGTTTCAGTATTTATCAAAGTCTTCATTCCAACCAATAATCTAGACGGATTGTTCCTATACCGTGTTCTGAATAGTCCAAAGTACTAAGGTGGATTCTTAAAAAACTAAAAATGTTTTTAACATAAGATTTTTAAATTTTTTTTTGTAGATTTTTTATGCGATTTTGGAGGATTTTTCACAAAAAGTTATAGCGAGCCTCACTGATTTTAATGAGCCAGTAAGCCAAAAAGTTTTTTTTAAAGAATCCACCTCTGATTATGGATCTAGATCTACTATGTATATCTATTTTTAGCACAATGATTGTTTAGCATTTATGTTATAGTTTCCTATAATATTAATTTGCACCCAAAAAGCCACATTACACTGGTACTCAGAGTTTTATAACCACGTTATCTAATTTGTTGACTTAAAAACTTTAGGTAATTTTATTAATTCTTTATTGTTTGGTTCAGTACAGAAGGGGTAATGTTGAACATAATCATTAGGGATGTACACAGGGATCTAAATGCATAAGACAATGGCTGATAAATTGATGGACAACCTCAGTGATGGTACACAAAACTATTACGATTAGATTACAATCAGTGGTTGAAACGTTGGGACACTCAACTTAATAAACAATCAAAATTTAATAAAAATCCACAAAAGTGTTAAGCCAACGAATAAACAATAAACATGCGTTATTATAAAACTTTGGAGACTAGTGTAATCAACAGCCCAATGTCCCTTCTATCACTGGGATGTACATAAATTTATCGTCCATTGTCTTATCTAGCTTCCCTATAAAAGATAAAAATTAATAAAAAGAGGGAGAGGGTGGGGGGGGGGGTCAAATGAAAAATAATTGGAAACTATCATTTTCTTATCATGTTGACTTATCTTTTCCAGGGGTATTAAGGGATAAGACAATGGACGATAAATTGATATACATACTCAATGATAATAAACAAGATTACCCTATCTGTAGATAAATATTATTGGTTAAAACTTTTAGACACTAATTGTCTTAAAATTACTATTAATAAAAATTTATTAAAAGTAACCAAAAGTTAGGAGTCAATAAACTGAACATAATAACTTTGGATACCAATGTAATGTCCCCTCCCTCTCTGAATCTTTTCTTTGTTATCCTCAAATCATTGAGATTATCCAAGCTTTTACCTGGCTCTCATAATACATGGATACGTTAATGGAAGTTGAATTATATATACTTTTAAAAAACTATAATACAAAGTAGAACGATGTCTGTTTGTTTGTCTGTCTGTTTGTAGCGAAGGATCTCGCTAACCGCTGAACCGATCGGGTTCTCCTTTACAGGGTAGCTTCTCATAGGTCCCAGGAAGGTTTATAACTATTTTCTTGGGGGGTGGGACACCCTTAAACCCCCCCCCTAAAAAAAAAAATCCCCCCCCCAAAGTTTAAAAAATTTTTTCGAACACAGTAATAGTGTCTGACTGATTATGACGTAACAAAAAAAAATTAGCCAATGAGAGGCCGTTATTGACCAATAGTAAAATTTATAGTGGCCTCTCATTGGCTAATTTTTTTGTTACGTCATAATCAGTCAGACACTATTACTGTGTTCAAATTTTCTTTAAAATCTTAAACACGAAAAATTGGTTTTACCAAACCTCTTGGGGAAAAGCCCCTAGAGGCTAGGGGCGAAGCCGCTAGTGTGTATTATATAGCTTTAAACTATTTGGGGTAGTATTAACTTTTCTTTTATTAACTTTATTTTTTATTTATAGACAAACTTTTAGTTTAGTTATTTATCGCATTGTATTATAGACAGCTTTCCACCGATAGTAAAAAAAGTTATAAGATTAATTACATGCAATTTTGTTGGATACTATTAGTTTTTTATAATCTATTCCCAATTTAATAAAAGTACCCAACGTTTTGCAGCGAATAAATCTAAATAATCTAACGGTGTTTATTTCATCAAATAATATAACTAAGTTAAGTTGAAATGTAACAATTGGACTGAGGTGGATTCTTTAAAAAAATTTGCCCCACTAAGCGATTAGTGGGGCATTTTTTTTAAGAATCCACCTCTGATGTCTCTGAGAATTTATTTTTATAAAAAAAACTATGCTACATTTTAAAATTTGATTAGTTACATATCATTTTGTTTGAAATGACAAATAACATTTAAGGTCCAATTTTGACAGTCATTTAATCTGAGGCAACTTTTAAAAAAATTATATATTAAGCAATAATCTCATATTTGTACACTATGTTAAGATTATCGTATTATAGACAGCTTTCTGCGGATATTAAGATTAAAAATTATAATATGAAATACGATGCTATACATGATTTCCAGTATGGCTGAACCGGTTGTAATGATATGAAGTTCCTTAATATTAATTTTGTGAAGTTAAAGATCTCAGAAATTGCTGGATCAAAGTAATTATATTTTTCAGGGAATCATTTTATTTGTCTTTGTAATGGTTTTAGGCCATTTTTCTGACCCCATCCAGTTCTCCCCTATAGTCGATCTAGTGGAGAAGCATTTAACGATGTAAAAGATAATTATATTAGTCTTAATATCCAAAGAGAGAGAGGGGACAATGGGCTGTTTATTATACTAGTTCCCAAAGTTTTATAATAACGTTTTCTTATTCGTTAGCCTAACAACTTTGGGGCTTTTTATTAAATTTTGGATTGGTTATTTTGTTAGGATGAGTGTCAAAATGTTTCAACTACTAATTGTAATCTACAGAAGGGGTAATTTAGTGTATCATCATTGAGGATGTAAATTAATCAATCGGCCATTGTCTTATCCCTTTAGATCCCTGACAAGACAATCATATTAGTCTTAATATACTTTTTTTGTTATTTGTTGAAAATATTAATGTGTCCTAATAAAATATTAGTCAAAGCTTGCAAGAAATTAGGCCGACACATATTTCAAAAATACAATAGACAGTTTCTAGAAATATTTATGCTTTAATAGTACATTACATTTTCTACCATTCAGGGCCTGTTAATGTATTGTAACACTATGGTTATAATGTTTTTAGGAACCGTTTAATGTTACTCATGGAGGAAGGGGACATTGGACTGAATATTACTCTAGTCTCCAAAGTTTTATAATAACGTTTTGTTATTCGGTGCTTATCAACCTTGGGGTCTTTTAGCGATTTTGATTTGTTGAATATTTTAGTTGAGTGTCCAAACGTTTCAACCACTTGTAATCTAAAGATGAGGTAATTTTGTGTATCATCATTAGGCATTTACATTTAGATCCCTGATACGTTATTATTCTTTTATAGTCGCAATGCATTTTTTAGAAAGGCTAGAAAAATGAGTTTCACGCGACTTAGGCTCAGAAAGAATAGCTTTGAATGACCAGTCATTTATATTTTTGCATGGCGATGTTCGTACGAAATATAAATATTTTAGTTAAAGGTTTTTAGACTTTTGACTGTATAATAACTTGTTTGTGTTTATGGGCCAAGGCATGGCATTCCCCTCACAATAATACTATTGATATAATAATCTTGATTGGGCTGTACAAACTAACAGTATTCAAAAATTCTGATGTAAAGAAGATGACATTTTGTTCATCATAATTTGTTTATTTTTTGTTGTCCTATCCCTTAAGACTCCTGTTTTTAAACTATTTTCCATTTTTATAACACTAGCGGTTTCGCCCCTAGCTTCTAGGGGCTTTGCCCGAAGAGGTAATTTAAAAAAAATCAGTACCACTGGTGCAACAACCATCCCATTTTAAAAAAAAATTAGGGGGATTTTTTTTTTGGGGGGGGGGGGCGGTTGTGGGAGTCACAACCCCTCAAAAAATAGCCTAAAATCACCACAGGACCAGTAGGTATATTCCCTGAAGAGTAGAATCCAATCGGATTAGTGGTTACCGAGATCTTAAGGGACAAATTAAAAAACATTATTACTTTATACTATAGGATTATAAAAATAAATCAAATAGATGCAACTATCAATTTGTCTGTCTGTCTATATGTATGTATGTCTGTATTTCTATCTGTCTGTCTGTCTTTGTGTCTGTCATTGTGTCTGTCTTTGTGTCTGTCACTGTGTCTGTCTTTGTGTCTGTCTTTGTGTCTGTCACTGTGTCTGTCTTTGTGTCTGTCTTTGTAACTGTCTTTCTGTCTGTCTTTCTGTCTGTCTTTCTGTCTGTCTTTCTGTCTGTATTTCTGTCTGTCTTTCTGTCTGTCTTTCTGTCTGTCTTTCTGTCTGTCTTTCTGTCTGTCTTTCTGTCTGTCTTTCTGTCTGTCTTTCTGTCTGTTTTTCTGTCTGTCTTTCTGTCTGTTTTTTTGTCTGTCTTTCTGTCAGTCTTTCTGTCTGTCTTTCTGTCTGTCTTTCTGTCTGTCTGTCTTTCTGTCTTTCTGTCTGTCTTTCTGTCTGTCTTTCTGTCTGTCTTTCTGTCTGTCTTTCTGTCTGTCTTTCTGTCTGTCTTTCTGTCTGTCTTTCTGTCTGTCTGTCTGTCTGTCTTTCTGTCTGTCTGTCTTTCTGTCTGTCTTTCTGTCTGTCTTTCTGTCTGTCTTTCTGTCTGTCTTTCTGTCTGTCTTTCTGTCTGTCTTTCTGTCTGTCTTTCTGTCTGTCTTTCTGTCTGTCTTTCTGTCTGTCTTTCTGTCTGTCTTTCTGTCTGTCTTTCTGTCTGTCTTTCTGTCTGTCTTTCTGTCTGTCTTTCTGTCTGTCTTTCTGTCTGTCTTTCTGTCTGTCTTTCTGTCTGTCTTTCTGTCTGTCTTTCTGTCTGTCTTTCTGTCTGTCTTTCTGTCTGTCTTTCTGTCTGTCTTTCTGTTTGTCTTTCTGTCTGTCTTTCTGTCTGTCTTTCTGTCTGTCTTTCTGTCTGTCTTTCTGTCTGTCTTTCTGTCTGTCTTTCTGTCTGTCTTTCTGTCTGTCTTTCTGTCTGTCTTTCTGTCTGTCTTTCTGTCTGTCTTTCTGTCTGTATTTCTGTCTGTCTTTCTGCTTATCTATCTGTCTATTCTATTGGCTTTCTTTCTGCCTGTCTATCTTGCTGTCTATATTGCAGTCTGTCTGTAATGAATGAACACTTATGCATGGTGGCTTACAGCTCAGTTTCTTCCATTGTTGTCTAAATAGAGTTGGGCATTTCCAGGTATTTGAGGATAAGTAATAAGTATATTGTTATAGTTGGGTATTTTCAAGGATAAGAGGATTAGTAAGTTGTTGTTTAAATAGTTGGATATTTTCAGGAATAAGAGTATAGGTATATTGTTTAAATAGTTGGGCATTTTCAGGAATATGAGTATAAGTATATTGTTGTTTAAATAGAGTTGGGCATTTTCAGGAATATGAGTATAAGTATATTGTTGTCTAAATAGAGTTGGGCATTTCCAGGAATAGAGTCATAAGTATATAGTTGTTTATATAGTTGGGTAGGTAACTTTACAAAGTGTCTCAAAAATCAGCCATGTCACGTCATAAAAATGAGGGAGATGAGAGGAAAAGTGAGAAAGAAAATCCCTAAAAAAGAGATGGACAATTCCTCGTTTTTATGACGTCACTTTGAGACACTTTGTAAAGTTACGTTGGGCATTTTCAAGAAGAGAACCATAAGTATAAAATTTAAAATATAATAGCTGAAAAGGAAAATATGTTAATAAAAGAAAGGGCATAATAATAATTACGTGTTACTTCTTATGTCATATGTTAAATAGTTTGAACCAACCAATCAAGATTTAATATATGTGCCCAATTTTCTTAAGCTAACCGGAATTATCGAATTAATTTCATTGCCTAATTTTACTATTCCTTCATTACTGACTTATTCCTGCGACAACAATTAAGCATTTTCTTTGGTGCTTTCCCTTAAATTGCCTAGCAAGCATAGAACCCTTATCTTGAAACAAATTAAAAATAAGTAACGGAGGGGGATTCTATACCTAGGGTGCCGTAACCCTGTGTGACTTCCATTACCCAATATAACCTAACCTAGAAAAAGGTAAACCACTAATACACCTAAAATAACCCCTTAATATATAATTCAATAAAATAAGGTGGGAGGGGTGTTTTAGTGCTCACTGATCGCTTTAAGAGAAACCACCATTTCTTTAAGATATATCTAGCCGCCCCTAGCTAAAATGGGCATGAAAAGCATAAAAAGAAGTGTTTATTATCATAATGATAAACACTTTCTTCATTTATTTACTGTGCACTTTTTATACTTTTATATAGCCACAGGAATCACAGAAGATAAGACAATGGATGATAAATTGATATATGTATTTCCAATGATGATAAATAAAATTTCTCCTTCTGTAGATTAAATTTGAAACCATCCAATCAATATTCAATATACTATGATAGGGTGTTTTGTAAGTCCGACGTCTATCACTAATCGAATTCAAACATCCAACAGACAACCAACTTTTCACAACCTTTGTCTGAAAGTCTTAATTGCGCTTGTGTTGTGACTAAACAATCTTAATTTTTTTTGCACAATTATTATCTTAGAAGACTTGCAAACATTTATTTAAAAAGAAATTACAAGGATACAGTTTTCCTCCTTTGAATCTAAATGTTCTTGTTGGTTACTTTCTTTAAATTAATTTTGCACCCAGCTCAAAGTGACAATATGACAAAAGAAAAAATTGCTGAGAATTTTTTAGCAAATGATATCTCTGCAAGGAAAATTAGTTTTAGGGATCTTAAGGGATAAGACAATGGACGAAAAATTTATGTACAACCCCAATTACAAGTTAGCAAAATCTTGAGTTGCACCCAGCTCAATATGACAAAAGAAAATTTGGCTGAGATTTTTTTTTAGCAAATGATATCTTTATAAGGAGAATTATAATTATTTTTTTCAGCTTCGAAACCGATAAATATCCGCTGTATCAGAACTGGTTCTGATTCATACTAAAAATCATGGATAGTATCGTATTATGGAAATTTTCTTTTAATAATAATATTGAAATCATATTATTAATGCCAGTTGGAACTAATCTTATAATTTTCTTATTATTCTGAAAAGCTGTCTAAAATACGTAAGATAAATAACTATTTAATACACTTTTCATATCTTTTATCCTAAAAGCAAAGCAATAGATAATACATTTATGTAGCAGGATAATCAATAAGTGATAATTTTATCAAAAAAAGTAACTTCTTTACTTACAGATGTTGTCATCCTAGTTTTATGACATATATAATAAATGTTGATATTAAATGCATTAATAAATAAATGCAGTTTTTCTGACTTTTTTATTTAGTTTCGCATCATTTAAACTAAATAAAACAATTAAATAAAAAATTAGAAACTTCTTTGCAACAAATTTTCCTCTCTGTAGGTAATCAAATTAATTTATAATTCGAAGTAGAACAAGGTTTGTTTGTCTGTCTGTCGGTTATAATTGTCATATAATCTCATCAACCGCGCTGGACTGATTAGGTTCTCCTTTTTAGGGAACATTTCTACTTATTATACTTTGATTTAAAATTATATGCTTGGGTTATCCTAATGGTCTATTATCAGCATCTCTGTCTATCTATCTGTACTCTATTATCAGCGTATCTGTCTATGTGTACTCTATTATCAGCATATCTGTCTTTGTGTACTTTATTATCAGCATGTCTGTCTATCTGTCTATACTCTATTGTCAGCATGTCTGTCTATATGTCTGTAGTCTATTATCAGCATGTCTGTCTATCTGAACTCTATTATCAGCATATCTGTCTTTGTGTACTTTATTATCAGCATGTCTGTCTATCTGTACTCTATTATCAGCATATCTGTCTTTGTGTCTGTCTATCTTTACTCTAATGTCAGCATGGGACTTAATTGTTTCGTTTTGTTCAACTCTTCTGATGTGTGCTTTCTTTATACTGCAAATACATGTTGGTATAGACCAATCTTAAATAAGTATTTCGGATTTTAAGATCTAATAAGAAAGTAATAGGATGTCAGTCTTTTTCTATGTTCTTTGTACTAAATCATCTAGCTAATTGCTGAACCGATATGGTTCTCATTTACAGTGAAGCTTCTCTTGTCCTATATAAAGGGTAATGTTGTTTATCATAAGTATTAGTGAAGCATAAAGGTTGATGTTTCTTATTTAACTCTAATATATCCTGTGTAATACAGAAAGAGTATAATTTAGACGTAGCATCAGACCATTCTCACAAAAACCAAGGATTTTTCATTAAAATCTTAACAATTATTTTCAGTTTTAACCAGAGATCTTAAGGGATAAGACAATGGGAGATAAATTGTTGCTGGACAAAGTGTCTCAAAGAATCAGCATTGTGACGTCATAAAAATGTGGGATTATCCATCTCTTTATTAAGGGGTTTTCTTTCCCACTTATACTCTCATCTCCCTCATTTTTATGACATCACATAGCTGATTTTTGAGACACTTCAAATTCAATAAAAGTACCCAAAGTTTTTGAGCCATCAAATAAGAAACCATAATTATAAAACTTTGGGTACCAGTGTAATTTACAGTCTAATGCTAATTTCACCACTAATAATAATGTAATCCTTGTAAAAAATATCAAGTCATCATTTTTAAAAAGGAGAAAACTGCAAAGATGTCTTTTTAGTTTATTATCTTCTCACAATGGATATATAATATACATGGATATATTGACAGGGGAAAATTTGTCGTCAATCTAGGTTGCTAACAAGGGCATTTATTGGTCAGTTCGTTCAGTTGGAGGGGAGGCAATGGGTTAAAAAGGTGGATGGGGGGTATCGTTATTTTATCCAGCTGCGAGCTTCACTTTGACAGAGTACATGAAAATCTGGTGCAACATTTATGTAATAACACATCGATTGTTATCACAAACTATTCTATTTTGTCTCCTCTTTGTTCATTATGATCTCCTAAACAGATGAATAACATACTAGATATTTACAATAGGGAGGGAGGGAACATTGGACTGTAAATTACACTGGTACCCAAAGTTTTATAACAGTATTATCTTATTGGTTCGCTTAAACACTTTGGTTACTTTTATTTGATTTTGATTGGTTAGGTCCGAAAGTTTTCAATCCACATAAAGGGTAATCTTGTTTATTATCATTGGGGATTAATATGATATTATCGTCCAATGTCTTATTCCCTAACATCTGTGAGATATTTACAATAAGGAAATTTTCAGGGATCATAAGGGATAAGACAATGAAGGATAAATTCATATACACCGCCAATAATGTATGACAAAATAACACTTTTTATGATTGTTGATTTAAAGGTTTGGACACTGTAAGTTTGTACAACCCAATCAAGATTTATCAAAAGTCCCCTAAGACCGAATGAGAGAACGTGTTGTATTTAAAACCAGCATAATTTAGAGTGTATACTAGGAAAATATAAAAATAAATAAATATCGTTTACTTAATCCATAATTTTCTAAATTAAAAAAGAAAATTGATTATTTACAAACTAATTTATTTCTATTTTAGAAAGAAGTAGATTTTTTGTCTGTCTGTTAAAATCTCGCTAACCACTGCGCCGATGCTTGGAATGAAGCCATTGAAGCTTTTTGATGATAAGTTTTTGCAATAATTGAATTAAACTGAGAGTGACCCATAAATATTTTTTTTTGTCAAAAACAACTATAGTTTTAATTCTTTTTTAAGTTAGGTTAGGTAAGAACTAGGAAAACCCAAATATTTGTCCACACAGGATTACAGCTCCCCACGAAGGCTGGGTTAGCATTGTTTTAGGGTTAGGCCGGATATCCGGCCATTTTCAATATCAGGCCGGATACCTGATATTGAAACTATCCGAATACTGGATATCCGGCTGATTTTTAATGCTGGATATCCGGTTATACGGTAATTTGTCGGATTTCGAATGTCCGGATATCCGGTATCCGGCCAAACCCTAATTTTTTTTTGTGAAGTTCATATTTCATTTATATATCCTTTTATTCTAGGCCCATTCCAGGGATATTAGGGGTAAGACAATGGACGATAAATTGAATAACTAAAATTATTATAAACAAAATTATCCCTGCTCTAGATTGAAGTTTTTGGTGAAAAATTTTAGACACTTCTAGTTTGTACCATCCAATCAAGATTCAAATAAAAGTCTCCAAAGTTTTTAGGCCAACAAATCAAAGAATGTGTTTATAAAACTAGGGTTGGCAATCCGAATCCGAATCCGGAATTAGAAATCCGAAACCCGCCTCATTTCTAGCCAATTTCGGAATCTGAATCCGGAATCCGTTTTTTATTAGCGGATTCGGATTCTTAATAGGTAGACTAAAATTAGCGTCTTGAGTTTTTTCTTTCAACTCCGCCTTTTTGAAGGCAAAGATTATCATCATTATATATAATATCTTTTAAAATCTGGTTTGATTCTCGTAAGTAAATTATTGTGAACACCAAGAACATTACTTTTTAGGACATATGTAGCAACTAAATTTTTTAATTTAAAAGAAGCCTTTAAAAATTGCTAGAATCCGCCTTTTTTTGGACGGATTCTTGTAAGAATCCTAATCCGAATCCGGTCCAAAAATTTGACGGATTGCCATACCTATATAAAACATTAGGGACCAGAATAATTTCCACTCCAATGTCCCCTCCCTCCCTCCCTCCCTGCCCTGCCCATATCAAAGCTCAACCAAATCAAAAGTATAATTGCTGTTATGGTTTTTACATTTAAGTACCGTGCGAATATAAAAAAAATAAATGGAAAATTAAATTGATTGATAATGAATTCAGACACACCTTATTGATACGCGTATCTTTTCTAATTTGGGGAAAAAGATACTTTGTCTTACATTGACTTATCCCCCTTTAAATGATACTAGCGGCTACACCCCTAGAGGCCTCTAATGTTAGCGAGATCCTTCGGTATACACAAACAGACAGACAGACAGACAGACAGACAGACAGACAGACAGACAGACAGACAGACAGACAGACAAACAGACAGACAAACAAACATACATCATGTTACTTTATTATAAGGATAAACAAGTATGACAACAGCTATAAGTAGCGAAGCAAAAAAAAATAATTGGTAGACAAACGGTCAAAGTAAGTTATAGAGCAGATAAATGTGTCTTCTGTAGCATGACCAACAGACTGACGGACCAAGTTAATGAAATAAACGCAGATAGATATATCTTTTGTAAAATAACTGACGGAGGAACCAACAATAGACTAACATTCTATCTTAAAAAGCATACTAGAAAATCACATTTCCCTCCATAGAGTTACGGATTGAAAAAAGCTGACTGAAGGACAGACAGACAAAGGTTAATTTTACAGTAACTTTCCTTTAAAATAGACTCGCATATTTATGAATTGTATTACAGAGAATGTCGACAAAAATAAAACTTTTAAAACCACATTTGTGGTTTATTTTTAGCTTGGGTTAGGTGAAATAAGGCTTTGAGAGCATTGCCCTCGTAATATTAGAGCTATAATACTAGTTATTTCTCGAATCGTATTATAAACAGTTCTCCGAAGATATAAAAGGTACAATTATAAGATCAAAACCAGTTTTTTTTGTCCCCGAGATGCCGAAGGTACGGGCTAAAAAAATGGTTTTAGTCTTATGATTGTACATTTTTATATTCGTAGAAAACTGGATATAATACGATGCTAGACATAGTTTTTTGGTATTGATGAGAACCGGTTCCTATCCACCGGATTCGAATGAATACGAGAATAGTTATTTCTCACATCGTATTATAAACGGCTTTCCGCGGATATAGAATGTACAATTATAAAATTAAAACTAATTTTTTTAGCCCCGAGGTGCCAAAGGCACCGGCTAAAAAAACTGGTTTTAATCTTATGATTGTACATTTCTATATTCGTAGAAAACTGGATATAATACGATGCTAGACATAGTTTTTTCGTATTCATGAGAACCGGTTCCTATCCACCGGATTCAAATGAATACGAGAAACATTTTTACAATAATTAACTGTGTGTAATCAAAGTGACTTTTTGAACATGGTTACTTCTTTAGGTTGCAATGGGTTAGGTTATATTTGGGTATTGGTTAGCCCCGGGCATTTTCAATTCCTTTAAACGGAGGAGGATAGGGAGAGCCAGAGTTATAAAATTCTACCAATTCCTTTATTTCTACGAGACTAAAAGTGTACTTCTAAATAGTCTTTTCATCGGTTTAACACAATTGATAAAAAAAAGTCTGTTTGAAAATCAAGTACTTGTATAAAAGTAACAGGATGTCTGAAAAGGATTTTCTTTGTAGTGAAGCTTCTTATGAATGTAAAAACAAGATTTATAACGTTTTTTTTGGGGGGGGAGGGTACCTCCACCTTGCCTAGAAAACTCAAGGAAAAATTCTTGCTTTAATCATATCAACTTTTGGGACTTTTATACAGTATGACCCTCGAAAAAGTATCTTTAAGGGTATACAGTCCTTATTTCTTAATGTATCACAAAAAATAGCATTTGTCCTTGTTCTCTGTACATTTCTACACAAACATATATAAAAATTTTTATTTTACCTCCATTAACACCGGAGATTTTTAGAGCTAAAGTTTTGAAAAAGTGACTGAGAAAATTTTTTTTTTGTTTCCCACTATTTTTGGATGGTTACATTATGTCTTTCTGGTAACTGAAGAATGATAAACAAAGAAAAACATGGTAACTAATTATTTCTTTTTATTCCACCAAAAAATATAAATTTTTAAAGGCAAAAAAAAACTACTGAATGAATTGATTATTTGCAAATTTCAGGCTATTAACTTACCCTTATTTAAGAAAAGGATTAATTATGACAGTTGCTCCGCCCCCTTTTTTGACATCTCAATCACTTAATAGGGGGTTAATTAAGCTTTTTAGACTAAAAAATCATTATAATGTAATTTTATTTTCCTTATAACTTTTTTGTTATTAAAGTTATGATTATGAAACAAAAACAATATTCCTGCTATATTCATAAAGATTTATTTGTTTTTTTTTAATCTAAAACAATTTTGCCTTATAAGTATGTTTTTAAAAATATCATTACACAAGAAAGACTCAAAAATATGTGTAAAAAAAGACTTTTAACTTAAAACCTAAATTTTTTGTTTCATTTTTGTATAAAGTTTCTGCTAGTAACAAAAATAATAGGATTTCTATCTTAATTTTGCCAAAAAAGTCAATTTATGTTAAATTTACTTTTTGCTCAGTCACTTTTTCAAAACTTTAGCTCTAAAAATCTCCAGTGTTAATGAAGGTAAAATTAATTTTTTTATATATGCTTGTGTGGAAAAAATTACAGAGAACAAGGACATATGCTATTTTTTATGATACATTAAGAAATAAGGGCTGTATACCCTTAAAGATACTTTTTCGAGGGTCATACTGTATAATGTTGATTGGGTTGTACAAACCTTCAGTGTATACACTTTTACACCAATAATTCTAATCTACAGAAGGGTTAGTTTTGTTTATCATGTTCAGGGGTACACGGAAATTTTTATTCATTGTCTTATCCCTCAAGAATCTTAAATGTGTAAGGAAATTTTTTATCTTCAGTGACAAAAAACTGTTCGCTAGTTTTAAGAATACATAAAAAGAAACGAAAGCAACAAGGATGACAACATCCATAAGTAGCGAAGCACAAAAAAAGATGGATTGAGAAACGGACAAAGTGAGTTAAGATTAGGGTTGGGCCGGATATTCGGCCATTTTTAATATTCGGCTGGGTACCACGTATCGAAACTATCCGGATAGCGAATATCCGGCTGTTTTTTAATGCTGGGTAACCGATTATCCGGCAAGATATTTGGAAATTTGACGGATATCAAACGTAAGCCAGATAACCGGCTGGATACAGGATATCCGGCGTTACAAATTAGCCGGATATCCGGTATCCGGCCAAAAAAAGGATCCGGCCCAACTCTAGTTAAAACTTACAGACCGACGGACGAAGTAAACTTTAAACTATAAAATGTCAGATATCTATCTTCAATAGCAGCCAGAAAATTCACATTCTGTGTTAGGTACTGACGGACGTACAGACATATGGAGTAGCTTCGCTACTAAAAAAAGTGTACACAGAAAAGTACTTTATTTTAAGTTAACGAAGTTTTTTTGTGAAGCTAATTTAGTAAATTATCTCGATAATGACCAATTTTCTTACCAAGGGATCTTAAGGGACAAGACAATTGAGAATAAATTGATTAATACATTCCCAGTGATGATAAATAAAATTACCCCTTATGTAGATTAAAGTTAAAGATTCAAAAAATTTGTTCGGAACCAACCAATAAATAATAAATAATAGCAACCAACGTCTTTTAGCCAACGAATATGATAATGCTGTTATAAAAACTTTGGATACCGGTGTAATTTAGAGTCCAATGTCCCCTCCCTCCCTTCTAAGTAGTACAAACAACCAACTTTCTTATTCCGACTTTCAGGATGTACTAAGGTAATAACAATTAAACAAGGATGACAACATCCATAAGTAATAAAGCCCCCCCGCAAAAAAAACGTGGATGGAATATGCAAAAACTTTAAAAAATCAACGTTTATGCCTTTAGAAGCATGAATGACAAACAGACGGACAAAACAATGTATAAATTAGATAATCATTCATAAGAATCTTCACTGAAAATTTCAGCTGTCACAAAGTGAATTATAGAGGAGCTTCACTGCTTTTTGGTAAGGTGTATCTTCACAAGGAATCAGCAAACTATCTTTAGTAGTAGCTGAGAAAACATTTATAGAGTTACTGACGGACGGACGAATAAACGAACGGTCGGACAGACAAAGTAAATCATATAGTTGCTTCAGTACGACAACTTTCATTATTTTTGGCATCTTTTTTATTTGAAAAAATAAATCTTTAACTATGTGATTTTTTAACAAGCTTACATGAATTATTTAGGATACGTGCTTAGCTTCATAAATAGAATCGTAGCTACTTTATAATTCTGGTAAATACGTACGTCAGTTCATAAAAGCAATTTTTGATTATTTTCCATACATTTTAGGACTTGATTATAGAGATGCTTCGTTATAACAATGTACTTTGTTGTCCTAGGAATCAGTATTCCAAAAATCAGACCAATCGGATAATTCTATCACATAAAATTTGATGTTAAAAAGTAAAAAAAACAACATGTTTAAAATGGATGTACGGACTTTCTGGTAATGAGTTGCTTCGCTTTCTAATTCGTAACTAACTCATATAGGTATCATCATGCAAAGTTTGAAATCGATAGTACAATTTTAAAATGACTAAATTAACGAAAAGAGCTATCCATTACATACGGACGGACGGACGTACGGACCGACCCTAATTATAGAAAAGCTTCGCTTTTAAAAATATAAGGAATCTTAAAGGATAAGACAATGAACAATAAACTGATCTACATTCGCAAAAATGTATTAACAAATACTTCTTTTGTTGATCAAATATTAGTTAAAAAGTTAGAACACTGATAGATTGAACCGACCAATCAAGATATAATTAAATAACCCAATTGTTTTTAAGCTAGCAAATTAAAGAGCTTATTTATGTATAGAACTTTGGATACCATTATATTTTACAGTGCATTGTCCCCTCCCTCACTGAAAAATATATATATTTTTGTAGTTGGGGATCATTTTAATATTTATTTTATGCTTAAATTAATGCTTTTTTTCATTCTTGTTTTAAGAGTACAAAGAAATTTACTCATGAGAAAGTAAGTTGTTCTCATTTTAACGACTATTTCAAAAATGTTTTTGTACTGTTTGTAATTTTAATTATGTCATAAAAAAACCTCAATTGTTTTTTGTAAAAAAATATTTGAAACTATTGATTTTATTGTCAGTATCAAAATATCATTGAAACTGAAGACTAAAAAGTATCTATCTATCTATCTATCTATCTATCTATCTATCTATCTATCTATCTATCTATCTATCTATCTATCTATCTATCTATCTATCTATCTATCTATCCATCCATCCATCCATCCATCCATCCATCCATCCATCCATCCATCCATCCATACATCCATCCATCCATCCATCTATCCATCCATCCATCCATCCATCCATCCATCCATCCATCCATCCATCCATCCATCCATCCATCCATCCAACAATCCATCCATCCATCCATATACCCATCCATCCATCCATCCATCCATCCATATATCCATCCATCCATCCATCCATCCATCCATCCATCCATCCATCCATCCATCCATCCATCCATCCATTTATCCATCCATCCATCCATTTATCCATCCATCCATCCATTTATCCATCCATCCATCCATCCATCCATCTATCTATCTAAAAAGTATCTATCTATCTATCTATCTATCTATCTATCTATCTATCTATCTATCTATCTATCTATCTATTTATCTATCTATCTATCTATCTATCTATCTATCTATCTATCTATCTATCTATCTATCTATCTATCTATCTATATATCTATCTATCTATCTATCTATCTATCTATATATCTATCTATCTATCTATCTATCTATCTATCTATCTATCTATCTATCTATCTATCTATCTATCTATCTATCTATCTATCTATCTATCTATCCATCCATCTATCTATCTATCTATTCTATCAATCTACCTGGTATTCATGGTCGACCTCATCCTTGATCTTGAAGAACTCCTTGACAATATTGGTTAAGGAGAACCAACTCTTATCTATCTATCTATCTATCTATCTACCTGGTATTCATGGTCGACCTCGTCCTTGATCTTGAAGAACTCCTTGACAATATTGGTGAAGGAGAACCAACTCTCGTCATTATTCTGTTGCTTGCCCAGGGTCGAGAGTTTTGTCTCGTCGTCGTTTTCCTAAATTAAAATCAAATTTATTTTGAGATAATACAAAAGTTTAAAACAGCACGTTTAAAACATGTATCACTCCACTGAAATAAAAAATACTTTGACTCTATACTGTATCATTTTCAATTAATCCGAAAAAAAATTTCCAGACTGGTTGAAAAAGTGTCGTCTAAAACTTTTTTCTATCCATCTGTTATGGGCAATATTTTTGTCGGTTGAGAGAGTATAACATATTGATGCTGTCAAAAAGTTTTGTCATTATAATGGCAAAAAAAGTATGTAGATCAACTAAGAAATGAATATTATCAAAATAATATTTTTAAAAGCGAAGCTTTTCTATAATCCGTCCGTACGTCCGTCAGTCCGTAAAGGATAGCTTTTTTCGTTAATTTAGGCATGTTAGAATTGTCGTATCGATTCAAACTTTGCATGGTGATTCCTTTGGTAGTTAGGTACGATTTAGAAAGCGTAGCAACTCTAATCATTACCAGAATGTCCGTACGTCCATTTTAAACATGTGGATTTTTTTTACTTTTTTAACAACAAATTTTCATGTGATCTAATCATCCGATTGATCTGATTTTTGGTATATTAATTCCTGGGACAACAAAGTATAATTTTATAAGTTTTTCAACAAATTTACTTACAATTTTGGTTCGACTCTTATACATTTATATTTTGATTATTCAGTTCTGACACTATACAAATGTTAATGTCCGTTTGTCCTACCGTTTCAGTGCTTCGATTTTATGGATGTTGTCATCCTTGTTAAAATAACATGGACATACACACATTTTTTATGGACATACACACATTTTTAGGACTTGATTATAAAGTCTGTAAGTTTTTTAATATGTCCGATCATAACATTGCAAGTATTTGGCCATAACTCTGTCTAAAATGTTTTTAAAACATACCTTTTTCGACCCAAGATACTGAAATAGTTTATTTGTAAGCCAAAGTATTCAGTTTTAAAACTGTTTTAGTATCTTGGGTCGAAAAAGGTCTGTTTTAAAGCATTTTTGACCGAGTTATGGCCAAATACTTTCTGCTTCTATAAAAATGGATTCAACTCCCCAACTGTAAAAATAACAGGATGCCTCTCTGACTGTCTTTACCGAAACCGCCGCTTGACCGATTTTAACTTATTCAATCCCTTAAAATTTCAGGCGTCTATCTTGAAATGGAGTCGAGAAAATCCCTGAAAACGTTTCAGACGGACATACAAACGGACGGACATTTTAAATTATAGAGTAGCTTTGCAATTAAAAATTGTAAGATACATATTAACAAAAATTTCAAAGCATTTTTAGACAATCAGACATTAGAAAGCATAAAACCAGATAATAATAATAAATTCCAATATTTAGGATATTTATACAAAATTGAATTGTTTTATTGCATTTACATTATGTGATTTTTAAAAAACAAGGATGACAACATCCATAAAAGCGAAGCACTGAAACGGTAGGACAAACGGACATTAACGCTTGTATAGTGTCTGAACTGAATAATCAGAATATAAAAGTATAAGAGTCAAAGCAAAATTGTAAGTAAATTTGTTGAAAAACTGCTTGATATAGGATAATGTTTAAGGACATACTTACATTTTTAGGACTTGATTATAGAGTTGCTTCGCTTATAATATTGTTCTTTGTTGTCTCAGGAATTAATATACCAAAAATCAGATCAAACGGATAAATAGTTCAGATAAAAATTTGTTGTTTAAAAAGTAGAAAAATCAACATGTTTAAAATGGACGTACGGACATTCTGGTAATGATTATAGAGTTGCTACGCTTTCTAAATCGTACCTAACTACTACAGGAATCATCATGCAAAGTTTGAAATCGATAGGACAATTCTAACATGCCTAAATTAACAAATAAAGCTATCCGTTACGGACGGACGTACGGACCGACCCTAATTATAGAAAAGCTTCGCTTTTAAAAATAGTGCGTACCATTTATACAACTGTCTTCTTCTCTTAAATGATAAAACGCATTTTTAAAATTAAACTTAATAAAGTTTCTTTTAATTTCATTTTTTTGTGTCATTAAATCGATATGAAAATAAAATCATAATTAGATCATTCGGTACAAACATACAGACAGACAAACAGACATCCTCTTACTTTTATATATAGATAAAACAAGGATGACAACATATATAAAAGCGAAGCACTGAAACGGTAGGACAAATGGACATTAACACTTGTATAGTGTCCGAACTGAATAATCATAATATAAATGTATAAGAGTCAAAGCAAAATTGTAAGTAAATTTGTTGAAAAACTGCTTGATTCAGGATAATGATTATGGACATACTTACATTTCTATGACTTGATTATAGAGTTGCTTCGCTTATTACATTATACTTTGTTGTCCCAGGAATCAATATACCAAAAATCAGATCAATCGGATGATTAGATCACATAAAAATTTTTAAAAAAGAAAAAAAATCAACATGTTTAAAATGGACGTACGGACATTTTGGTTATGATTATAGAGTTGCTACGCTTTCTAAATCGTACCTAGCTATTAAAGGAATCACCATGCAAAATTTAAGTCGATAGGACAATTCTAACATGCCTAAATTAACAAATAAAGCTATCCGTTACGGACGGACGTACGGACGGACCGACCCTAATTATAGAAAAGCTTCGCTTTTAAAAATATATGAATATGGTAGTTTTTGTTCTTTATTTGAACTGTGTATTTGTATAGGTACATTTGAAATCACACAAATTAGTAATTAATTAGAAAGTTTGATTATAAATTTAAAAATAATTGTTTGCTATCGGTGAATAGGAACCGGTTCTCATCCATACGAAAAAGAACTCTGTCTTCTAGCATCGTATTATATCCAGTTTTCTACTAAAATAAAAAATTACAACCACAAGATTAAAACCAGTTTTTTAATCCCATGACTTTGGCATCTCGGGGCCAAAAAACTGGTTTTAATCTTATAATTGTCAATTTTATATCCGCAGAAAGCTGTTTATAATACGATGCTAGATATCCTTATAATAAAGTAACAATATGTTTTTCTGTACCACTGAAGGATCTCGCTAACCACTGAATCGGTATGGTTCTCCTTTACAGAGTAGCTTTTTATGGTTCCAGGGAAGGTTTTTAACTAATATAAAGGAGGGTACCACCACCCTCCTAAAAGATATCGTCCTTAGAAAATTTGCCCACAACCCCAAATAAAAAAAATATTTTCCCCCTGTGAAAAAAAAATATTTTTCTTTTTAAATCTTAGTTGGGTTATCGAATCAACTCCTCCCTCCTCAAGTGCCCCTAGAGGCCTCTAGGAGCGTAACCGCTAATAACTATTATCTTATTGAATGTTAGACAGCTTTATTTGTATATAAAATGAAGCCTCGGGCTACCAAAACTGGTATTAATTTTTTATTTTCATATTCGTGGAAAATCGGCTGTAATACGATGCTATTTATGATTTTCAGTATGGATATTATAGAATACGTCAATATATTGAAAGTGGAAAGTTTGTCGTTAATTTAGCTTGTTTTTCCTTCTTCGTTCTTCATTTAATGATGTTTTTATGGTTTCTAAATTACTTGAGGTTTGACACAATTTTTTTGTAAAACCTCAAGTAATTTAGAAACCAACATTTTGTCCCACTTAAATTATTCAAATATCACATAGGGTCTTTCTAAAAGTAAAGATATTGATCAAATAAGAAAACAACAAAAAAGGGCAATAAGGATTATTGAAGGTGCTAATTATAATGCGCACACTGAAATTTTGTTTGGACAATCTAAAATCTTAAAATTGGATGATTTAGTAAATTTAAACATTATAAATTTTACAAGTAAATTTTTTCGTAAGAAACTCCCAGAAAGCTTTAATAACATGTTTGAAGTTCTTTCTTCTCAGAGATAAAAAAAGTTACTGATAAGTATACATAAAACAAAACATCTTGAATATTTTCCAGCAGTGTCATTTCCAAAATGAAATAAGGCTTTCAGGCTCTGTAAAGAAATCATTGTTAATGATTACTAAAGATTATTTTTCAACTTATAAATCATTTCATTGCAACAAAAGAAAATGCCTTTCCTGTAAGAAATAAAATCTTTACATTTTTCTGTAACTTTAAATAGTTATTTAGTCAACCCACTTAATTATTAATCTATTTATCTATTAAAGCCAATCAGGGGCGACCAAGCTTTTTTATTTGGGGAGGGTAAAATTTTTTTAAAGGGGTGGTAATTTTTTTTTGGAGGGGGGGTAAAATGCGCGGGGTAAAATTTTTTAGGGGGGTAATTTAAATACTATTTAATATTTAGTGGTAATTGTTTGGGGGGGTAAATACCCCCTCCTAAATGGTAGGGGTAATTTTAAATGACTGGGGTAAAATGAAAAAAAATCGTTTTTTTTTTTTTTTGGGGGGGGGGTAATCCCCACTTTACCCCCCCCCCCCTTGGACGTCCTTGATGCCAATCCTAATAAAAAAGTATAAGTATTTCTTTGTGTCTGTCTATCTTGCTAAACGCTGATCCAATATGGCGCACCTTAGCAGTGTAGCTGCTTTCCATAGGTTTTTGGAAGGATTATAGCTATTTTAAGATAAAGAACAAAAAAGAGAAAGAAGTTTGTGAAACAAAAAAATATTAATAAAAATATTTCTCTTACAGCAGACCAACCGACCGACGGACAGACAAGTTAAAAATTCTGGAAGTGAGATCAGGTTCTCAGAGTAAATTTTCTAGTTTTGTTGGTCAAAAAAGACAAAATGGTTTAGTTTTGTTTGTAGCTGTCACCCTAGTAGTTGCAACTGCATATTATGAACATTACTGATGGCTGGCAGCTGAAATTATAAAATTTCAGGCGGTAGCCGTTTGCTTAAAAAGAGAAGCAAAATGCTGCTACTACTGCCGAGCCTTGTGAAAAGAAAACTGAAAATGATATTTCTAACTTTTAAATCAGCTACTTTACACAAATTATTACACAAAAAGATGATGATTATATTTAAGTGTCCTTGATAGTTGACAAGATATTAAAATTCAAGTGGATCCAAAAAGGTTGATTTTTCTTTTTAAAAGAATGTCCTTGGTTTCTATATAGGATTCAAAAGAAAAGAATAGTTATTTCTCGCATTATAGTTTATATTCGTATTATAAACGGCTTTCCGCTGGAAAGCTGGATATAATACGATGCTAGACATAGTTTTTTTTCGTATGGATGAGAACCGGTTCCTATCCACCGGATTCGAATGAATACGAAAAAAGTATTTTCTTACTCAAAGAAAAGGTTGAGAATGTAATTTTTTCGCTCTGATTGCGATTCATCACCGCTGGATTATAACCGGTTTGGACCCGTATTGTATTCGCCCCTAGCATCTAGGGGCTTCGCCCCAAGAGGTTTGAACAACCTATTTAAATTTAAAAAGAAAAAGAAAAAAAATTGGTGGGGGGGAGGAGAATTTTTTTTTATATTTTTTTTTTGGGGGGGGGGGGTTGGGGGTGTCCCAAGAAAATAGCTAAAACCATCACAGGACCAGTAGGTATATTCCCTGAAGAGTAGAGCCCAATCGGTTCAGTGGTAACTGAGATCTTAAGCTTCAGACAGACAGACATCGTACTACTTTGTATTATAGATAGATATTTTACAAATGATTAAATTGGAATTAATCCCAAAATTTTTAATTTTAATTTTCGTGGAAAACTTTCTATAAAACTATAGTAAAACTACTTTTATTTGTCCTTTAAAGTTGAGAAGGTTTAAAAAATCAAGTGGACTTAAAAGGATGATTTTTTTCATTTTCTTTTTATAGGACAAGTCCTTGGTTTCTAAAAAAGAATTATAAGTTTTTCTTTTAGAAATTTGAAATATAAATTTACCTCAAGATTTTCTTCATTGTCCGATTTTCCCATTTGTTTGATTGAGTCGATTAGATCACTGAAATATAAACATTAATTTAATAAAATTAGTTTTTTTATGCTATAAACATAAATATTTGAAGGATAGAGGGAAGGGGGGAGGGGGGGGGTTAATAGGCCTTCACTTTAAATTTTAGTTTTAAAAAATGAAAAATGGGGTGAGGAGACATATTTTTCTCTTGGGAGGGTAATGGAACCCTTTCATAAATAGTTATAAACCTTCCTTATGGGAAGCAAGATTATAAAGGAAAACCATATCGGTTCAGCGTTTTGCGAGATCTTTGGCTACATATAGACAGAAAGACATCCTTTTAATTTTATAAATGGATTTTTGGCTAGGACCCTATAGGACTATATAGACATATGAGGGAAGGGGGGAGGAGGATTTCTGTGAATTTTAGTTTTAAATAAAAAAATAAAAATTAGGGGTGGGGGGAGAAGGAAGTATTTTTTATGGGCTAATTTCTCTTAAGATATTTTGTTAAAAAATTATATATAGAAACTGTGTATTTAAAAGTAGTAAACTTTTTTTAACTTTTCACTTATGAAAATTGCATTTCTAGTAATTTCTCGGAATAAGTTTTACAACTTCTTTAGAAAGCATTTAACGACGGCATAGAAAAATAAAAAGTCATCGTGTAGTTGTCAGGGTTTATACGTATGAGGCATATGGAGAAGAAAAGATATTTTTAAAGGGACGGGGGATTGTAAATTTTAATGGTACCCAAAGTTTTATAAAAACGTTGGCGGCTCATAAACTTTTGGGTACTTTGATAGAATTTTGATTGGTTAATTCCAAAGAAGTAGTGTCCAAACTTTTCAACCAATGGAGAAGGTTTAATTTTATTTATAATCATTGGGAATGTACATCAATTTATCGTCCATTGTCTTTTCCCTTAACCCTTACAGATCGGGGGGGGGGGGGGGGGGGCTCAAAGAGCCCCCCCCTCTAGTTTTTTCAGTCTCATTTTTTTTGTAGGTAAGATGGAGAGCTGTAACTTCATGACTTTTTAAGTTTAGTAATTATACGTCGGCAAGAGTTGATTTTATTAGGATATCTGGTCTGTGTCGGTCGTGGTGTCCGGTCAAAGTCGGTTGGGTAGCAAAAAAAATTAGAAAAAATTCTAAATAAATCTTAATTTCTACATTATGACTTTTGTGTATAAGGTAGAAACCTATAATTTTTTTGGTGAATACTTAGATATCAATGACCTTCTGAGAAAAGTGGTTTTATGACCGTTTGACCGCTCCCTGACCGACTTTATGACCGATTTTTGTCCGGCTTTTACTACAGATATAAATCATGAATATCGTGGCTTCTATCACAGCTAGAGACCTATAATTTTTTTTGGTAAATCCTTGAGCAATAATAAACAGATGAAAATAATAATTTGCGCCGCCAACCGCCGTTTTACCGCCGTAACCGCCGAAAATGGCGGTTTCCGGTATTTGCCGTTTTTCGGCGATGATCAGAAAAAGTAATTTTTTTGTTATGAAAAATAAAAATTCGTCCTAAAATTTGGTCATCCTAGCTGCAAAATTGGCCGTTTTACAGCTGCTTTAAAATTTAGCGGCTGGCCGCTAAAAAGCGGCTAAGGAGTGGTCTGACTGCTATGACTAGAAAAAGTAATTTTCTCTAAAAATACACATGAACCACCAGAAAAAAGTTTTACGTCTTTATCTGTACCAGGAGCCGAGATAGAGGGGGGGGCTCTTTGAGCCCCCCCCCCGATCTATTAAGGTGGGAATTGGGGCCCGATCTGTAAGGGTTAAGCACAATTTAATTTTAAATAATATTGGATGGCTCAAAATGTAAAGAGTATCCATTGCAAAGAAATTTGAAATACAATATTCCTATCCTCCTGATATTTTATTATTTTATTTTTGTGGTTGTATAATGAAAAATTCGTATATCCATAAAACTGTTGTAAAATCTACTTGGGGTAACATATGTTTATCATACTAGGGTGGGGATGGTTATCTGAAGATATTATTGTATTTATAAAACTATTATAAAATCTACTAAGGGGTAACATATGTTTATCATACTAGAGTGGGGATGGGTTGTCTTAAAAAAACTATTGTAAAATCTGCTAAAGTAAAGTTTTTATAATAGTTATTCATCGCATCGTATTATAGGCAGCTTTCCGCGGATATTAAAATGAAAAATTATGAGATAAAACCAGTTTTCTAAGCCCCGAGGAGCCTAAAGCCCAAAATAACAAAACTGGTATCAATATTATGATCTTCATTTTAATATTCGTGGAAAATTGTCAGTAATTTGATGCTATATTTGTTTTTTTCACTATGGCTTGGAACCGGTTCTGATCCAGCGGATATTAATCAGTTTGGAAGACTTACTGGAATACTTATTCCTGTGCATTCTGCATCTAAAGACCAAATTTGCAAGTCAAGATAATTTCCTCTGCAATTTACACAATATTGCAATATTTTCAGGGATAAAGGGAAAGGATAATAGAAGATTAATTGAATAAATAAGGTGACTTAAAGCTTGGATTAATTGTTAAAAGCTAAGCTTTTCTATAATTAGGGTCGGTCCGTCCGTACGTCCGTAACGGATAGCTTTTTTCGTTAATTTAGGCATGTTAGAATTGTCCTATCGATTTCAAACTGTGCATGGTGGTTCCTGTAGAAGCTAGGTACGAGTTAGAAAGCGTAGCAACTCTATAATCATTACCAGAATGTCCGTACGTCCATTTTAAACATGTTGATTTTTTTTACATTTTTAACAACAAATTTGTATGTGACCTAATTATCCGATTGGTCTGATTTTTGTTATAATGATTTCTGGGACGACAAAGTACAATATTATAAGCGAAGCAACTCTATAATCAAGTCCTAAAAATGTAAGTATGTCCATAAACATTATCCTGTACCAAGCAGTTTTTCAACAAATTTACTTACAATTTTGCTTTGACTCTTTTACATTTACATTCTGATCTAGCTAACCTCTGGACCGATATGGTTCTGCTTTATAATGTCGCTTCTTATGGGTTCTGGGAAGGGTTATATCTATTTGAGGAAGGTTAACCCCACTCTTCCGAGAGAAATAGAAAAAATGACCGCCAAAAAATTATTGCGCAACAAATTATTAGGCCATTTACCTATCCCCGCACCCCTGAGAATTCCTAAAATAATGAGGACTTGCATATTTTTTTATGGCCAATTGTGTTGCGAAAAAAAGTAAGAAATTAAATATCTCAAGGGAAAAGACAATGGACGATAAATTGATGTACAATGATAAAAAAATTATTCTTTTTCTAGATTAAAATTATTGGTTAAAAAGTTTGTACACTATTAGTGCACACCTTAACCAAAAAGTGTGCAAAGTTTATGAGTTAACGAACAAAAGAGCATAGTTTTAAAACTTTGGGTACCTGTGTAATATCTAGCCCATGTTCTGTTACCTCAATACTTCTTACAACTTTGAACTGACAAAGCCCAATCCGTCCCATTTTGAGCAAGACGATTCCCTTTTCTCTTACCTCTTTAGAAGAGATTTTCTTACCCCCCTTCCCTTTTTCTTTTCCCTTTATATGACGTCATATAGGAATCATCTTGCTCAAAAGTGGGACTGATTGGGCTTCGTCCTTTGAACTTGCATGTACTTTTATTTTTGTAATAGCGAAGCTACTTTATAATATACTTTGTCTGTCCGACAGTTCGTCCGTTCGTCGGTCAGTATCACTATATGGAAAACGATATTAACTCATTTACAAATAAAGTTTTTCCGTGGTTCGCTGTTTATGGATGTTGCCATCCTTATTCTTTGTTTATTTTACAACTGAGAAATTTTGGTTATTATATGTTTAAAAAGCATGCAATTAGCTAAACCTTAATTTTCTTTAAAAATGCATTTAAAAACCTTTGTACTTAGTAAATGTACTTTAAAGTAAAAAGTGTACATTTACAGAAATTTTAGACGAAGGGTTGGACATTAGATATAATAATGATATACGAAGAAAATTTTGAAAATCGGACCAAAAACATCAAAGATTTTGAGATAAATGTGAGAAATATAAAAATAGCCAAAGACCTGCCAAAAAGCAGAGGGAGAGAGAGAGAAAAAAGAGAAATATGACAAAGGAAGCAATACTAGAAAATGTAACAAAAATAAATTGTCATAACTGTATATTAGTTATCTATCGCATCGAATTAGAGACAGCTTTCCACGGCTATCAAAATGCCATATTATAAGATTTAAACCATTTTTATTATGGCTAACAAAACTGGCAATAATTTTGGGATTTTTATTTTAATATTCGTGAAAGATTGTCTGTAAAACAATGCTATACATAATTTTTCATTATGGCTGAAAACCGGTTCTAATCCAGCGGATTTTAATCGGTTTCGAAGCCATACTGGAAAATTAATAATTACCTGGTTTCAGACTTGCCCAATTCTTCTATTTTAACCTCGAAATCGTCCAAACCTAACAAGCAAAAAAATAATAAGAAAATTTTTAAAATTTTGATGAAGAAAATCAAACATATTTGACATTTTCCCATATGGTATCTAGCAAGCATAAAACCCCCTCCCTTATTTTGAAATAAATTGAAAAAAAGGGGAAGGGATGGTTGTTTTAATTTTATCTTAGGTTAGGTTATATTTGGTACAGGGTAGCCCACAAAGTAAAAGCATTGGTTATAACCTCCTACCCATATTTTCAATTCATTAAAAAAATAGAGGATGAGGAAGGGTTTTCTTTGCTCGCTAGGCATTTTTAGGGAAAGCAGCTCAGATATTTTGATAAAAAAATAGATAAAAAAAATTTGATATGATAGATAGAAAGAATTCATAGAGATATGAAATGAATTGATAGATAGATAAACATGATATATGAAGTATGTATATAAATATATGAAATATGGGATTATGATATGTGATGTGTGGATATATGATATATGGATATATGAAATATTTTTTTTATGATATGATAAATGAAATATGATTTTTTATATGATATATGAAATATGACTTTATGATATGATATATGAAATATTATTTTTATATGACAAATAAATGAGTATGATATATGAATAGAAATTATTTAAATGAAGTTTATTTTAATATGATAAAAAAAGATATATGATGTTACAAACTTCCTAAATTTAAATTAAAAGCTTTTTGATTAAACCCTAGTATTATAATTATTTATCATATCGTATTATAGACAGCTATTCGCGGAAAGTAAAATAAAGAATAGTTATTTCTCGCATCGTATTATAAACGGCTTTCAGCGGATATAGAATGTACAATTATGAGATTAAAACTAGTTTTTTTAGCCCCGAGGTGCCAAAGGCACCGGCTAAAAAAACTGGTTTTAATCTTATGATTGTACATTTCTATATTCGTAGAAAACTGGATATAATACGATGCTAGACATAGTTTTTTCGTATGGCTGAGAACCGGTTCCTATCCACCGGATTCGAATGAATACGAGAAAAAAATATTATATGATGTAACAAAATTCCTAAATTTAAATTAAAAGCTTTTTGATTAAACCCTAGTATTATAATTGTTTATCACATCGTATTATAGACAGCTATTCGCGAAAAGTAAAATAAAGAAAAAGAATACTCTATCTTTTTTGTCACCGAGGGACTGAAGGCCTTAGCCAACAAAACTTTTTATTATTTATTTTGTAATTCGGGAAAAATGTTCATTATACATGATCATTCTGAATAGGGAAGAATCGGTTCTAATTTACCGAATATTAGAAGCCCTAATGAAAAATAAAAACCTGAGGTTTCGAAGGGGTTCCAGTCCGCGTCATAACAAAGAGTTTAATAAGTTTACCTTTGGGAAGAACCATTAGGGCAGTATGGATATTGTATAAAGGAGCTATTAGTATATTTAACATAATAAATTAATATAATAATCATGAATATAACCTTTGGCTTCACCCCTAGCAGATGGAGGATCTCTATTCGAAGGGTTAGGTAGAAAATTGAATCCGAGACTTAATTAAATAGCCTAAAACTATCCAAGAAGCCGTGTTAAAGTTTCCATTAAAGAAAAACTTAATCAGAGGTGAATTCTTAAAAAAATATTTTGGCTCAATGCCTCACTAAGATAGTGAGGCAAAACTATCCCCTCTAAATTTTTAGGAAGCCTCACTAATTTTAGTGAGGCAAAGAATTTATATTAAGACAAAAGTTCTATATAAATATTAAAAATACTTAAACATAATTAGTAAAATAATAGATTATATACGTTTCTAAACAGTATAATAGTTATTTATCATATTGCTATATAAATACCTAGCTTTCCGCGGATATAAAAATGTACAATTTAATAATACCATATTTTTAAAATATTCATAGAAAACAGGCTAGAATACAATACTATACATAATTCTACAGTATGACTAAAAACTGGTTCTAATCCACCGGAAATCAATTGGTTTCGAGGCTATACTGTAAATAAGATAAATGATCTACAATATAGGTATAATAAAGTTATAATTCAATAATTATTTTCATATTTTCATATAACAATAATTTATCCTATAATATCAGGGATGGAGGGGACATTAAAAAATAAATTACACTGGTACCCAAAGTTTAATAACTACGTTATCTTACTTGTTTGCTATTAACCTTTGGGTATTTTATGACTTAAAACAATTAGTGTCCAAGCTTTTGAACCAACAATTTTAATCTTCATAAGAGATACTTTTTAAAAATCATTCAGAATGTATTATCGTCCATTGTCTTATCCCCTAAGATCCTTGTCTAACATAAAGTCCCAACTAATTACCTCTTACTAATTCAAAATTAATTATCATTAAGAAAGTTATTTGGCAGATTCCATCAAAGTGCTTGACGAGCACAGGAACCCCCCCCCCCCACCCGCCTAATTTGTAAGTAATTTGAAAATAAGAAAGGGGGTGGGGGTACTTTGGTTTGTTAGGGCACCGCAATTAAACCCCTCCCCTCCCCCTTAATAAATAAAATTGGGTAAGGGGGGGATTTGAGTGCTCCAAAGGCACCTAGAGGGAAAGCACTGATTATTCTCTATTCTCACCAATTATTATGTCATTTGAGGGTAAACTTTCACTCAAGTCCAATTCTCTCTACAATATTATCAGTTGAAATATTAGTATTTTCATTTAAATTTTATCTTTTATAGTTAAGAGAGGGGACATTGGGCTATTTATTACACTAGTCCCCAAAGTATTACAATAATGTTTTTATATTCGATGGTTTAACAACTTTGAGGAATTTAATGAATTTTAATTGGATGGTTGATTAAGTTAAGTATCCAAACATTTCAACCACTAATTTTAATGTACAGAAGGGGTAATTTTATGTATTATCATTGGGGATGTACTTAGCTTGTTCGGCCATTGTCCTATCCATTTAATTCCCTTATTAGTTCTTTTTTTGTGCCTGTTTTGGGGCAAATGCATTATTCTTTCTTAGCAGCACTTTAACGTCTTTAAAATCGCGCAAGGAGGGAGGGGGAATTGAATTATAAATTATACTGGAAACCAAAGTTTTATAAATAATTTTACCAAAAACTTTAGATTTTTAATTGATTGGTTTGTTCAAACTAGCAGTGTCAAACAAATATACGTTTTTTCTTCTTATTTTGTTTATCATAAATAGGGATGTACATCAACTTATCTTCTATTGTCATATCCCTGAATATCATTACAATTACGACGGAGACTCGAACCCACAACCTTTAATCTTTTAATATAAATATCAACTGTCCTTTTTTCTCTTTTTCTGGTTGATAATTTGGATGTATAGAAAATAGGTCGCGGCTGCTAAAGCTGCTAAAAGCAGCGGCAACTAATTATTTAATTAATGGGTTATTTTTTTTAAGATAGTAAAAATTTTAAACACTACCTCCCCCCCCCCCCCCAAAAAAAAAAGTTTTTCCGCCTCATTTTAGTAAAGTGAATGATACATTTAACTTAAATAAGCAATTTTGCGTGAAAAAAAACAGTAAATCCATTAATACAAGCGGCACAAGGGGTTATATCTCAAAAGTAATTCTAAACAAAAAGTTTAACATTTATTAGCCTTAAATTTACAATAACAAATTTTGTTTCTAGTAGTATAAACATAATAGGAGAAAAATCAGAAATAATTTTAGTGTAGCTGTCTATAGTGCCCTACCAAAATGGGGAATGGGGATAGATGTTACTGCTTTTGGCCTACCTATTCTATTGACATCATAAAATACCATATACCCCATTTCTTTTCTAAGGGGTTTCTTTCCCCTTCCCTTTCTCTATCCCTCTACTATAATGACAATAGAATAGGTAGGCCAAAAGCTGTGACATCTATCCCCATTTCCTAGGACACTAGGACACAGCTACAATTTTAGTTTAATTTTCATAACCAAGTTGGCACTACTGTAGTCTTCATAGACCCATTAAATTCCTGTAAATCATTTCCGCCATGACAACAGTCGCAACCCTTGCCATAGCCGCCAGAGGCGCTAGTGTCCTAATTTAGTTCATAATTGACAATAAAGATGGTGTTTTAGCTTTTAATTTTTTTTGCTGATTTAGAAAGGGATGGTTCAATGAAATGTAATTTACACTAGTATCCCAAAGTTTATTAACCATATTATCTTATTCTTTAGATCAAAATCTTAAGGTATTTTTATTGAATTTTTGTTGCTTGATTCCAAACTAGAGTAGTGTTCAAACTTTTCAACCACATTTATATGAGGTAATTTTTTTGTATTGTCATTGGAAATATGTATCATTGTCATATAGCTTAAGATCTCAGTTGCAAAAAAATAATTAAGATTTTTAAATTTTAATCTAGAACTAGCATAATTAAATCATAAGGCTTATAGTAAATTTATTATTGTCAATTTATTTATTTCCTGATCATATCTATCATATCTGTCATAATAATTATCATCCAGTGGATAGTATTTATCTAGTCTTTCTCTGAATAGTAAAATTGCTAATTTTTGTAATGATTTCTTTAGACCCTCAAAATTGCAGTGTTTGTAGTTTGATACTTTTTGTTTGAAAGACAAGTCCAGTCATGACCAAAAGTATAAAAGAATAGTTTTTAGTAAAATACTGAATTAACTGTAATATTATTTTATGTTAAATCCTTATATAAAAGTAACAGGATGTCTCTATTTGTGTGTGTATCTGTCTGTCTGTACCGATAAGTTACTCCTTAACTTCTCATAGGTCTTGGGAAGGTTTATAAATATTTTTGGGAAGGGTGCCTTCCTAAGATAAATCGCCTCTAGAATAAAATGTCCCCCCAATTTTTTTTCTCACTTTTACATTCTTAAAAAAAAATTGAAAGTAATGCGCCTAGAGGCCTCTTGTATCATAGCCGTTAGTAAAACATTCTTATAGTATGCATTAAAAACAGGATTTTTTTACTTAAAAAATAATTTAAAATTAGTGTTTTTTTCCCTGTATTCAGTATCAGAAGCATAGTACTTTCTGTTCCTACTCATTTTAGTATTTTATCTGGATCAAAAAAACAAGGTTGACATCATCCATTATTAGCTAAGTACAGTCGGACTGCTATAGATATTATACACTTAAATATGGCCTATAATGATGGAAACATTGACAAGAAAAATCTTGAGGTCTAGTTTTAATAGCAGCTGAGTAAATCTAATTTCACCAATGAAGCTATGGACTTACAGACAGATGGACTGACATACAAAAGGAATTATAGAGTAGCTTCGCAGAAGATCATTTTTGTTTGATTAATGAGTGATAGTCTAGAAATTTTGTTTAGAAATTAGAATTTCAAGAGATTTGCTTGTGTTCTAACTGTTCTATTTTTTCCAGAGATCTAAAGGGATAAGACAATGGACGATACATCCACAATGACAATAAACACAATTGCTTATTCTATAAATTAAAATCATTGAATGAAGGGTTAGGAACCAACCAATCAAAATTCAATAAAAAGTACCCAAAGTTTTTTGAGGCAGCAAATAAGATAAACTAGTTATAAACCTTTGGGTACCAATATAATTCTTACTCCAATGTCCCCTCCCTCCCTCAATTTTAAAAGGTGATAACTCATTCAATGACTCTTACAATAGGCATTGAGCAATGTTCATACAAAAAATATAAAAAAATAATAAATTAGCAATTGTTATTTCAACAATAAATATCAATTGTTAATTATTGTTATAAGAATGGATAAATGACAGAGAGATAAAAAAATCTTTCCCAATCAATATTTTAAGAAGAAAATTTTGATTTTAGAAAATTGTATTTTTTCTTTCTTTCTAACCCCTGCGGGTAGCCCTAACCCTGTAGGACCTGTTTTTTTCAAAATATGTGGGGTTGGGGGGGGGGGGGGGCTCTGTTCTGGGCTCGACAAGGCACTGTGAGGGAAAGAATCATTTATTCATTAAGCTATTGCCTTCAGGTATTTAAAGGGATAAGACAATGGCCGACAAATTGATGTACATCCCTAAAAATGACACACAAAATTACCCCTTCTGTAGATTAAAATTAGGGTTGAAACGGTTGAAATTCAACTTATTAAACTAACCAATCAAAAATTTAGTTAAAGTCCCCAAAGTTGTTAGGCCAACTAATAAATAGACGTTATTATGCAACTTTGGGGACTAGTGTAATAAACAGCCCATTGTCCTCTCTCTCTCTCTGTAATGCCTTACACTTGTCTTAATAAAATTCAATTACAACATTACAAGTGAAATTTGAGTTTTTTTTCACAAAAATAAAGGCATAATTTAGCATTTAATAAGTTAAGGTATATTTTCACAGTTTCAAAGAAACACCAAAAAGTTAAAGGCAAAATTACTGAGAAGTTAAAGAAAGTGTGGTGGACAATTAGGAACCTACTGGGATCTTTAGGGATAAGACAATGGATGATAAATTGATACACATCCCCAAAAATTACATAGAAATTACCATTTATGAAGATCAATGATGTACTTATGTAGATTGAAAAGTTTGAAAACTACTAATTCAATTAAATGTCCCCTCCCTTCCTACTAATTTACAGACATATTAACATTTATTTTAATTTTTTAGGGGCAATTTCTCTTTGAAGGGTGGTACACTCCCCCAAATTAGTTATAAACATTCCGAGGACCTATGAGAAGCTGCATTTTAAAGGATAACCATATCGGTTCAGCGAGAATTAATCAATTAGAAGCTTTTCAATTAAGAGATTTAAATTTTTACACCGGACTAACATCTAATTTAAAAAATTACACCAAGCTAATATCTAATTTTGAAAATTTATATTCCTGGTAAGGCTATTGAGAAACAGTATCTTACTGATTCTGACAGTCAATTAGTAATTTTAGACCAGGCTAATATCTAATTATTAAAAAGTTAAATTTTGTGTCAGGCTATTGTGAATTAGTAGCCTACTGATTCTGACACGCTATCATAAATTCACACAATTAAAGGATGATATTACAATTAAGAAAAACGTTTACTACCTAGGGATCTTAATGGATAAGACAATGATTGATAAATTTATATACATCCCCCATGTTGTTGACATAATTACCCCTTTGGTATATTAAAATTATTTCTTGAAAAATTTTCATTCTACTAGTTGTAAACCAACTAATCATCTATAATACAAAGTAGCTTGATGTCTGTCCGTCTGTCCGTCTGTCCGTCTGTCTGTCCCTTAAGATCTCGGTAACCACTGAACCGATTGGATTCTACTCTTCAGGGTATATTTCTATTGGTCCTGTGGTGGTTTTAAGCTATTTTCTTGGGGGGTGGGACACCCCCAACCCCCCCAAAAACAAAAAATCCCCCCCCATTTTTTTTTTTTTTTTTTTTTTGCTGAAGATTTCCTAGGTTCTTTAGGTTTTGTAGAAGATTTCCTAGGTTCTTTAGGTTTTGCAGAAGATTTCCTAGGTTCTTTAGGTTTTGTAGAAGATTTCCTAGGTTCTTTAGGTTTTGTAGAAGATTTCCTTGGTCCTTTAACGAATTTCGCCTTAATTTTTTTAATCACCTCTTGGGGCAAAGCCCCTAGAGGCTAGGGGCGAAGCCGCTAGTATTCAATAAAGTACTAAAATTTTTTAAGCTGTCGATTAAGATAACTTGGTTATAAAACTGGGCAGAAAGGCAAAAAGATTCTTAAAAAAAGAGATTAAAGAACTTAAAAAATTGATAAAATGTAAACATGGTCTGTGAATACATCTCCAATGATGATAAATAAAATGACCTATCAGAAGCTTAAAATATTGGTTAAAACGTTTGGACCATAAACTTTATGAACTAACCAATCAAAATATCCCCTCCTTCACTAAAGATTTCTAACAGAATTAAGATAGCTGTTAAAATTCAAATTTGTTTTTATGTGTAGTTGCCCCAAGGGCCCATTTCTTTTTATGATATTTTATTTTTTCAAATCAGGGATCTTAAGGGATATGACAATAGACGATACATTTATGTTCACTCCTAACTTTGGACACTGTTAATTTTGATATAATCAATATATAATAAAAGTACCCAAAGTTTTAAAGCCAACGAATGACATTTTAAAACTTTGGGTACCAATGTATCTTCCATTCCTGATATAAGTAGGATTTAATAGACAGATTAGCCTTATTATTTTAGGTCATAACTGTAAATTTAATATTTTCTTTTTTTTAGTAACAAAGCTACTCAAAAATGCACTTTGTCTGTCCGTCAGTCATTCAATCAATGGGGGAAATGTGATTTTTATACTTTAATCTTCTTCTAACCATATTTTATATGATATCATAATTAAAATAGAAATCTATCAAATAAATCAGTTTAGCCTTTAAAAACATCAGTATGGAAGTAAAGATTAATCTATAGATCATTTCTTTTTCTTGAACTGATAATATGCCAGCTCAAATAGTTTATCTTTTATGTTTAATTGTAAGTAGAATATGCTAAATATAGATATTTTGTTAGTCATTACCTAAAATTGTAGAAAATGCATTTTATATAACTTATTTGAAACTCATAAAAATGTATGGTATTTTCCTTCAAAATACCTTATGGTTCAGAATACCCCCATCCCCTATTTGTTTGAAATAAATTGAAAACAAGGTTTAGGAAAAGAAGTATTGGGGAGTTCAGAGATCCATAGGAACTTTGAGGGGAAAGCACCAAATGTATAAACCACCTGTGAAACGAAAAAAATGAGACAAAATAGATTCCTCCTCTTTTTTATCTCCTCTCCCTGTTCTCCTTCTATTATCCATGAGGGCCTGTAGACACCAGCAACAAGACTTAGTTTGTGGTAATACTATATAGCAGCAACGCCCCTGGAGGTCTCTAGGGACATTTGAGGTAACTTTAACTTTTAGCTTAAAAGAAAAAGTAAAAAAAAATTGAGAGAGGAGGTATTTTCTCTTGGGAAGTACCTCCCCCAAAATAGTTCTAAACCTTTACTGGACACATAAGAAGCCTAATGTAAAGTAGAACCATATTGGTTCAGCAGTTAGCATGATTCTAAGTAACACAAAGACATCCTGTTACTTTTATAATAGGATTATGATCCTAATTTTAGTTTGTCTTAACTGCCCTGATTAAGTAGAAGAACTGAAGCAGCCAGAGCTGCTAGAAATATGATTAGGCTGGAGAGATTGTCAACACCCCCACAACTACCATATCCCCCTCCTCCTCCCAGAGTCTCGGAGCCAGACAGCCTAAATTTAACCCTTTAGTGCCGAGACATTAAAAGTTCAAAAATAGAAGCAAAAGCTATGTATGAATAATTCAAATTCAAAGTATCAATATCAATAATAGCTGAAACTCTAATTAACTTCCTATTTTCCAAAAGTAATGAAGTAAGTAATTTGTATCATTCTTAAATAAGCTTTTATTTAAAAAAGCCTTTAAAACATGAATAAAGAATTAATTAAAATTCCTAAATCTAAGAGCAACACCAATTATCAAAAGAATTTAGAGATCAATATATTTTTTTTAAGACACTAATTTATAAAGTCTTAATCAAATACTGATTATAAATTCAGAATTTATCTAATTTACAAAGAAAGTTTAATTATTGAGTAGCTCTGCATTAAAAAAAGTTGAGAAACTTATTAATGATTGGGTATTTTTGCAATAGTTTTGCAATTTTCTTACAATAGGGCCTATTCATTGGAATGTCAAAACATATCATTTGTTAATTTTCCTTTCACCTTTCTTGTGCGGGCTCAGATCCACTATAGAACATGGCATCAAGATTGGGTACAGGTAGGCCCCAAAATGGACTCTGTTTGAAAAGTTGTTTTTGCGGATATTTAGAGTCATGTTTATCTATGTCATATTTGTCGTAATCATCATTGTAAGATCCTTTTCTACTGCTCTTGTCTAAAGAATTGCTTTTTCAGAATATGATTTTCTTAATAAAATATTTATAAATTATAATTATTTTTTAATTTGAGTTACAAGTAATATTTCATTTTCCACCAAAAAATACAATTTGGGTACTGTTTTTCTTCTCCCCCCCCCCCTTCAAAATGTACTTAATTAACACCATTAACACATTTTTTATTGGATTGAATAAGATTTAGATCCAGGCTTCTTACATCCAATAAAAATTTCAAAAGTTTATGAACTTCTCAGATTAAATTCAACCCCTGGATTGCAGCCTTATTCTCTTAGCCACTTTAACCCCCTCTCCTCTAGGATCCACATCCCTGGATTTTGTAAAAACATATCTATTACACTAGATGGGGAATCAGACACAATAATCTGCCAATCTTAAAAATGGAATTTCAAGCATATAAAGATTTTCTTTATATTTAGTCACATATGTCTTAATTCCACAGTATTTGGACATTATAACCATGTGTAAACATTCAAACAAATAGTTTCGTCAGACATTGTTTTCTTATTGGTCCAATTAAGGGACTGATCATGTGGACTTTGTATATTTATTCTGAACAAGTGTGCCTGAATGAGAGCCTGACCCATCCAGCACTATGATGGGAAGATACGAGGTTTGCGAGGAGGACGAAGCTTTGCCTTTCCTGGAATTATTTAGGGATACTCTCAGTTTTTATTGTCTCTGTTGCAGTAAAGTAATAGATGTTAATTAGGAGCGTTCCTTGTTGAGCACTAAAAACCCTCTCTTTATTTTTAAAAAAAAGATTGAAAATAAAGGGGTGGTAGTTTTATGTGTGATTGTATTTTAACTAAAGGTCAAAGTTTGTTAGGTTATGGTACAAGGTAGCCCCGCAGGGTTAGGGACTCTTATGCAAGAGTTTGCATAAAGAAAAGAAAAAAATCTATTTAAATCAAAAATACGGAGAGGAGTTCTAGGCACTAAACTAAGCAAAAACTAAAAAACTGAGCAAGAAAAAGGTTTATAAGTACCTCTCAAAGTTCAAGTGTTATAACACTGTAAAAATCGGACCATTAAGATAAAATTGTCTAAATTTTTAGTGAAAATAAATTTGCAAATAGACACAAAATCATTAGAGTGAGAATGTCCCTTGAAGGTCTAGCCGTATCTCTATTATAAGCAAAGTATCTCCTACGAGATCTACTAGCAGAGTTTCCCTTCATTACTTTAAAGTTAATTCTGTCAGAACTTACAGATCTAATTTTAGCATTTTATTAAATTAATTTAAGTTTACTAAAAAAGTGTATATATTAAGCGACATCCCAACTATGGCAGACAATCAACCATTTCACTTTGATTGTGCGACCTTTGTCTGGAAGTCAAATAAGCCTGGAGTTTTGCTTATTTTAAGGTAAAACATTTCATCCAATTAATTTTGTGCACCTGACATAGCAGCAGCCTTAACGATTTTAGATAAAACACACAGAGAAAAAATTCATGAAAATAATTCTTAATCTTATGTCAATATTTGAAAAAATATACATTTAAAAACCTTAAAAATGATTCCTACTGTAAAAAAGTATGACAACATCCCTAAAAGCAAAGCTGTACAAAACAAGTGTAGAACTATATCTATGATTATAAACAATATTGTATGTAAATTGGTTAAATAAAGGATATTTTTCCTTCAACAAGCAAACCTCGTGAAATTCTAAATTATTAAAAATATAAAATAAAATGTATAAATAAAAATGCTTCCTAAATTTTCCGGGCAAAAAATGAATTTTCTTATCGCCAACATTAAGATGGCTCATTTTTACTTCACTTTATGAAAAAAAAACAAGGATGACAACATCTTTAAGTAGCAAAGCACTAAAGGTCATTGATGGGAGTACGGCTAAGGAAAACAATCACGAAACCTTTCTCACTTATTTCTTTTAATATTTATATTTTAAAGCGTGACTGACATAATGACGGACAAAGTAAGTTACACACTAGATTCTCCTTGGTGTATGAAATCTAAACAAAAATAATCAGCTGTTTATCTTGGAAAGAAGCTGAGAAAATCATGTTTCCTCCATAGAGTTACGGACTGACTGACAGACAGACAATGGGAATTATGGAGTAGCCTTAGCTACTTTAAAGGAATTAGACGAAAAAATGCAAGATTTTCAGATATTCCAAACTTTTTTTCACGATTGAATGTCTAAAAAACTATGAAAAAACAGTAATCTTAAGGGATAAGACAATGGACGATAAATTGAAGTACATCACCAGTGATGTTAAACAAAGTTACCAATTCTGTATATTTAAATTGGTTATTCAAATGTTTAAGTCAAACCAATCAAATGATGAAAAAGATTTTAGGCCAACGAATAAGATAACGTTGTTGTACAGCTGTAACACCAGTAAAATTTACAGTCCAATATCCCCTCCCTTCTTGGCATAAACAAAATTTTATGTCTTAAAAATCTTATACTTTTTCGTCTTTTATATACAATCACATATATGTTTACTAATTAAACGACAAACTCTTACTGACCAACTAACCAATTTTCCGTGTGAAAGCTTAAAAACTACCATAGTGTATAAAACCAAGTAATCACAGTAGAGTTCTATAAAAGTCATCTAAGTGAAAGTAAGGTGATAAAGCAGTTTTAATATTCGTTGAAATAGCCACTACCAACGAAGTTTGGCCAACGGCTTTCGCGCAAAAATTGACGGTTGAAAAATAGTTCTCGCGCATTTTAAAAAAAAGAAAGCATTTCTACAATTTTGGTCTGTAATCTTTGCATGTCCGATTTTAAACTTTCCTTTTAAAGTTAGGTACAATTTATAAAGCGTACGAACTCTTTAATCGTAGGTCTATTAAAATTTCTTTTTTAAAAACCTTTTACAACATTTTTGGTATGGTATGATTAATGATTCCTAGGATACCAAGGTACAATAGTATTTGCGAATGGAAGTATGTCCTTAAAATTTTGCTACAAATTTTCACACAATTTTGTTAAGACATATAAATACACATATTACATTCTACTTATTGACTTCTGACACTGTACAAGTTCGTTTGTCCTATAGTCTGATTTTAAAGCTTAGATTTTAAGGATGCTGTCATCCTTGTTAATTCAAAACAAAAATACTTTAATAAATTAGACAAATTATTATGAAAATTAGGTTAAAAAGACATAAAAAAGTAAAGCAAAAAATGGCAAAAACGGTTTTAAAAAAAGATATTAATGATTATGTTATTTTTAACTAGGAAATAATCTTCAAAAGTGTCGCGGATTTTTATTTAATATGATAAAGTGATGCTCGCAGCTGGATAAAATAACGATAGCTAACATCCACCCATTTTATCCCATCCCGTCCTACTAGATGAACGAACAGACCAATGAATGAAGGCCCTATTAGCAACCTAAATTGACGACAAATTTTCCCCTGCCAATATATTCATGTATATACTACATCTAGTTTAACAAAACGTTAAACATTTGACGTACATAATCTAATTATAGAAAAGCTTGGCCGATAAATTGATGCACATACCCAATGATAGTGCACAAAATTACCCCTTCAGTAAATTACAATTAGTGATTGGAAAGTTTGGACACTCAAGTTAATTCAAGTTAAATCAAAATTCAATAAAAGGGCCCAAAGTTGTGAATGCAACGAATAAGAAAACCTTATTATAAAACTTTGGGGACTGGTGTAATAAAAAGCACAATATCTCCTCCTTACAAATACACAACATAGGTTAATTAGAAAGTTTCGTTGCCTTAACATTTTGACATAAAATGTAAGTATATAAAGAATTGATTGTGATAGATATCTAATTTAAATTTTGCCTAGGGATCATTTTTTATACTCTCAGTTAGGTTTCTAAAATGGGTACGGAATAACTTATAGTAAGCTGAAAAAATATGTATAAAAAGTAGTAGTTTAACTTCTTAAGGAATAAGACAAAGGCCGATAAAATGGTGTACATATTCAATGAAAAATTATCCCTTCTGTAGATTAAAGTTAGTGGTTGAAACATTGGGACACTTAACCTAATGAACCAATAAATCAAAATTCAATTAAAGTCTCCAAAGTTGTTAAGTTAACAAAAAGAAATTATAAAACTTTGGGGACTAGTATAATAAACAGCCCTAAAAGTAGCAGGATGTCTATGTGTCAATTTGCCTGTGTGTAGCGAAGGATCTCGCTAACCGCTGAACCAATTGGTTCTACTTTACAGAAGGTACTGGAAAGGTACATTACTATCTTGAGGAGGGTAAAATCACCCTCACAAGAGAAATCCCCCCCCCCCCATAAAAAAACAACACTTTCTTCAAGACATCTTAATTAAAAAATGTCCCGAGAGGCCTCTAGTATAAATATAAAGCTATATTTAAGTTCTAAGAGACTTTAACGATATAATAAGAAAGTATCGTTTTAAGCTTTTAACACGAATTTGTCAACAACAACAAAATTTTCTATTCGGTTGAAATTAATTGGTTAATCAAATTATTTGTTGAAAAGTTTGTACACTACTAGTTTGAATCAACTAACCAAAATTCAATAAAAATACCCAAAGAGCCAACGAATAGGATAATTTAGGTATCAATATAATTTACAGTCCAATGTCCCCTCCCTCCCTTGAAGAAAACACATTATTAGAATTTCTAATATTGAAAGCAATTAAAGAAAAGTAAAAAGTATTTGTGATCAGGGAGGAAGGGGACATTGGAATGTAAATTAAACTGGTAACCAAAGTTTTATAAACACGGTGGCTTTAAACTTTGGGTACTTTCATCGAACTTTAATTGGATGCTTCCAAACTAGTAATATTCATTGTTTTCAGCTACAAAACAGTAATATTGTTTATTATCATTGGGAATGTGTATACATTTATTGTTCATTGTCTTATCCCTTAAGATCTCTGATAAGTAATTAAACAGCAGTAAAACTAAATGATAATTAATCAATACATGAAATCAAATTAACAAATCCAATCACCACATAAGATATCAGGTATATAGACATGGAATATTAATCCAATCATTATATAGGATACAGGGATATAGACATGGAAAATAAATCCAACCACTATATAGGATACAGGGATATAGACATGGAAAATGAATTAAAATTTCAAATAAAAAAAAGAGGTTAAAAAGTTTGTCAATATCCATAATAGTCAGTGATCTTAAGGGATAAGACAATGGTCGACAAATTAATGCACATCCTCAATAATAATAAATAAAAGTATTCCTTCTATAGATTAAGATTATTAGCTGAAAAGTTGAGAAACTGCTAGTTTAAACTAACCAATCATCATTTGATAAAAATAATCAAAGTTTTTTTTTATAAAACTTAAGTAACCAGTATAATTTTCGGTCCAATGTTTCCTCTCAGAAAATATTGCAGAAAAAAAGTAATTATTTTAATCTATCTTCTATTTACCTACCCCTCTATCCCTGTAAACAAGTGGATAGTTTTTTTTATAATTGTTTCTATTGCCAATTAATCCTTATATAAAAGTAACAGTATGTTTGTGTGAACTAAAGGGTCTCGATTACCGAACAGATTCTCCTTTACAGTGTATATTCCCATAGGTCCTCGAAAGGTTTATGTATAACTATACCACCACCCTGCCAAAAGGATTTGCCCCTAGAAAAAAATAACTCCACCAAAAATAAATAAAATACGTTTCTTACTATAACTAAAATTAAAGGTGAGGGAGGGTCGACTCCCCTCTAGAGGCCTCTTGGGGCGTAGCCGCTGGTATTAAATCTAGGAAGAGGTATAGGGCATACGAAGAAAAATAAATCTTTTCCTTTAAAAATAATATAGCATTGTAAAGGTAATTATTGAAGGAAAAAAACTTAAATATCTTCAGATACATCTTTATATAAAAGTAACTGGATGTCTGTACCGAAGGATCTCGCTAATCGATGAACCTTTACAATGTAGCTCCTTGAAAGGTTTATAACTATTTTGTCAAGATAAATCGCCCCTAGAAAATATATGCCTCCTCCAAAAAATTTAACTAGGGAGGGGGTTAGACTTCTCCTCTCAACCCCAAGTTCCTTCGCTAGTATTTTATATTTAATTATAATTATAATTTATAACTCAAAATAATCACTAAACCTATAAATTTAAGTATAAAAAATTATAACACAAAATAATCACTAAACCTATCAACACAAATCTGTAAAACATTAAAAGCATAGCTTTACAGAATATTTTATCAGCGGCTGCGCTCTAGTATCTAGGGAATTTATTATTCTAGCGGTATAAGTATGATCAATTCACGTAAATTATTCCAAGCCAACTTATTTTCCTTATCATTCTTAGTAAGAAACAACTCACTTTTTTATAACTAAATGAAGTTAATGTTTTTATATAAAAAAATTCTATATATTAACATTTTAATTCGAAAATTGATATTAACCATAGATTTTAAGGGGTAAGATGGGCTATAAATTTCTATACATCCCCAATGATGAAACTCTTGATGACCCCTGCAGTGGAATAAAATAACGTAGGCATAAAAGATTGGGTACCAGTGTAATTATCAGTCGAATGTACCCTACCTTCCTGATATTATTTTAGAAATCAAATATAATATTTAAATCCTCTAAAAAGTATTTTCAATAATATGAGCTAATTAATAAACAAATTATCAAAATTATCTTACTATATAAGTTTACCATTTTGTTTAGCTAATTTACGAATTTTTATCCTTGTTATAACTCTTGGCACGACCATATTTGTTGAGAAAATAGTGACATAATTTTTGTTCACAAGAGAGAGATGATGCAATAGATATAATTATAGAAGAAGACAGACATAACTGAACATACAGGGTGCCAGAGGGAAATATTTTCGTGGACAATCTACGGATTTTTTAGTTGTTTAAAAATTTCAAGAATTTAAGGGATAACACAATGGCCATTAACTTTGAACTTTTCTAGTTTGGAACCATTTAATCAAAATTCAGCATTCAAATTTTTAAACCACATAATATGATTATATTAAACTTTAGATACTAGTATAATTTTCAGTCCAATGTCCCCGCCCTCCCTGATTTTTTAGATTTTGCAATTTGGTTTTCTGTCCTAAAAATATAATATCAAAACTCTTGATAATATAAAGTTAGGAAGAAAAAAAGTTCCTTTTTTAAAATTGAAACACCCTGTGTGTCTTGGGAAAGTATTTTATATTATAAGTAATGATATATTATATAATTCTTTGGCAATAAATCAAAGAATTCACATATAATTAAATAATTTTATTTTAATGTTTAGCATTAACTTTAAGATAAATTTTTTTTATTTAAAATCAATTAATAATAAGTACTATAAATAAATACATTTAAAATGAGTACATAAATGTATAAATGAGTATAGTATAAAAAAATTATGATAATTATAATAAATTTAGCATGTACATAAAAATAAACAATTTATTCCATATTTTTAGATACCAATAATAAAATATGATACATATAAACCCAATTTCATTTGAATCATAAGACAAGTAAAAAATTTATCTGAGTAAATTTGACTGTTGGTAACAGATGATCTAACTTACTATGCTTTAAATTTAACTCTCAATGAAACAAACATAGAGCAAACATCAAAGTA
This sequence comes from Acartia tonsa, assembly GCF_053477335.1. Taxonomy (NCBI): domain Eukaryota; kingdom Metazoa; phylum Arthropoda; class Copepoda; order Calanoida; family Acartiidae; genus Acartia; species Acartia tonsa. Next base: position 13,931,839 of record NC_137264.1, read on the forward strand.
TTTATTTACATTTTAAAACAAAATACAAAATTGAAATTATTATTTTTACCTGAAGTCAAAAACTTGGCTGCAAGCTCAGAATTTTCATCTAGCTTAGTATGATAATTTTCTACAGATCTTTTCATCCTTCTTCCTTTGGTAGCTATCACCTATACAATTCATTTCATTCAGTTTTGTATATAAATTTTTATGAATGACTTGTCTTTGATAATTCTATATTATTATTACGGAAGTTATTCAATTTCAAGGCAAAACTGTTAGAATTAAAATAGAAACTTAAAGATTTGATTACCTGATTAAGAGCAAATCCAGCTGCTGCCCCAGCCAATGCCAAAAGAGCAATAAAGGTTTCATAATCAATATCAATGTATCTGCTCAAAAGACCACCAAAAGGTTGACGTCTTGGTGGTGGACGTAAAAGAACCAGCATTTGGTCATAACCATTCCCCTGTAGCAGTCCTTGTCTTTCAGTACCAAAGCTAGGATCAGGCCTGGCTGATGTTGCTTGAGTGGGAAATATCAGATCAGCAATGTTGTTGCCAACAAAAGGAATGCTATTTCTAATAGTGTCCCCAACAATATTGCCAGAATTAGCAACACCAATTTGTCTTGACTGTACTGCAAGCCCATTTCTCTTTATTGTTGAGTAATTGTTAGATACATTCTGTATGTATTTCAATGGCCTATTAACTAGCTTATTATTTGTCTGAATCCTAGAAGTAATTGGAATCTTTTTGTTTTGTGTTCTTTTAAGTAAGTTTGATGGATATGACTTTTGATACCTGGGTGTGTTGACATTCTTAACTAGTTTACCATTAAACTTTCTATTAATAAGCTGATGCTGACCCATTCTATCAGATTTGACTGTTGTCGGATTGAAATATAAATTTCTTTTCAATTGATCTTGACTTCTAGAGAATTTGCTTCTAAAGCCAATTTTATCATTCTTGTGGTAAGTAGGAACTGGCCTTTTAGGAGTTTCACTAGTTGTTTTTACTTTTGAATTTCCATAATTTTGCTTTAGCTCATTTATACCTTCCTTGTCATAAACTGTAACATAACCAGAAGTGTATTTTTCTGTAGGAACTTTCTTAATGTCTTGAACACTTTCATCTGGAGAAAATAGTTCTTTTTCAAATGAAGTTTTGTCCCAGACTTCATTAAATCCAGTTGCTAGTTTATCCATGTGATAAAAATCCATATAGCTCGCCTTTTCATTATTAAGCCTTTCATTATTAATGCTATCTTTATTTTTAGGTACTCTGGAAATCACAGGTTTTTCACCAACATTCTGAATTTCATATTCACCAGAAATTATATGAACCTTGTCATCCTTTACTGCTTCCATTCCTTGGGCAGTAAGGTTGGGTTTATCTGATTCAGGAAAGTCATCAGGTAGATAGGGACTGATATCATAATGATAATCATGCTCTTCAACATTTTCTGTTACCGGTTTAGAATTAATGTCACCATGATTAGTTTTGAGTTGAGTTTTTATAGGTACATAATGCTTCTTATGGTTTTCCAGATTACTACTAAGAAATTTATGAAGAAGGCTTATAAAAAACAAAGTACAAAATGTTAACTTTAGAAATGATAAAAGAAATTAATATTAGAAAAAAAGTTATCTGTTTGTGTGTAAGATCTTGCTAACTCCTGCACTGATAAGGTTGTGCTGTTCATAAATTATATCTACTGGTTCTGGCTATATTCTTTGGGGTGGGGGGGGGGGGGTGGGTAAGAAAAATTAATGAAATTTTTTAAAGCATAATTTCAAGCCTCTTTTGACCTTTGGCTTGAAGATTCCGGTGCAGATACAACAAAGTTTTCATCAATTCTCTTTAAATTATAATTTGGAACAATGTTTTGTAATGGTCTTTCAGGGTATCTAATTGGAGGCCTAATATTCATTCTTCTAATAGGAATATTTCTTCTTATATTATTTGGTGGGAAGTATTGTCTTGGTGGAAATTGATGGTAATATTGTCTCTTTGGAATCATTCTAAAAACAAAATCTTAATTATTGAAAGTAAGCCAGGTATCTTAAAGGATAAGACAATGGACAAAATTTAATTTGAATCCCCAATGTTGAAAATCAAAATTAACCCTTTTGTAGATTAAAATTATTGGTTAAAAAGTTTAGAAGTATAACCTTAAGAAATAAGGATTTACTAAAAGTTCCCAGATGTAAATAAAACTTTGAGTACCAGAATAATTTACAGTATAAATCCCCTCTTTCCCTGGAAGTAAAGAATCTACAAGGCAAAAGAAAATGTTTAAAATTTTCATCAAATTTTCACCTTGATTCAACAGCAAGATTATCATCTTCTACAATAATATCAGAAGAATGTTCTGAAAAAAGTTATAGGTTTAGTTTTGGTTTAAGGCCAATTTATTTAAAATCAAGTAAAAAATCACCAAACCTTTCAATTGAAATAAAAAATGTAAGTTGCAACTATGAAATAATCTAAATGATATGAATAAAAATATGCTTTTTAAAATTGAATAATTATTTTATGCTTATTGTTTGTTCAAAAGAATAGAACTCATAAATTAAGAAACTTAATTTTAAAAATTTCTAATAAAGTATAAAAACAATTTACCTAAAGGATTTTCTTTAACTTTCTCCATACTCACTTTTCTATTTTATTTTAAATCACTTGTAAACAACTGAAACTTATAAATTTGATTCACATTAATTTACTAACAAAACATTGTATATTTTTGCATCACAATTATTTGTTCCACCTTGAAGACGACATTGAAAACTGACGCATTTCTACGCGGTATAATTATTTGTTTGTGCGCATTTTATGTGTATGTGTGAGCGTAATTTTCCGGCGTGTTATTTTTATGTCTCCATGACTGGTCAGAAAAGTGACACCTTTAGTTTCTCTCCCCCTTTTAGTATTTCTCTTTCCCCCTATCTATCTATTCTATACTCTCTTTTTTCTATGAAATGGCTGTTAGTCCCCCTCTCTATGTCTCCGTTTAAATCACCGCTATAATAATCCTCTAAATTTCTCCATCATTTCTCTCTCATCTAAATTAAATTTACCGTTTCACCCGCCCGCGCGTCGAATCAAACTTGCACCCGGTGAAATTGATGCGCGCCGCGCTTATGGGGGAGGGGGAGATGTTAGATTGCGCGCACAGCTACGAGAAAATAGAAATAAGAGTTATCTTTAGAAAAAGGATGATTTTTATGGCTAACCTAAAGCCAACCCTCCCTCTTTTTCCCCCTTCGAACCAAATTGTAAAAAAATGTGTATCATGTAATAAGAAAAAGTTTCACTTTTCTTAGAAGAAATTGCCAATTTTTAAACAAGGATGATAACATTAAAAAAATGTCTTACAAAAGCTTAATATTTCTAGAACTACAAAACTGATTGAGTTCTCCCTTAAAGGAAAGCTTCATATAGGTCCTGGAACGGCTTTGGGCTATTTTATTTTTAGATTTAAGCTTTGGGATGGTTTCAGACTTTTTTTCTGCCCCTTTGGATACAGAGCCCCTAGATGCTAGGGGCGCTTCTGCTAGAAATTAAAACATTAGGTACTAATTTAAAAAATATTTTTCTATAAATATATACATAAAATACATTACAATATATTAAATAATTATGTATGATTGAAATATTTCGAAATACATTAAATGTTTGACATACAAATTTAAAACAATTATATAAAATCTAAAATATTTTGAAATAGCATCAAATTATATACATTATACATACATAAATCATACCAAAATAATTTTATATCAATTATATATGTCTAAATTAAAAATGATATTTTACTTAATTCAGAATAGTCATTTATCGCATCGTATTATAGACAGATTTTCGCGGATAGAAAAGTAAAAAATCATTAGATTAATTCCTTTTTAGTTGGCCCAAAGGGGCCAAAGGCCCAGGTCAACTAAACTGGTATTTTATATTGTTATACTCGGAAAGCTATAATTTTATACAATTCATGAATTTTCAGTATGGCTCAGAACTATTTCTAATCCAGCGGGTATTAATCTGTTTCGAAGCCATACTGAAAAAGCATAAATTTCATCTACTAAAGTAGTATAGTACTTTTTAATCTTTATTTTGACCAATTTAAGTTATAAATCAAATGACACCTTTTTAATTTAAATCCTTTGGTATGTGGCTAATTTTAGAAAAGATAATTTCTATCGCGAGGCATTGGAACCCAGGGCTCGGCAGTTTTGAATAATAAAAAGCCAATATCAAGGCTAAAAACTTTAACAAAAAATTGTCTGTTTTTAAAAGTTATATAAAGTTAGTTTTTCTGCCCTCTTTTTCATCCCAAAATGGTTTCACATACCCCTGGTAAATCGCTGTGCACGTCACTGAATGAAACATTATGGATCTTAAGGGATAAGACATTTGGCAATTGATTAATATACATCCCAAACAGAATTACTACCCCTTTAGAAGATTAAATGTATTTGTTGAAAAGTGTGGACACTACTAATTTAGAACTAACCAATAGAACTAAAAAGGTAATCAAAGCTATTCGCCGACGAGAAAACATAGGGTACCGGTGTAATTTACAATTCAATGTCCTCTACCTCACTTCATAAAAAAATATTCTTTCAATAGATAAATTCATCTATGTATAGTTATATTTATCAGGGATATAAAGGGATAAGACAATGACCGATAAATTGATGTGTATCCCTAAGGATGATAAACAAAATTACCAGTTCTGTAGATTACGATTATTGAAATGTTTGGACACTCAACTTAATGAACTATTCAATCAAAATTTAATAAGAGCCCCCAAACGTTATCATAAAACTTTGGGGACTTAAATTTACCTGTTGTATTTAAACATTTTTCTATTTCTAAGCTTCTTTTGAATCTAAAGCCACCTTTTTTAACCAACCAAATCTAACCATGCTTTTAAAAAAAGTGTCTTATTTGAAGACCAATTTATTAACAGATATATTTTTACTTGGAACTTACACCAGATTTTCATGGCTTAAATAACAATTCTTCCCTTTTCCCCATCCCTTTTACCCTTTTGTTAGATGAACGAACTGACCAATGAACGAGTTTCATGCTATCAAACTAAATTGACGACAATTTTTCCTCTGTCATAATATCCACGTATATTCTACTTTTATTTATTTATTATAGAGATATATGTCAACAGGAGATAAATTTTACCCATATCTATATTTTATATTTGTATTTATTCTTATTTTATATTTGTTCGATTTAAAATATAATTAACTCTTAATTTGATAAAAAATAAGCTTTTTATAGAAGAGAAAGAATAGTTATTTCTCGCATCGTATTATAAAAAACTTTTTTGCGAATATAGAATTAGAAACAATTTTCTAGTATGGCTTTGAAACCGATTAATATTCGCTGGATTAGAACCGGTTCTCAGTCATACTGAAAAATCACGTACAGAATCATATTTTAGTCAATTTTCCACTATTATCAAAATAAAAATCATTTAATAAATACCAGCTTTGTTAGACAACGGTTTTAATTTAATTTTCATTTTTATATCCGCGGAAAGCTGTCTATAATACGATGCGATAAATAACTATTATCTACTGACCTCGATAGCATCAAATAATTGAAAAATGAAAGAATTTGATAGATTAAGAAAAAATAAAATTAACACGGCAATTTTATACAATTTAATTTATTTTTCAAATAAAAATTGTGATTAATTGTAATTTTAGGATAAAATTTTAAATATGGCCTTGTAATGGATGCAGAATACGTGGATATTGTGAGAGTTTCTCGCATACTCTGATAAATGTTTCTCCAAGCTGGCTAATATAACGATAACTCCATTACCAGGTTATGACTTTACCCCATCCCCTTCCTTGAAAATGGGAGAACGTATTGACCAATATCTAAGGACTAAATTAGCAACCTAAATTGACGACAAAAATCACCCTGTCACAATATCCACGTGTATTCTATATCCATTGGCTTTGTACAATTATTTTTATTTTTTTACATTAAAAATAAAAATAAACCTTTCGGTATGAAATTGCTAAGGGCTTTTTATGCATTTTAACACATTTTTAATGGATATATTATACCTAATTTCTATATGAATCAATACATAAAGAATTATAAGCATGGTGATTGGTTTCCTCCATTATTATTATTGTTATTATTATTCACGTTATTACTAAAAAATGATAAGTTATTGCATTCATAATAATAATCCTATTATATAAAGTAACTAGCGGCTACGCACCTAGAAGCCTCTAGGGTCCCAACCATAAAATAGTTTAAAACCTCCCCTGCACTTATGAGAAGCTTCGCTGTAAAGGAGAACCATCTCGGTTCAGCAGTTAGTGAGATCCTTAGCTACAGACAAAAAAGCTTACTACTTTATATAATAGGATAAGCTTTTTTTCTTTGTAACGAAGGATCTCACTAACCGCTGAACCGATCTAGTTCTCCTTTTCAAGGAATCTTCAAATATGTCCAAGGATGGTTTTAGGCTATTTAATTTCCGGATTTATGTCTTGGGATGGTTTTAGGCCTTTTTTTGCCATTTCCTAGCTCTTGAAATACAGACTCCCTAGATGCTAGGGGCGCATCCGCTAGTCCTTATATAAAGTAACAGGATGTCTGTTTGTGTGTGTGTGTGTCTGTCAGTCTTTAGCAAAGTACCTCACTATACAAATCTCTTTTACTTTGAAGGTTTACATATATTTTGGGATAGGGAAATTAAGGGTCTACATACAACCCCCACCTTTCCTCAAGTGCCCCAAGAGGCTATTAGTGGTGTTCGCTAGTTCCTATAGTAGTAAGTAAACTTGTCCGTATGAATATGCAAATCCATTCTTTTGGGAGGGTAATGTTATCATTCCCTTAAAAAGTTATAAAACTTCTTATGAGACCTATGAGAAGCTATATTGTAAAGGAGAACCATTGTGGTTTAACGGTTAGCGAGATCATTTGGCACAAACAGACATAAAGACAGACACACAAACATCCTGTTACTTTGACATGAGATTATGATTCTTGTTGTGATCAAAAAAAGACACATTACAATCTTTCCCGATTTTGTATTACTTTTGCGGAACATGATTCCAGTTACGTCATATTTTTCTTTCCCGAAAAAGGGAAGGGGGGAAGAAAATCTCTTCAAAAGAGATGGGGAAAACCCCCTTTTCTCCCATCTCTTTTTTTCTTCCCCCCTTCCCTTTTTTTCTTCCCCCCTTCCCTTTTTTTCTTCCCCCCTTCCCTTTTTCGGGAAAGAAAAATATGACGTAACTGGAATCATGTTCCGCAAAAGTAATACAAAATCGGGAAAGATTGTAATGTGTCTCAAAAAAATTATGAATGCAAGAACTTTCTTGATTTGCTGCTGAAGGAAAAATGTTGCTAAAGCAATTCCTCCTAGTACAAATAATAATTATCTACATAAAACAAGAAGGACTTATTTTTGTTTGTTTGTACCAGGGATATCAAGAGACAAGACAATGAATATACATTCTCAATTATAAAAAGAAAATAACCCCTTCTAAAGATTAAAATTATTGGTTGAAACGTTTGGACATTTTTAGATAAAACCAACCTATGAGCAAAGATGTTTTTTACACTTTGGCCGGGTACCAGTGTAATTTTCAGTTCAAAGTTCCCTCCCTCCCTAAATAAAAATTTAGCAACTTATGGTGGTAATTTTGCTTGTTTTATGTAAATAACCACTGGACCTATAAGGGCTAACCAGGTATAGGGATCAACCACGACGGGGCAACAATCCTAATTAGTATTTTTCTTTTCGTGATTTAAAAGGATTTTACATCGCCTCTTAAGGGGCGTTGCATCGCATTTTCACAGTTACTTTTGTTTATTTTAGGTTTGGTATGTGTTAATGATTGTCCGCAGGGTTACAGCCCCCCGCGTGGGCTAGAAAAAGGAGAAAAGCTACTGTGAAAATATAACCAAACGCCTCTTAGAAGTCAATGTCACGAAAGCGACAATACCCGAAAATTCTTACTTAACCTAGCCTAATTTAAAAATATGATTTTGAAAAAAAAGAATTTTATTCATTTTTCAAGCGTAATAATTTAATAAAAAAGAAAAATGTTCTCCTCATGATAAGAGGGAGAATATGAATAGCTATTGTCATATCCCCCATGGTCATAGCTATAGCTGTGGTGGTCATCGCCATATGACCGCAACTGGGCAGCGGTCATCCGGGCATTATTCACCACAGGACCGCTACGGTGCAGCATTAATTTACTTTGGTAGTAATTCATTTTCTAAAAAAACTGTTTTTTTTTTTATAGAGAGAGTTTTCAGATTTAATAATTTTTTTTTGAAGATTTATTCAATAAAAAAACATCTTTAACACTTTCTCAATTAAAAAAAAAGGAAATTTTTAATGCTTTCCTTCAAAGTGCCTTTCAAACACAGAATACCACAACCCCCCCCCCCACACATATTTTGAAATAATTTAATAGTTTCCAGGACAAAGGCAGGAATGTTTAGAATATTACATATTTCTATACAGGTTATGTTAGGTTAAGACATGAATATACAAATAAACCTCAATATAAAAAAACATAGAAGATGGTTTGAAATAGGTTAGGTTAAGTGTCCTTTCCGACGTTTGTCACTCCTGCATTTGTTCTAAAACAATTTAATATAAGGGGGGGGGGGGGGGTATTTCCTATATGATAACCCCTACGATAAGGGCTAACCTGTATTATTAAATACAACTTAACCTAACCTAATCTAAAGTAGTAAACAAACAAACGAAAAACTATTCCTCCTTCTTCTTTATTTTCAATTTATTTTCCAAAAGAGAGGTAAATAAGAGGGTCTATGTGCACAACTAGGCTTTTTTAGAGAATTAATGAAAATTATGAAACGTACTATCTGAAAACTCTCTTTAACTTCTACAAATAATAACTTGGTTTTGAAAGAATTGGTTTAAAGGTTAGACTTTGACTGTCAAAATCCTACTTTTTGGGTGTTTATGTTAAAGTAAATTTTCATGATTTAGTTATTTTTGTGATTTAAAAAAAATCGCAGCTACTTTATAAAGAGGGTAAAGTCTGTACGCCAGTCTTGTTAAATATTAGTTATTAAATCAACAAAAGATTATAGTCATAAAATGTGACGTAATATCAGCCATGGCCCTTTTAATTAATGTCATACAGTCGACATAAACTTCTAGGATTAATCAGAGCAAATAAACTTACAGCAAAGGTACTATATAATTAAGGGATAAGACTATGGATGATAAATTGATAAACATTCCTAATTATGATTAACAAAATAACCACTTCTGTAGATTATAATTATTGGTGGAAATGTTTGTATGTATAAGTTTTCATTACATAATTCAGTACCCAACGTTTCCAGGCCAACGAATGAAATAACGTGAACATAAAACTTTGGGTACAAGTTCAATTTATAGTCCAATGTCCCCTCCCTTCTAAATCATTTGGTATTCTGTTTTAAAGATCTTGTTGTTGCTGCTCTACTTATAAACAAAATTGTCCTTGTTTAAAATTACAGCAAGACCAAAAAAATTTTAAGTTTTGTAAAATCATCAGGATAAAGTCAGAGAGGGAGGGGACATTGGACTGTAAATTACACTGGTACCCAAAATTTACTTGTTGGCTCAAAAACTTTGGGTACGTTTATTGATTTTTTAACTTACAATTTTGATCTAATTTATGTAATCATCATTGGGGATGGAAATGAATTTATCGACCATTGTCTTATCCCTTTAGATCTCTGGGAGGGATAAGATTAGTTCTTTAGTACATTTAGTACAAATATTTTAGGTTTGTCCGTTTGTCTATTAATATTTTTGATTGACTATGATTGACTGAGATTTGCACTTTAGGAACGATTTGAATTGGTCCTAAAAAAGTCTATAACGCAGGAACGGTGTTTTTAATTATATTATTTTCTAGATTCGATTATCTAAAATAAAGTTAAATATCCATAGTTAGAGTAATAACAAACCCCATTGAATATAAAATGTTATAAATAGTAAAAGTTTATAATTTGATACATTTTTAAAATTATGCAATCTATCTGTCTATTTATCTATCTATCAACCTTGTAGTATAATCTGCGACCTATGATCTTGACAATGGTCTATCTATCTATCTATCCATCTATTTATTCTTCTATCTATCTATCTACCTTGTAGTATAATCTGTAAAGTCTCAATATACCCCACATCCCTTTTCTTCCTGCGGCCAATGATTTTGACAATGTTTCATCTATCTATCTATCTATCTATCTATCTATCTATCTATCCATCTATTATCTATGTATCTATCCATCTATCTATCTATGTATCTATCTACCTTGTAGTATAATCTGTAAAGTCTCAATATACCCCACATCCCTTTTCTTCCTGCGACCAATGATCTTGACAATGGCCTGCTGTAGAAAGAATGTGGCTAGGGCAATGCCAGCTATGAGTGCCAGCCAGGTGTACGGGTCCACCACGGGGGGGCAGCAGTCGTCCCCGTATCCACTGCTGTACGCACCCTGTTATTGCAGGCAAAAATGATTGTACAAGTTATCAGTTACCAGCACTTAGAGGTCCTATATTCAAAAATAGCCTTAAACTATCCTAAGGCTTTTATCTAAATTTAAAATAGCCTAAAACTAGGTAGTCCCGTAGGGTTAGGGCACTTGCAGGTAATAGCCCTAAATATGTTCGGCTTTAAAAAAAATATCCCAATTTCCTCTATATTCAAATTATTTCAAAAAAAGATGAAGGGGATTCAGTGCTCGATAGGCACTTTGGGGAAAAGCATAATATACACAAATCACTCAATTAAATTGTTTAAATTATATTTCTCTTGGGAAGGTGGTGTTTCCCTCCATAAAAACAGTGTTAAACGTTCCCATTATCTATTAGAAGCTTCACTGTAAAGGGTAACCATATCGGTTCAGCGGTTAGAACAATAATAACTTGTATTAATTATTTTTGCCTGCATGCCACCACCGAAACGATCCATTTTTAAAATGTTTTTAAGTATTAACTATTAGTCTTTAAAAACTCCAATAACTAAACCTAGAGGGTTTAGACCAGATTTTAGGGTAAGTTTTATATACTTAATTCACTTTATATAAGTTTTTCGTAGCAAATAAGGCTTTCAACTGAAGAATTGAATAAAGATTTCTTCCGGTTATGACTTTATGATATTTTGGTTGTATTCAATAGGAGATAAAAGATGGCACTGTTAACAATTTTATCTTAGAATAGTGAAATATAGGGTATAAAAGAGCAATTTTAGAATTTTTTTGAAAGCACACTTGGAAATTTCAAAGCTTGATTGGTTTGTATAATCTTTATCTCTTTATATCAAAATTGAGGATGGGAATAAATTTATCGTTCATTGTCCTATCCAAAAACAAGTTAAAAATTTAAAAAAACAATGACAATAACTTTCATAAGAAATAATGATATTCTCGTTGAAGAAAAGAACAGTAAAGTAACATAAAGTAAATATTATTAAGAAAAAACCATAGATAATGTGTAAGACAAACAAAATTAACCCTTTTGAAGATTGGAATAATTGATGAAAGAGTTAACGAATGTCTATCTTTTAAGTCTTTTAATCCCAAGTTTTAGAATAGCAGAGCATCTTAAACTTTTTGAAGACATACTTATTGATTCGAAAAAGAGGTATTTACCCCCTGCTACCCCCCGGCCCCCTTGGTGTTGTATCATATGTTATTGAACATTTTAACAAAAGGATGAAATTGGTAATCAAAATTTAAGGGACACAGCGATAGGGTCATCAAAGATTATTCCAGGGATATAAAGAGTGAAGACAATAGCAGTTAAATTGATATATCCTAAAAGTCCCCAAAGTAGTTCAGCTAAGAAACCGCTTTAATTAAACTTTGGGGACCAGTGTAATAAACAGCCCATTGTCCCAACTAACTTTGGGTACAATAATTGAATCTACAGAAGTGTAATTATGTTTATCAACATTGGGGTTATACATTAATTAATTGTCCATGGTCTTATCCCTTTAGATCCCTAAAATTAAATAAAGTTTTTAATTCTCTATTTAATTATCCAAGCATCTCTGGAAATTTTAGTTCAAAATGTTCAAAATGCTTTTATTTGAATTATTAGACACACAAACGCACATCCAGTTATTTATATTAGGTATTTTACAGGATAAGACAAACTGATAAATGCTCCAATGATGATAAACAAAATTAAACCTTCTAAACATTACAATAATTAATGGAAGCGTTTAAATACTATTTGTTTGTGCCAAACAATAAAGATATAATAAAAGTACCCAAATGAGAGTTTTTTTTAAAACTTTGGGTACCAAATAATTTACAATCCAACACCTCCCTCCCAATTACCTTACTGTTCTAGAGATCATATACGACATGAATATATATGCTATTTATATTCTTTTAAAGGAAAACTATACGCCCTCCCTATCAATAAACCAAGGGAAAATCATTTGACATATATATAAGATATTGTATATGAAAAGTGTACAAAAAGAAAATTCTACCAAAGTGCATTTTAAAAAAAAAAGACAGTCGAGTATTAGTTTGTAAAGCAAAAAGTGATTTTGTAGTGCAAAAAATACCTCAAAAAGTTTATATGTAAAATAGTTATACAAAAGGTTGTTAAAGGTGAAATTTTAAATTAAAAATAGTAGGGAGGAATTATTGGACGGTAAATTACACTGGTACCCAAAGTTTTACAACCAAGTAATCTTAATCGTTGGCTCCAAAATTTTAGGTATTATAAACATTAAATTTTAAATCAATTTTCAATTGAATTGTTTCAGACTTTCAGTATCTTAACATTTCAACCAATAATTTTAAGTTCCAGAAGGTTTATTTTGTTGTTCATCGTTGGGATGTATATCAAATTATCGTCAATTGCCTTATCCCTTAAGATACCTTAAGAAGACTAATAACCATGTGCAGTACTTAACCTAACCTAAAAGAAACATCTAAAATAAGTTTTACGGACTTTAAAAATGTTTTTAATTCATATTGCACAAAAAAGGGTTAAAATACTTTTATAGATAAAAATTGATGGCAATAATCGGGTATAATCCAGGAATCTAAAGGAATAAGACAATGTTCTATAAATTGATTTAAATCTCTTATAATGATACTTAACTTAAATACTTTAAATATTGAACCAACCAATCAAAATACAATAAGTCCTCAAAAGTTGCTAAGCTAACGAATAAGAAAACTTTATTATATAACTTTGGGGACTAGTCTCTTCCCTCCCTGGGGTTATAATCCATAAATAAAACCGCCCTAAAATCTGGCCAAATCACCTTTATAATCACTTTTTCTCAGCACTTAACACTTTTAATTTTAACTTTGCAATGTAAGATATGATAGTTGAGAATTAAATTGAAACTAAAAGTGGGAACTGAGCTGCAAAACTGTCATAATTAAACTTGTCATATCATTCTATCTATCTAGCTACCTTCCTTCCTACCTAACTATCTATCCTTTTTTGCTATCTTTCTATTTTCTTTTTTTTATATCATGGATAAGGTTATAATTAAGTAGTTAAATAATAGTTATAATTTAAATAAAAAAAACTATTATTTTTATAATTTTTCTAAGTTCTACCCTTTTATCTATGGTAACTTTACAAAGTGTCTAAAAAATCAGCCATTAAAATAAGGGAGATGGGAGGAGAAGTGGGAAAAAACCCTTAAAAAGAGAATAATATTTTTTATGACGTCACATGGCTGATTTTTGAGACACGTTTTAAAGTTACTTATCTATATCTAAATGATGTTTTCATGTTTAATGTAAAATTCATATTAAAAAAATCACTAATTCCTAATGGGATATCTGTCTGTCTGTCTTTACCCATAGATCTTGCTAACCACTGAACCGATTGAGTTCTTCTTAACAGTGAAGCTTTTTATAGGTACCAGTAGGAATTTTACCTATATCAGGAGGGGGTATTTTACCCTACCAAAAATAATAGCCCCTAGATAAAGCTAGTCCAATCGCCCCTAAAAGTGCCCCTAGAGGCCTCTAGGAGCGTAGTTACTATTTCTTTTATAAATCCAAACAATTTAGAAATTTCAAGAAATTTACTTATTCCTTTTTTACTGATTTCAACACTTTTACCTTTTTCTCTTTACTTTACAGCAGGGAGGGAGGGGACATTGGACAGTGAATTATTCTGCTACCCAAAGTTTTATTATCATTTTTTTTTATTCGTTGTATAAAAAACTGTAGGTCCTTTTTATAAAATTTGGATTGTTGGGTTCAAAACTTTTCAAGGGGTAGTTTTGTTTATTCTTATCGAGGATTTGAATAAATTTATCGTCCATTGTCTTATCCCTTAAGATCCCTGATACCTTTGCAAAGAGTTTAATCCCCTTTTTTAATCTTTCCCCTCGTTTTCTCTCTTGTTTATATAGCCACCCTTGGATTTTTATATTTCCCCCCACCTCAATTGTTTCATTAGAATGGTCTTAACTTTTAAAATTTAAACAATTTTTAAAAGCCAATATTTTAAAAATTATTGAAAAAATCTCTATAATTAGAGTCTGAACGTCCAACCTTACTTAATAGGGCGGGTTCATATTAGAATTATACAAAGAGGGGATGTGCAACAGATAAAACTAACTTAAATAAAATTTCTGACCGAAAAAGATATGCAAAAGACGACATTCAAGACCTCTCCAATTATTATCTCAGTTCCTATTAGTGCTAGAGGGCTAAATATTTTTGTGCATTTCCCGAGTTATACTCCTCAATGCCTTTCCTGGGAGCACCATAAAGCCATAGTTCTGATTCAATAAATTTTGACACCCATCTACAAATAGCTATACAATTGAATGTCTGGTCGTCAGCGGTTTTAAGACTTAGGATAAATTTTAAATCATCCAGAGGTGTATCATACTCATAAAAATCATTTGCAGATCCCCGCTTTGGTCTCAGAAAAAAATGTCCAAATCGATCCACCCTAATCGTAACAGACAGATCCTATTGTTAAATTAGTCATGTTAGAATTTTCTATCCATTTTAAACTTTGCATGATGATTCTTATTACAGATATGTACAACTTAGAAATCTTAGCAACAAATCTTATATGATATAATTGTCCTATTCATCCGAATTGTGTAACAATGATTCCTATGATAACAAGGTACTATATTTAAAACGATAATCTCTATAATCAAGTCATAAAAATGTATCCAGTATTTAAGCAGTTTTGCAACAAATTTATTTAAAATTTTGTTAAGAGTTATAAAATTTTCGCCCCCTCTACAATTGTCTATGTTTGTCTGTTGATTTCAAAGCTTCGCTTTTATGGATGATGTCATCCTTGCGTTTATAAAGAATAATTTTTTTCTTCAAAATTTGTTAATTTTTTGATTGTTAATAAATACAACCACCCTAGTCTCATATTTTGCAGAAATCATCCTTTTAAAACTTTTAATTCACCATCTATCAGGGGTGGAGGGAGGGGACATTAAATTAATTGGTACCCAAAGTTTTAACAAACATGTTCTCTAATTGGTCAGCTCAAAAACTTTAGGTACAATTGTAATTTTTTACCAATTTTTTTTCATATTGATTTTATGTTTCATCTTTTAGGATTTTTAAAAATTTATCAGCCATTGTCTTATCCCTTAATATACCTGCCATCTCTACAACTTGCAGAGATAGAAAGTTTAGTAAACAAACTTATACTATCAAGTGTACAATAGTTATTTATCGCATAATCGTATTTCAGACAGCTTTCCGCGGATATAAAAATTATAAATTAAAAAGATTTGAACAATTTTCGCCATGTGGGAACGGAGGCCCAGTATAACAAAACTGGTGTTAATTTTATGAATTTTCATTTCAATATTCGTTGAAAATTGTCTGTAATACGATACTTTACATGATTTTCAGTATGGCTAAGAACCGGTTCTAATCCAGAGGATATTAAGTAGTTTGGAAGCCATACTGGAAACAATTTAAACTATGAAGTGAACAAAATTTGTTATTATTTTCATTGCTTTCATACATTTTAGTGATAATCAATTAAGGAATAAGACAATGGAGACGTATTGATGTATCTCTCCAGTTATGATAAACAAAATTATCCTTTGTGTAGATAATATAAATGTTCAATCGGCCACTGCTAGTTTTTACCAACCAATCAAAATTACTATTTGATAACAGGGAGTAAGGGAGGGGACAATGGATCGAAAATTCAATTTTTAAGGAGTCTCAGACTTTGGGGACTGGCTTAAAGGGAATGTGCACGAATACAGCAGATTCTTACTGATTTTGGGGACTTGCGCATCAATGCCCCGCTAACTAGCTGAGCTAGTTTTGAATATGCAGACAGAAAAGTTTGTTATTTATCGCTGGTTTTAACAAATATTTTTTCCCAAGAAAATGTCTTTTCATGTATAGAAACTCTACTGTGATATTTATGTATTAAATAACCTAAGAACCGCTTGAATTTAGGGGTCGGTTATAAATATATCAGAAGGGTTGGGATAGTTCTAAACAAGATTTTTCTAGTGATTAATTACAGAATGTTTACTACATTGTGATGTGTTGATAATTTAATTTTCAAGTAAATGCTTTTTTTCTTAGAACTAATTTTGTTCTAAATTAGGTTACTATAATCCCTTTACAATTTTGGTAAAATTTTCTTGATAAATCTGGTTTACATTGCTTTTCAGCGAACCCTCTTAAATTGAATTAATTGCCCATTGTCCCCTCCCTTACTCCCTGATTTGATAAAGTGATAATTTTTCATACATTTCAGTGATAATTAGGGATCTTAAGGGATAAGACAATGGACGAAAAGTTAATATACATCTCAAATGATGATAAACAAATTACCCCTAAAATTACCAATGGAAAAGTTTTGACGCTGCTAATCTATACTAACCAATCTATATTAAATAAGAAAGCCCGATTTGTAGACAATTTAATGAGAAATGTGTATATAATAGTGATATAAACCCAACCATGGGGGTGTGAGCTATAGGAGGATTAAAATAAATTCAGAGGGGGGATGGTTGACATAAAACCCCCCAACACACCCCCTACACACCTCTCCTGTAGAGACAGCAAATATAAATGTTTCAAAGTCTGAAAGGTAAGAATTATTCTATTATTAGTGAAATACATTTATTTGACATATGCCTTATACTATACATGAATAAATATCTTATATACTTAATTGGCCTGTTTTAAAGTCTAGGCATTTTTTTACAGTATCAACTTTTTAAAACTGATTCAAACCCACCACCTTTAGTAAAGTATTCCTACTTATTTAAACTTACTTAAAATTAAATCTTCTAAATCAAAGCTTTTTTTCTTTCTCCTTCTTTCTTTCTTGATATTCTTCAATATTGCTTCTCTTAGAAAATATGTTGCTAGTGCTTTTTGGGCAGTTGAAAATTTAAAATTACAATTCATTATAATACTAAAATTTTGAATGAGTTATGAATTATAAACTTATGCGAAATCCGTCTATATAAGAAAGCTAGCCAAGTAAATGAATTTGTAGTCCATTGTCCTATCACTTAAGATCTCTAGATAAGTTCTAAATATGTGAGAATAAAGAAGAATTTGTAAGAAAAGGAAGAATGTTTTAGAGATGGGAAGAATTTGTGAGAATAAAGAAGAATTTGTGAGAATAAGGAAGAATTTGTGAGAATAAGAAAGAATTTGTGAGAATAAGGAAGAATTTGTGAGAATAAGGAAGAATTTGTAAGAATAAGGAAGAATTTGTAAGAACAAGGAAGAATTTATGAGAATAAGGAAGAATTTGTGAGAATTCATGAGAATAAGCAAGATTATTCAAGTTATGATTTGTAAATGATTGCCTATGCCAGCTATGAGAGCCAGCCAAGTATAAGGATCAACCACAGGGGGGCAGCAATCATCTCCGTAACCAGAGCTAACACTATACACACACACAAACAATAACAATTATGTACAGAAGTTGCGCAACTAAAATCTAAGTAATGGCAAGCCCATGGGAAATAGTTCATTTCATTAAATTTATTTTAAATTTACAGGGGTAAGATAGTGGGAGAAAAATTATTCATAGTGGCAAAGCTACTCTACAATTCACTTTATATGTCAATCCGCCAAGGATGTTATGTGGAAATTAAATTTTCTCCGCTGCTATTTAAGATAGATGGCTTAAATTTTGGGTAATTGAGTATCTGAAGTATATAATTCACTTAGTACGTCTGTCTGTCAGTAATGTTTTAAAAGAGAAAAATACTTATTTTATAAACGAGGATTAACTCTCTTTCTGGACATCTGCTCTATTGTACTTTGTTTGATTGTCCATCCATAATTATTTATGCTTGGCAACTTATGCATATCTATATCCTTGTTTCTTATTTGATTATAATTAAATTGTTTGTATTGCCTGCCAAAGATTCGATCAACATCCTTACTTCTAGCTAGGGCCATTATCACTAGACTTTCAAACTTCTAGGTTTTAGGTTAAAAGGACACTCTACACTTTTAATTTTTATAACTTGATATAGTTTGTATGTAAATTGATCTGTTATGTACTATGTTTGTCTGAATGTATAACTGAACCGATATGATTCTCCTTTCATAGGTCCAGGGAAGGTTTCTAACTATTTTTAAGGCAGGTACCATCAACCTTATGAGAGAAATCGAAAATAATAAAAAAATCTTTTTAAAACTAAAATTAAAAGTGGAGGGATGATTCCCATCCTCCGCCCTTAAGGCCCCAAGAGGCCTTTAGGAGGCGTAGCCGCTAGTTAATATACAATAGTAACAATATGTTTATCTGTATGTGCAATGAATGTTTTTGCTAATCACTAAACCGATATGGTTCTCCTTTCCAGTGAATATTCTCATAGATCTAAGGAAAGTTTATGCCTATTTTTTTTAGGGCTGGTACCTCCACCATTTTAAGACAAATTAATAATTATCTCAAATATATTTGAAAATAAAAGAGAGGGGTTTCTGTGTTCGACTAGTCAATTTAATAGAGACCACAAAAAATTTCAACTTATTTTAACTTTTTAAAACTGATTTTCCAGTATGACCTCAAAACTTATTAATATCCGCTAGATGAGAACCGATTTTAAGCTATACATAAAAATCATGTATAGCATCGTGTTATTGACAATTTTCCACGAATTATGGAATAAAAATCACTAAATTAATACCTGTTTTGTAACAAAACTTGTTTTAATCTTATATTATTTATCTTAATATCCGCGGAAAGTTGTCTATAATACGATATGTTATATAACTATTTCAATATGTTAGATAAACTTATAATGTAGAATGTCCTTATAACCTAAAAAAATATTTGCAATATATTTGCAGAAAGTTTGTATAACCAAGTCTTAACAAGAACTGAGTAGAAGCATATTCCATCTATTTATCATGCTGGGCATGTAAATGGATATATAATATACGAGGATATTATGACAGGGGACAAATTGTCGTCAATTTAGGTTGCTAACATGGACATTACTAATTGGTCAGTTCGTTCATCAAGTAGGAGGGGAAAATGGGGTAAAGGGAGTGGATAAGGGAGGATCGTTATTTTAGTCAGCTACAAGTTTTACTTTATTAGAGTATATGATTATCTGGTGTAAGATCCAAGTAATAATAAATCCATTAGCACATATCTATCTATTCTAGCATATGCCTATAATAAATCATAATACTTGCAATTTTAGTTTTCTTTCAATATCCATTTTTATAAATTTTTACCACCCCCCAACTTTATATATTTTCCAGCATAACTTCCAAACCTGGATTAAAACCGGTTCCCAGCCACATTGAAAATAATGTATAACATCGTCTAAGAAAATCAAAATCATAAAATCCAAACCAGTTTTGTTAAACCGGACCGGGGCTAACAAAACTAGTTTTAATAGTCAAAAAGCAGTTTTTAATTATCTTTAGGGATAAGACAATTGATGATAAATTTATATACATCCCCAATAATGAAAAACAAGAAAATTCTTCTGAGGATTTATTGGTTGACAAGTTTGGATACTATTTAGTGTAATCTTAACCAATTAAATTGTATGAAAGTACCTAAAGTTTTTGGGCTAACAAATTAGATAGCGTGGTCATAATTCTTTGAGTACCAGTGTATTTTACCGTTAATAAATACTCTGGGTACCAATTGAAGTTATTATGGATATTATTGCAGAATTAATGCACAGTGCAGGGTGAAATCTCAGAGATCTTAATGGATAAAACAATCCTTATAATAAAGTAACAGGATGTCTGTTTATCTGTCTGTCTGTGTGTACCGAAGGATCTCGCTAACCGGTGAACCGATCGGGTTCCCCTTAACAGGGTAGCTTCTCATAGGTCCTGGGAAGGTTTATAACTATTTTGGGGGAGGGTACCACAACCTCCCAAGACAAATCACCTCTAGAAAAAATTAACTACCCCAAAAAAAATTAATTTTATTTTCTTAATTAAAATTAAAAATGGGGGGGCACTCCCCCCCCCCCACAAAAAATTTCCCCTTCTAAAATTTTTTTTTTTACTATTTCTTTTAAAATCTAAAATAATAAATTGGGTTATCAAGTTCGACACTCCCCTCCTCAAGTGTCCCTAGAGGCATCTCTAGGGGCGTATCTGCTAGTGGACGATAAATTGTTAAACATACCAAATAATAATAGACAAAAGTTTCACTTCTGCAGATTAATACTATCGATTGAAACGATTGGACACTTAATGGACCAACCAATCAAAATCTATTACAAGTACCCAAAACGAATAAGAAATAATGTTTTTAGACTTTGAGTACTTTGTATTTAACAGTTCAATGTATCTCCCTCCCTGGTGAAATCTAAATTAGTTATTCAGGGAAAGGTTCATGGAGAGTAAATTAATAAATCACCTCCCCCCCCAAAAAAAATCCAACAAAGTCTGATACTTGTACTTTAAAATTGTTAAGAATGTTTTATCTTTTATTGTCTTATCCTTGTGCCCCTGAGTGGTTATCAGGTGTTTCTATGCATCAGATTAGAAAAGCAATTTATCTATAACCAGCGGTTACACCCTTAGAAGCCTCTAGGGGCACTTAAGGTGTGCGGGGGGGGGAGGAAGTCACCACACTCCCAAGAGAATAAATACCCCCTAGAAATAAATTACCCTACCCTTCAATTTTTTTTTACTTTTTCTCTAAGTGTCCCTGGAAGCCTCTAGGGGCGTAGCCACTAGAATACATATATAATACATACTTTTGTATGTTTATTAACAATTTGGTAGTAACACTGAGTTTCAGCCTAATATATCATATTTTTTCTTAAAATCAACTATAATTATATCAGGGAGGAAGGGGATATTGGACTGTAAATTACACTGGTGCCCAAAGTTTTATGGCGGCAAAATCTTATTAATTGGCTCAAAAACTAGAATAGTCCAAACATTTCAAACAATAAAAGAGAAATTATGTTTATCATCATTGGGGATATTAATCAATTCAACACCCACTGTCCTATCCCTTAAGATCCCTGACAATAATAGAAATACAAGAAGATTTAATTGCATTTTTCCAGACGTAAAAATAATCTACAGCCAATGCAATGACGTGCACAGAAAATTGCCTTGGGGACGTAAGCTACTACCAATTTATAATTCAATATCTACATACTTCCCTCATTTATCCATCATTGACATATTCATCATTTTTTATTTTCTTTGTTCTCTGGGTTGGAGGAAACACAGGTACCCAAAGTTTTATAAAAGTACTTTCTTATTCGTTGGCTCAAACCTATAGTTGCTTTTATTAAAATTTGATTGTTAGTTACAATCTATTAAGTGCCCAAATTTTTCAACCAATAGTCTTTATCTACAAAGGGGTAATGTTGTTTTTTGATCATTTGGCATTCACATAAAATTTACAAGCCAAAATATTAGGGATCTTAAAGGAGAAGACAATGGGCGAAAAATTAAAAAGTACATTTACAATTAAACTAAACAAATTATCCCTTTTGAAGACTAACAATATTGGCGGAAATGTTTAGATACTAACTAACTAACTAATTCAATAAATCATCTATAGCCAACGAATAAGATAATATATAAAATGAAATTTACAGTCCAATGTCCCCTCCCTCTCCCTGATAAATGTTTAAAATTAGAACAAATCATTGAATTGACAGAGATGATTGAAATGAAATTAAACACTTTCTACTATTACATTAATTAAATAAAATTACCAAAGCTTTTCAACCAGAAAATCTGTGGAAATTTTTTATGACCTCATACATAAATGTCAAAAAGTAGGTTTGATTATTTGTTCGATATCTAATTAAAGTTACAATTATTTTAATCAATGATATGCACCTAGAGGCCTCTAGGGAGAATAGTAAAACGACCCCATCCCACCCATATACAAATTTAGTTTTTAAAAGAAAATCTAAAAATAAATTATAAATAGTATATGTATACTTCCAAGGACCTATGAAAAGCTGCATGGTAAAGAAGAACCATAGTGAAAAGCGGTTAGCAATCGGTACAGATAGACACAGCAGACAGATAGACTTCCTGTTACTTTTATATAAGGATTGTTATAGATTCAAATGAAATTAGATATAACTAGTATAAAATAATTTTACAAAATTATAGATAAACAATAAAGTTATCTATGTATACCAAAACTATCAAATACTCAAATAAATTTCTTATCAGCAATTTGATTCTTATATGATAAATAAATTTTTGTTATGATCCTTAAACATTACAAAACCCTCCTTTAGATATGAAACTGGTACAAAGTACATGAATTAAACTTTGCAAGAGATATAAAGTACATCAGTGCAAGTATGATACATCTATTACTTTTCAATTTAACCAAAAATGTTTTTTTAAGTATGCAAAAAATATACAAGATACAAAATTTACTTTTCGTACAAAAAACATAAAAGTTTTAATCTTACCTTTCGGAATTTGTCCAGGGTTAACATCTTCTTCAAACAAACTTCTCTTTTTTCTACCTGTAACGTTCTTAAGCATAGCTTGGCGCAGGAAATATGTAGCAAGTGCTATTCCTAAAATACACACATGGTGCAGTGATGTGATTTAAGTGTTTTGACTCACCCATCTGAATTTGTCCTGGGTTGTCCTCCTCTTCGATACTTCTTTTCCTCTTTCTTTTAGTGATGTTTTTCAGCATAGCCTGACGGAGAAAGTAGGTAGCTAGTGCTATTCCTGAATTACAGACAAGAGACGGTTAGAACCTAATAATTGGACTCACCCATTTGTATTTGCCCAGGACTATCTTCCGTGTCGACACTCCTTTTTCTCTTTCTTTTTGTAATGTTTATCAACATTGCTTGACGTAGAAAGTATGTGGCTAGTGCAATTCCTGAAGTGAGTGTACAATTGTTAAAAAAAAACACCAAAAATATCCCCTTATATACTTTCTTTTATGATTGGGATTGTTGGGCTGAAGGTTAACAGATGACAGCGCAAAGTTTAAATTACCTCCAATAAGTGCAACAAGCACAAAGGGATTGACAACAGGTGGACAGCACTCCTCTGTCCCACTAGAGCTCCTGCCTGCTGCTAAATTAATCAACATACCAATTGGGAGATGGTTATTCTAGTGATATTTCCAAACTAAGTGACCAACACTTGTAATTGTTAAAGATACATGCAGATATTTTCTTGAGGACACCTGTCACAATTTCACAAATTGCAAAGGTTTAGTAGTATCACTAGAAAACAACTTTTTCTCCTTGAATCAGCTGAACATGTGCCATGCATTACCTTGATTCTCATATCCATTCTGTCAAACTGTGAATGCTAAAAATACCATACCATACCTAATGAAACGTCTACAATGCACAAGATATTTGGTATTTTATTGTGCAATTGCAAGAATATTGCTACACATCTATTGTATCTGAACTAAAGAAATTACCAAGACAGATGCATAAAGTGAATACATTTGTTGAAATAAATTTGCTACAAATCTCATTCTAAGTGTTTGGGGTGCAAATAAGAAGGATTGTATACTAAGTATGAATCACTCCAGTTTATGGTTTCTAATGAGCGCAAAGTAAATGCTACATTTCTTTCCTGAAATTAAACTAGATATTCTTCTCCTTACTACACAAGGAATAATGATGCTATACGTGCTATGATTAATTCAGAGTAAAAAATAATGCTTGAGTTTATTAAATTGTCAAAATATTTAATTGACCTACAACTTAAATGTGACAAAAAAAATTTGAGATGTGTATTTTACTTTATGTTAAGTAATTAAGAGAGAGATGAAATGGAGAAGACATGGATATGTGATCTGTTTAAGTTATACTAGAACCCAAGTAAAATTTTTAAACTAGAATTTCTATATTGTAAATAAGGATGTGGGGGTCTTAAGTTTACTTACTTTTTTTCAGAAAATTTTATATGCTTCATGCAATATGGCTGTACATAAATCATTATACGAACACTCCAACTCTACCTGTATTCTGAGATACATCAAATGCATGTGGTTTGAAGATGCTACATGCTGAATGACATAACATACAGTTGCTGCGTAGATGCTTGAATATTTGGCGTCAATTTTGTGACCGCCAGGTCCTACCTGCAATGAGCGCAAGGAACGTATATGGATCAACAACAGGGGGACAACAGTCTCCGCCGCCACTACGTGCTGTTCCTAAGTCAGTAGTAGGGATGTATGTATTGTAGAGGGGGGAGAAACACATACCTGCTATAAGTGCAATAAAAGTATATGGGTCAACTACTGGCGGACAACAATCTCCATACCCTCCGCTTCGTGCACTTCCTAGATGTACCTACATTAGTCCCCCATGATGAGAAGCAATGGAAAGTGTCATGTGTGACGTCTTAAAGATACGTCTAAATCCATCTCTTTTTTAGGCATTTCCTTTCCCACTTCTCCTCTTGTCCCTCCCTTTTAGACGTAATTTTATGACATCACACATGACAGTTTCTAGCGCTTCCATATTGATGTATGCATAATTCTTATATAAAAGTAATAGGATCTGTGTCTGTCTGTACCAAAGGATCTCTCTAGATGTAGCTACATAAGTCCCCCATATTTATATATGTATAATTCTTGTGATAAATAACAGGATCTGTGTCTGTCTGTACCAAAGGATCTATCTAGATGTAGCTATATTATTCCCCAATATTATATTATAAGCATAATTACAGCTGATTCCTAAACTGATATACCCAGATATCATATTTTTGTCTATCTGTGAACTAAATCTAGCTAATGACCCCTTCAGACAAGCAACCCTTTGATTTCATGACCCTTGCCTTTAGGTCCTTACAGTGCATGGTAATGAGTTGCACATGTTTTGGTCTAAGGCCTTCCAAATACTCTTACTATTAATCTATACACTACACATTTGACATAGTTAATCTAACATCTTTAGTTATGACGTGGTTTAGACAAAGAATCGAACTCATCGACCACATCCCTAATCTAACCTAACAAAAGACGTACATGCTAAAACATGAAGTAGTTTATAATGCATAATAAAAATGTAAAACACAAATGACCAATTAAGGCCAGTATACATTGTAATTGACAAATGGTAAAATGTATACTGGCCTATTATTTGCATTGTATGACGTCATTTTTATTAGGCACTTTTAGCTGCTTCGCTAATATTATCTATATACTCATAAAATGATTAATAATGCTTTGATATTTACAAATTTATACAGTATAATTCTATAATGTTAAGTTCTATAGTGCTTAATAATTATTGATGAAATTTCACTACTAATTTAAAACAATGCAATGCAATGCATAGAAAACATATTTACAATTTTTGAAGTCTATTCAAACTCACAAAATCCAGTTTCTAACTAAAATCACTTTACATTATAAATATCAAAAGGGTGCAAAAACGTTATTGACAAAAAATATTAATAATCAAAAAAATTAATAGAAACAAAAAAAATATTATTTACAACAGAAAACTCGGGTATAGTCCCATTTGTAGCAACGCCCCTTAAGGGGCGATTTATCGTATTTTCACAGTAGCTTTTTTACTATTTCTAGCCCCTGCAGGGGGCTCTAACCCTGCGAGGCAATCACCAAACCCAATATAACCTAACCTAAGATAACCTATAAATAGCCATTTAAAAATATGACGAATCGCTCCTTAAGGGGCGTTGCCAGGAAAGGGACTATATACCCGAAAACTTTATAAAATAGATATTAGACAGCCTGCCGGACTATGTATGTTGTATGCTGGAGGAGTTTTAGAAAAGGTCATTTTTACCCCAAAAAATCAGTGTGTCTTAAATAGCACCAAAGAAAGTTTACCAAATTGCTTTAATGACGAACGACCAAAGTAAATTATAGAGTAGCTTTGCTACTAAAAATAATTTAATTTTGATGTGAAACTAAACAATAATGAACTGCTAACCTGAAGACCCGGTAGCCAGCATGGTAGAATTTGCATCAGTATTCTCATAACCTGCCAATATTATATCCTTATAATAAAGTTTTAGTATCTCTGTGTACCAATATGGTTCTCCTTTACAAAGTAGCTATTCAAAGGTCCAGGGAAGGTTTAAACCTATTTTGGGGGAGGGTATCAAGAAAAATCGCCCCTAGAGAAAGAATTACCCGCCTCCGAAAAAATATTTTCTTTTTTTCTTTTTAAAACTAAAATTAAAAATGAAGGTGGTCAAATTCCATCTCCCCCTAAAAAATATTTTTTTTCTTTATATTTTTGAGCCTTAATTAAAATGGAAGGTCGATTTTAACGCCCAACCACCATAAGTATAATGATTGGACATGATATTTAATCCGTCTATCCTAAACAGGGGCCAAGAAAATCACGTTTTAACTAGACGGACTAACGGACATTTCGAATCATAGAGTAGTTTTGATAAACAAGTGAACTAAATCATAAATATTTGAGAGGGGGGCAAATGGAGAGGTCGTCAATTTTACTGTATGTTGCCCCCCCCCCCCAACAACAGCTGAAAACCAGGTATAGGTTTCGTGATTTTTCTAATTAATTTCGTTATTGGTATAAGCTGATATTAATTACCTTTAGAATAAATGATATCATCTCCGCCCTCCTTGGATTTAGGCTCGTTCCAGTTCTCATAGATTTTAAAACCTGACCCAAACAATTGGATTTTTTTTATAGATCCACAAGAAATTGTATAAGGATGTTTTCCCTTAGTGTGCCTAGTCGAGCAAAAAACCTCATCCATTCTTCTGTACTAGATTAAAAATAAGAGGGATTGCTAGTTTATTGGTTACGGGAGGTGTAAAAATATTCTGTTGCGCTTCTCGCACGCCACCAATCTCAATAAGTGGTAGAATAAAATTTCAGAAATGAAAAAGTTTAAAGTTTTTTCTTCTTCGGAAAGTTGTATTTTGGTGCTTCATTAAGTTGGTGTTTTGGGGAAGGGAGATGGGGGGGGGGGTGGGAGGTAAGGTTGACAAGGGTAAGAAGGTATAAAAAAACAACTTCTTTTTGGTGTCGGGGTTAGGTAAACATATAAAAAATCTCCAAATACACTAACACACTTATTTCTGATATATACGTTTTTAATTTTGTAAAGTTAAGCAAATGTAAATTACATGATTTAGTTTATCCTTCCGTTTTGCATATCTTGTTGAAAAAGATATTTTAAAATAAATATTTTAATTGTTTGTTCCTGTTTGTACAAGGCTTTTAGCCATTTTTAAATGTTCAATAATATCCATGTCATCGAGATTCATTGTTTTCTGAAAATTAAAAGAAATATTTGTCTTATCCTTTAAGGTCCCTGACTTTAACTACAATTATCAGAGATTAAAGGGACATTAGATTTTTAATTATAATGGTACCCAAAGTTTTAAAACCAAGTTCATTTTTCTATTCTTTGGATATAAAACTTTGAGGATTTTTACAGTGGCGTGCGAACCGAAGGGGGCATTTGGGGCAATTGCCCCCCCCTAGCGACCAAAACACCCCCCCCTGCCCCCCCCCTAGCCACCGCCCCCCCTGCCCCCCCTAAATGTTGAAAAATGCCCCATTTTGCCCCCCCCCTGGTCAATAAAAATGCCCCTTTTTGCCCCCTACCCTACAAAAAGCATAACTATCCCAGTTTCCAAAAAAAAAAGATCAAGAAATACTCAAAAAAATTTTGGCGCTTCTCGCCAAACAGACAGTTACTATTCATTTAACCTTACCAAATTTTTTAGTTAGTGTAGAAATTAGGTTATAATCTTTTTCACTGAACATAACAAACCAGGTAATAGGAACTATTTTATTTTGTATAATATAAACTTTTTACCAAAGAAATTTTGTACATCCCCAATAATGATACACAAAATTACCCCTTATATAGATTACAATTAGTGGATGAAATGTATGGAAACTCGACTTAATTAACCAACCAATCAAAATTCCATTAAAGTCCTCAAAGTTGTTGAGCCAACGAATAAGAAAATTTTATATGAAATATTGGGGACTAGTGTAATAAATAGCCCAAAAACCCCTTCCTTCCTGCATATTTGAAGAAAAAATTTGCACTTTGCGCCCTTTCAAATGGTTTCTGCTTTTTATCACATTGTATATTTTGTTTTTATTTCTATAAAAACATGTGTAAACAACAAATATTAAATCAAAAAGTTATTTTATATAAAAAAGAAACAGCGATGATATTTATCTAAGCCTTTTTCTCAACACTGTATGTCTGTCTAAATGAATAACTATATATGATGTCATATTTTTTTCAGGATAAGGTTATCATTTTTTTGTGTACATACCCTTACAAAAAGACATGTTTTTTTATGGCAATTTTCATTAAAAACCCTCAAAACTAACTACACTCTTTATTCCTAACTTGATAAAATACGCCACTCTTGTTGTCTTTAATTGATTTTAGTTCAAAGGGGGAGTAAATATTTTTAGGTGCACTTCACACTAAGAGATATAAGTTTTCCGGAATTTTAATGTAGGGAGGAGATTTGAAATCTGAATCAAATTTTAAGGATTTTTTATAAATTTCGTTTTTTGTATAATTCTTTATCTAAAAGCGGAAATACAAATTAAGTTAATTAATTTTGGCATCCGTGATTGGTGGATTTAAAAAATCTGCGCTCTGATTGGATGTCGTACATCATTCAACCAATTAGAGCGCAGGTAGTTTAAAATCCACCTATCCTATTGGTCAAAATTAATTAACTTAAAATGTATTTCCGCTTTTAGATAAAGAATTATACAAAAAACGAATTTTATAAAAAATCCTTAAAATTTGATGCAGATTTCAAATCTCCTCCCTACATTAAAATTCCGGAAAACTTATATCTCTTACTTCACACACCGCCCTTATAAATCATTGGAAACACTACTTAATCAAAAATTAACAGAGTTGTAAAGTGCCATTTAAAGAGGGTAGGATATGTTGATATAACTTTTTAGCTTCTCTATAATTCACTATGGCTGTCAGTACGTAATGCTAAGGGGGAAATGTGATTTTTTCAACTGCAATTAAAGATAGAAGGCTAAAACTTAATTTTAACATTCCCATCATTATGGAGCTGTATAATTAACTATTGAAAATTCATGGAGGTTGGACTGCTTTTCAGGACGTTTTTGGCTATTTTTGTATCTTTTAAATTTCGGGTATAGTCCCTTTTGTGACATTGCCTCTTAAGGTGCATTTCGTCGTATTTTCACAGTAGCTTTTCACCTATTTATAGCTCCTGCGGGGCCAATTGCCTAATCCTGCGGGGAAATCACCTGACCTAACTTAACCTAGAATACCCTATTAAAAGCTTCTATGAAAATACGACGAAATGCCCCTTATGAGGCGTTGCCACTAAAGAGACTATACCCCAAAGTTTTCCATATTTCTAAGAGATTTTTATATCTGTAGATGAAAGGACAAGTAATTTTTTTTTATTTTTTACATAGTTTTTTATATCTTTGGTTTTTATGGTATGATAAATTTTTTTGTGGATTATAAGATTAAAAAAAAAAAATTTCTCGCTGTTTCGAGCATCCAGTATGTAATTTACTTTGACTGTCATCACACAATATACAGGAAAAAGGATTTGTGACTTTTTCTAACTAAAATATATATTTATTTCAACAGATGCTATTTAAATCTACTTGTCTGTATTATTATTAATGATTTTTTGTGCTTTGCGACTTAAAGATGTTGTCATCCTTGTTGTCATACAATATAGAAATATTTAAAATCAGTTTTACATATTAGGTTAATTTTTGGTAAATTATTTCCAAAATGAGAGTTTTTATCTCCCCCCCCCAATTTTTTTTTAATGGGGTTATTCATCCTTCCTGCTGAGATTTTATAACATCCCCTTCCACCCATAAAAAATGCTTTGTGGTGGGGAGGGGGAGGGAAGGTTAAATTATCTTCTGTAGTTTTTTTTCGAAGATGCTTTCTAGCTTCCTTCCCTTCGGTCATTGCAGGGTGGGAAGAAGGGATGGGGGAGAAGGGATAGGGGAGAAGAGATGGGGGATATAAATGGGAAATAGGGATGGGGGAAGGGATGGGGAAAAAGGGATAAGGACTAGAAGGCCCATAATCAAATAATCCCACCTCTAAAACGCCCTTATTTAAAATTAGTATATATAATCAAAATGCCCCCCCCTAATCATCATGTTTAATATACAGAAAGGGTTATTTTGTTATCAAAATTTGGAAGGTTCATCAATTTACCAACCATTGTCTTATCCCTTTTTGATATTTATCTACTTAACATAAAATTGTAGCTATAAATTCTATTATTAGAATAATATAACATTGTAGTTATATGACTTTAGTAGTGGTACTTAAACAAGGATATAGAGTCGATGTAAATATCCTGCAATTTTTTTTAATGGCGATAACATATTTGCAGGGATTTTAAGAATAAGACAAAGTATAATAAATTGATTAAGCATTATCTAGCAACACGCTGAACCCATTTATACATCCTTTACAGTAGCATCTTAGAAGTCCAGGAAAGGCCCGGGGAGGTTAACTAAGAGAAATCGTCCCTGGAAAAAATAACCTGCCCGCTTACTTTCTCTTAAAATAAAAATTGAAATTGGGGGGCCGAAATTAACCTACCAATTCTCTCAGGCGCCCCTAGATGCCTCTATTGGCTTAGCTAGCCGCTGGTTTTAGACATAATGCAAGACATAACATTGCAAAAAATGCACCATAAATAATCATTAATTACATGTCTAGCTTTAAAGCTATCCTAAGCAGTCGGGAAAAAATGGTTTAGTTTTTATCAATTCTAAAACATTGGATATTTTACAATGCCAATATCAACCAATATATGAAGCAATAGAAGGATTGAATGGCCTAAAACCATTTCAAGACTTAAATCTAAAAATAAAATAGCCTGGACCGGTAAGAAACTAACCTAAAACGGAGAACTAAGTCGGTCCAGTAATTATTGAAATCTTTAGTTATTGACAAAAAACTTACTACTTTATTTGATAGAATAATCATATAAGTATAACATTCTGTCTAATACTCGGGCTAAATATCAAAATTTTACTGAAATGACAGGCACCAAAAACAGATGAATTATCGCATCGTATTATAGACAGCTTTCCGCAGATAGCAAAACTAATAATTTAAAGATTAATTCAAATTTTAGTGGCCCCGAGGTGCTGAAGTCCCAGGTTAACAAAACTGGTATACCTATTATTATTTTTGTTTCATTATTCGCAAAAATTTGTCTATTTGAAATAGATACCGTACATATAGTTTCAGTATTACTGAGAACCGGTTCTAATCCTGTTGATATAAATCGGTTTCGAAGGCAAACTGGATAAATGCATCTTAATATTCAATTTTATTTGCACTTATTAATCACAATCACTTGGGCAATTATCACAGCAAAAAGTATGGCTTCGAAACGGATTAATATCCACTGGATTAGAACCTGTTCTCAGCCATACTGAAAAATCATGTATAACATCGTATTATAGACAATTTTCAGCGAATAATATGATAAAAACTCATAATATTAATACTAGTTTTGTAGCCTTGGACCTTCAGCCCCTCGGGGCTAACAAAAATGCTTATAATCTTATAATTTTCCAGTTTACTATCCACGGAAAGCTGTCTATAATACGATGCGATAAATAACTAACAATAATTGATGAAAATGACTTGGAGATATTTCAAATACAATGGTATGTATATGGATATGCACAAAAGCAGACACGCTTAAATATACCGTAACACGATAAATTTCACTTAGATAAAGCTGAATATAATACATATAAAAAAACACATACATAAATATAACTGTTTAATTCCATATTTTGTTTTATTTCAAAGGTATTTATATCATTTCTTTTTTTCACTTGAAGATGTAAAAAATATTTAAATACTGAAGCATAAAAACGGTTTAGTCTAAATTTTTCTTTCCCAATAACCGGAGGAGGGGGGTGGGGTAACCCCTCCCTCCCCTCCCCCTCCCCTGTTGCGTTGTCCATCCATAATCATTAATAGAATAACGCAGCCACTTAAATAATTTTTCTCTCTTAATGGATATATTATCACTTGGATGTTGCACCAGATTTTCATGTAATCTAATAAGTAGAGGGACAAAGATACTGTAAAATCAGCCATGTGACGTCATAAAAATGAGGAATTATTTATCTCTTTTTTAGGGGATTATCTTTCCCAATTCTCCTTTCATATCCCACATTTTTATGACGTCACATGGCTTATCTTAGAGTCACTTTGTCCCTCTACATCTAATAAAGTCATACTAGCTGCTTGCTAAAATAATAATACCTCCTTTCCACCCCTTTACCCCAATCCCTCCACTCTAATTGGATGAATTAACTCACCAATAAATAAGGTTCATATTTGCAAGCTAAATTGACGAGAAATTTTCTCCTGTCAATATATCCACGTATATCCTATATCCATTCTTTTAACGCAGCTACTTTAAAATTTTCCCTCTCTTTCCCTCTACTTTCCCTTATTACATTATCTACCCCTCCCTTCAGGATATATATTTAGAATATGATGCTAATAAATATACAAAGTCTAGATGCCTAATCAAATAATTAGACCAATAGAACCACAGCAAAAGAACAAGCAGGGACGTCTAAGCTTTTTATTTTGAGTGGGGTATAATGTTTGATTTTAGAGGTTTGAGGTGGTTAATCTAATGTATTTCTAAAATTTTTTAGTAGGATAAAATGAGAATTTTTTAAAAGTATGAGGGGAAGTAAACACCCCTTTACTCCCACCCTTGGACGTCTGAGGGAACGAGCTTGGAATAGCTGGATTTCTTAAGATAAATCTTTGCTTGGGGAAATTATATCGACAAATGGTATAGAATCAAATACGCATTATTTAACCCACTTACCATTGACAGAAATTAATAATCATTATCTTGTATTCTTCATTTATTGCTTAGGGCATTTATTTAGTCAAAACAATAAACTTGAAATTTTATGTTAGTCCATTAATATTTTCAAAATCATCAAAAGTTTTTGATGCAAAATTGGTCGAAAACTGCTAAATAATTTTTCTTTTTATATATATTGCTGCCCCCAAGCCAAGGAAGAAAACAAGATATCCAATATTAAATTCTGTCAATTGTAAGTGGGTTAGATTAAACATTGAAAAAATTGTTTGCTAGTTGGATGTGATGGTATAGCAGCATGAACTTGTGTAAATGGTCTTGTCCTGTATTAAGCATCTAGGGTAGTATATCTATTATGATGGTGTAGCAGCATGAACTTGTGTAGCAATAATCTTGTCTTGTATTAAGCATCTAGGGTAGTATATGTATTATGATGGTATGAGAGCAGCATGAACTTGTGTAGCAATGGTCTTGTCCTGTATTGAGTATCTAGGGTAGTATATCTATTATGATGGTATAGCAGCATGAACTTGTGTAGCAATGGTCTTGTACTGTATTGAGTATCTAGGGTAGTATATCTATTATGATGGTATAGCAGCATGAACTTGTGTAGCAATGGTCTTGTCTTGTATTGAACATCTAGGGTAGTATATATATTATGACGGTATAGCAGCATGAACTTGTGTAGCAATGGTCTTGTCTTGTATTGAGCATCTAGGTGAGTATATCTATTATGATGGTATAGCAGCATGAACTTGTGTAGCAATGGTCTTGTCGTCTTGTATAATTTTAGACCAATCTCACTTTCATTTGGCGAACCCTATTAAAGTACCTTAAAGTAATTCGATTTTTTTGTCCTAATATAAAAGTTACAGGATGTCTGTTATTCATTCTATCTGTATGTACTTGTACCGAAAAATCTCGCTAACCTCTGGACCTATATGGTTCTCCTTTACAATCAAGCTTCTTATAGGTCCTGGGAAGGTTTTTAATTATTTTTCAAAAAGTAGATATTTCAAAACTTGACTCCTTATTAAACGTGCAAAGTGCTTAACCTTTTTTTTTACATCCTCCTGAAATTTACATTTTTACCTTGACAAGCACCATGGCTAATGTTAGTGGGTTTATTAGGGTTGCGTTTACCCTTGTCATGGGGGATGGGGGGTATAGTGTGGGTAACTATACACCCTTCTATTTGCGATTCTACATGTACCTTTTTATTTTGTATAAATATAAAAATGATGTTTAGTTAGAGCTCTCTTTTCACTCTCACCGGTAAATCTTTCCCGATATAAAAAGTAGTACTGTGGTATCCACCTAGGATAAATGGCAGACACCAGAGTTCAAATGACTACGGCAGTGT
Source organism: Acartia tonsa (assembly GCF_053477335.1). Classification (NCBI taxonomy): domain Eukaryota; kingdom Metazoa; phylum Arthropoda; class Copepoda; order Calanoida; family Acartiidae; genus Acartia; species Acartia tonsa. The sequence goes on from NC_137264.1 coordinate 13,966,559, forward strand.
GAACAGACGTGGACACCTATACTATAGAGAAGCTACGCTTCTCTAGCAATCACTAAATAATAAACAGAGTCTATTCAGTTGTTTCTTTATTGAGGGTCTAAGGATTACTAACGTTATATACAACAAACAATAACTACACAGATAGGAATAAATAATCATGAATAACACCAATATAATACATATACAATAGTCAGTTTGGGCAATAATGATCCCCCATCCCTGGAAAGGGTGGGGGGAATTAACAATACAGCTTAACCATAATAAGGCTGTCAGAATCTATCATTAATTTTAGGCATAGGGAGGGGGTCGGCAGACCCCTTCCCCAGGACTCGGGGGAGGGCCCTTGGCCCTTCCCCGAACCCAGGTCAGGGTTGCCATAGGCATGGCTCACGGTTGCCGAATACCACAGTACTATTAATCAGAGACGTAAGGATATGTTAATTCCAGATAAAAAGACTCTCCGATATAAAAATTAGTACTATTAATCAGAGAAGTAAGGATAGGTTAATTAAAGATAAATTAATATCTCCATGTTTATTTTTTTGTCTAAAGCTTAAGATCTAAATAACTACTGAACCAATTAAGTTATCTTTTTTAGGTAAGCTTGGATGGTCTTCGGATGGTTTTAATTCATTTTTGCAGCGCATCTTTGCCTTTTTAAATACAGAGCTCCATAACTGACATAAGAAGTACATTATTTTAATATGTTTTTACAGAAATCTGCTACATTAGAGTATTGATAGCAATAGTATTAAAAAAAAGGTAAAAGGTAAAAGTTTTGCAATCAAAGGTCCAAGGAAATTAAGTCAAACTACAAAGCTGTGTTTAAGTGTTTTAAACTATGCTTAGACATAGAGGTGCTTCACCTAAACATATTTTTTATCAACGAATACCCTTTCCCCTTCCCCATTTCTAAAATTGAATCTTACCAAAAATGAGCCAAAGAACATAGTTTTATGTAATATTCTAGGGAAACCGCTGATTGATTGACCTGTCATTTATCTATCCCTAATTCCCTGACAATTGATAGTAAGTAGTTTTGTCCCAGGGATAATTTAAGTTCTAGAGGATAAATGTAAAACAACATCTAATTTTCTAGTTTAGCAAATACAAAAATGGGAAGGAGGGGTCATTTGACTGTAGATTATACTGGTACCCAAAGTCTTTATAATTATGTTCTTTCATTTGTTGGGTCTTATTTAATTGAACACACCAAATATTTCCACCATTATTTTTAATCTACAGAAGGGTTTATTTTGTTAATCATAGTTGGTGGTATACATCCTATTATATAAAGTAATAAGCAATTTTATGTCTGTAGCGAAGGATCTCGTTAACCGCTGAACGATATGGTTCTCCTTTACTGTGAAGCTTCTATTGTATCCTCGGATGGTTTTGGGCTATCTAATTGTTATAACTAGGTACCTATGGGTATGGTTTTGGGCTATCTTATTGATATAACTAGGTACCTATGGGTATGGTTTTAGGCTATTAATAATAATAATAGACAAGAAAAAACGGACAGATGGACATTTGCTGTTTTAAAAATATGTCTGTTTTTTACAACAACATAAAATTAAAGATATATTATCTTTGTATTACAAAATCATCTGTGGTTTCTTTTTGGCTACAAGCGCAATGCTTGTTTAGTAGTAAGGTAGTACGTTCATTTATGAGTAGCACAGCTACTCTATAATTTGTATATAGGTAGTTTTTTTTTTAACATTTGACTAAAAAAACACATTAAGGTTTTTAAACTCTCTTATCTATATGTTGACTTGAAAACGTTGGGTACTTTTCAGAAATAAGTTATAGCCGGCAAGCTAAAAAATTCTAATATAATATTTGGGGGCAGATAAATGGTCGTAGGTAATACGAAGCACTGCCCCCCCCCCCCCCGAAATAAAAAAAACAGCTGAAATTACAAAATATTTTTTTTGAATTAATTCAGTTGGGTCCTACGACAAACGCAGGAGTCCCAAACGTCGGAGTGAACAAACGTCGTAGTGGATACTTAACCTAACCTTACCTATTTTAGACCATCTTATAGGTTTTTTAAATGCCTAACCCATGCGGGGAGCTTATTTGTTCATTGATATCTTAACCTAACCTAATCTGTATAGAAATACTTAGTAAAATTAATATTTTAACACTCCTGCGTTTGTCCACTTCGACGTTTGGGACTTCTGCGTTTGTCCTGGAACTTTTTTAACCTATATTTTGAGTCTACAGTAGGGATATTTTTTATTAAAGTCATAAGGACAGTACATCAATTTATCGACCATTGTCTTATCCCTTAAGATCACTGTAAATATTGCAATTGAAGGTGTGAAATGTTGAAAAATTGCTTAATTGTCAACACAATAACATTTCCGCGCTTATTTATTTTAAATTAAAATTTCTTTTAAAGGATGTAACTTTCTTAATTGCATTCATATATACTATCTATACTTACTAGCGGATATGCCCTTAGACTCTAGGGGCCCTGTATTCGAAGAGGAAGAAGGCCGAGACTGCTTAGCAAAAATGTATTAAAACCATACCAAGACTTAAATCTGATAAAATAATGACCTAAAGCCATTACAGAAGCAATGTGAAGCTTACCTATACAAAAAGAACTCAATCAGTTAATTAATTATTGAGATCGTAAGCTTCAGACAAAAAAACATAATTACTTTATATAATAGGAAAACAACATTTTTTTCTCAGTAAAAGTACCCAAATTTTAAGATCTAACAAATAAGATAAAGTGGTTTTCAAACTTTGGGTACAAGTATATTTTATATACAAATTGTCCCCCAACCCCCTTTCTTGAGTATTTTTGATATAATAGCTAACTAAGACATATTGGCTTACGAAAAGACCGACGTTTTAGAAAAGCTTTGCTTTAAAAAATGTGTGAAAAAATTGGTATCTAATGACATTTATTAGATGACTTTACGCTTTTTAGAAAATATAAAATTACAGTTATACTAATGGATATAGAATACGTGGATATTGTGGCAGATTCTTGCATACCCTGATAAAATGTTTCTCCCAGCTGGCTAATATAAGATGGATGGACATATTGACCAATATCTAAAGTATAAATTGAGGACAAAAATTCCCCTGTCACAATATCCATGTATTTTATTTCCATTGTTATACTGAAAAGAAATTTTATATCACAGACGACATTTTAAATCAGAAACAAAAATTAAATATGATTTTACAATTTAATAAAATCATTAAATATAAAATCTGGGACAGACGGGACATTGGACTGTAAATTACACTGGTACCTAAAGTTTTATAACCATGTTATCACATTCGTCGGCTAAACATTTTCAACCAATCATCCTAATCTAAAGAAGGGGTTTTTAAACTTAACATCAAATTCTAATCACCTAAAGGTAAGAGGCAATACTTAAGAGCTTAGGATCTCTTAAACGGCTTAAAAAATTATGGTTGCTACTGGTAAAAGATACAAATCCTTTGATGTTTCATATTAGGCGAATTGCCAAGGAGGAAGGGGACATTGGCCTGTTTATTAAACTAGTCCCCAAAGTTTTATAATAACGTCTTATTTGATGGCTTAACAACTTTGTAACTATTATTGTGTTTTCAACCTAATCTACAAAATAAATTTTGTGAATAATAATCATTGGGGATTTATATCAATTTATCGGCAATTGTCCTATCCCTTTAGATCCCTGAATTTACTAGATTTAAATTCATTAATGGTCTGCATATGAATTAGTTTTTATCTTATTAAAGTCTCTCTTTTGCAGGGATCCTAAGGGATAAGACAATGGACATACCCAATTATGATAAACATTATTATTACTGTAGATGAAATTTGACAACACTAGTATAGACCAACCCATAAAGATTTAGTAAAAGTACCCAAACGTTTTAGGGAGCATTTATACAAAACTTTGGGTACTAGCATGATTTACGGTCCAATATTCCCTCCTTTCCTGCTATTTAGTCTATTTGATGTCTCGTCATTTTAATTACATGAATATAAGGAGAGGTAAATACTATAAACTAAAAGTTTTTGCTACTCATCTTGGATAGAAAGATGCTTTCCCTAAGAAATCGAAATTTGAGCACAGAACCCCCTCACTTTTACTATAAAAAAAGTGAAAAAAATAGGGGCGGGGGTAGTTTTTATCGTGGTTTGTTCGAACGGGGTTAGATAGTTAAGGTAATAAGGTGTAAGATACAGAGTAGCCCGCAGAGTTGATAGAGTTTAACTTAAAGTCAAGAAAATAAAACATTATGATAACCCGTTTTACCCCATCCCTTATCCTCTACCCCACTTTTGCTTTCATTACAAAATTCTTCCATCCTAACTTAACAACGCTACTCAATACTGTGGCTCACCAAATTTACACATAAGGTGACGTTAACATGGGAAATACATATAATTAATTATGAAAATAATATATCCAAGTGCGTCTGTCGATAAAAAGAGAAAGACACAATAAATCATTTAGCTCTTTATTTTTAATTTTTTAAGTTTAAAAATATTGTACTCGGCTATTCCTTGGCCGATTTAGGCTTTTAATCATATCCTGGCCGAGACAAATTTAGACCGTTGACTAATCAAAAATTGGTTCAGTTAGAGGGATACCCAACGTCTCAATTTATTGCTACCAAAAGTCTTATAACTACGTTGCAATTATATAAAAACCCGTAAATTGAGTTTAATCAAAGGAGTATACTACATATTTCAATCACGCCCCCATCCCGTGATACAGCGTGGATTTAATTTGTCATTGACCCGCAGAGTTAGGGCCCCATGCAAAGATTTTGTATATAGGAAACCTAAATTTCTTTGCAATATAGAATTTTGTAAAATAAAACTTGATGGGAAAAACAATTTATACGTTGTTGACCTATACCTGTATAGTTATACCTCAATTTATTTACATTTTTAAAAGGAAGACAAAAAGGACTGTAAAATTCCTGGCTATTCATAATAAATTCAAAGGGTAGCTTTATATATAAGCTCTGTAGATTCTTAATTATCTAATTATATGCATAAGTTATTTAAATAAAAATCCCTTAAAACGTCAGTTTTGTGTCTGTCCCAAAGGATCTCGCTAACCGCTGAGCCGATATTGTTCTCCTTTACAGTGAAGCTTCTTATGGGTCCTTGGGCCCTTCCCCCCCAAAAAAATATTTTCTTTACTCTTTTGAAACTTAAATCTAAAATGGGATGAGGTCGACTTTTCGCCCTCCTACCTCCTTTTCGCTTCTAGGGGCGTAGCCGCTAGTCCTTATAATAAAGTAACAGGATGTGTGTTTGTCTGTCTGTTTGTCTCTACTGAAGGATCTCGCTAACCGCTGAACCGATCGGGTTCTCCTTAAGAGGAAAGCTTCTTATAGGTCCCGGGAAAAATTTTTTGTTTAACTAAAATTATAAATTGGGGGGGAGGGGGGGAAACACTTTTTCTTTCAAAATCTGAAATAAGAAATTGGATTATCAAATTCGACTCTCCCCCCCCCCCTCAAGTGCTCCTAAAGGCGTAACCGCTAGTTTAGCATATAGTATGTCCCAAAGCAAGAAACATAAAATATTTTTAGGGGAAAAAAAGAAGGACCATGCAGTTGTGCCTTTAGTATAAAAAGCTGATGCAGTTGTGGCTGCACCTTTTAAGGCCTCTTTTATTCAAATATTTTGATTAAGAAAGTTTGAGTATTGTAAACGATACAGGGATCTAAAGGGTTAAGACAATGGCCGATAGATTTATGAACATCCTCATTAATATAACAAAATAACCCCTTCTATAGAATACAATAAGTGGTCGAAAAGTTTAGATACTCAACTTAATGAACCCTCCAATCAAAATTCAACAACAGTTTCCAAAGTTTTCAAGCCATGAATAGTAAAATGTTTTTATAAAACTTTGGGGACTAGTGTAATCAGCCTAAATCCCCTCCCTCCCTGTAAACGATACCTTTCTATGATTCATCAAAATCTTCATAATTTAGTAAAGCTTTTCTATTATTAGGTTCGATACTCTTTACGCAACGGGGAGTCCCATAGATTTTATATTTGGCATGATGATTCCCATAACAGTCAGATACAATTTAAGAAGCGAAGCAACTCAATAAAAATAGTCTATTTAGAACATTTAAATTTTTTAACTTTTTTGACAGCACTTTTTTTACATGATTCAATGATCCCATTTTTCTGATTTTTGAAAAATGATTTCTAGGAAGATTAGACAATATTTCTTATTCTGAGGGCATGCCTTAATAATAATGACCACTACTTGATCTTTCAATGGTGATTCCTAGTATGATTAAGCCAGTTATAATCTTTATCTCTCCTGAAAAGATATTGTCATCCTTGTTTATTCTTTGTTTAATTTTTATACTAAAATACCTTCAAACTTTTTGTGTTAATATGTAATGATATAAGTCTTTTCTTTTGATAAAAAAGTAATGTTTTTATTAAGTTTAAGTGCGTATTATATCAAATTATAAGTAACCCCCACCCAGCTTAAAGTTTGATAAAGAAAGTATTAGAAATTTTGGGAATAGCCCCTTTCGTAACATCGCCCCATAAGGGGCGATTCGTCGTATTTTTATAGGTTATTTTAGGTTAGGTTAGGTTATATTGGGTTAGGTGATTGGCCCACATGGTTAGGTAATTGGCCCTGCAGGGTTAGAGCCCCCCGCAGGGGCTAAGAAAAGGAGAAAAGCTACTGTGAAAAATACAAAGAATCGCCCGATAAGGTGCGATGTTACGAAAGGGACTAACCCGAAATTTTTAAAGCGTAGCTTTCTACATTTAGTTTGTCCGTACGTCTATAACGGATAGCTGTACCGCAGCTGTAGGCCCCGCAAGGTTTTAAACATACAGAATTTTTTTTGGGGGGAGGGGGTGTTCGCAAGGTACCCATTACTAAAAGCACCCAATTTTCTAATCTAAAATCAATTGAAACTTACCTTTTATAGTTTTCAAAACAGTATGTAATTGAAAATAAATAGATTTTTATCTTTTTTAATGTATAAATTAAGTTCTTTTGTTTGTTTAAATATACATTACATATGTGAGGCTAAAAGTAGTCAATTTTGTTTAAATTGAAGTTCTTTACGAAAACTTGAATAGAGTATTATTTTTTTCTATTCTAATATTCTTTAATTTACTTTGTCTGTCTGTCTATCAGTCCGTAACGCGGAAAATGTGCCATTCAATTGGCCTAAAATTAACGAAAATGATAGTTCGTTATGGACGGAAAAATGGGCATACGGTCGACCATAAATTTTGAAAATCTTAGCTTTTGAAAATAAAATATAATGAATTAAAAAATGTTACTAAAAATAGACTTAAAGACTTTATAAGATACTGGCGGCTACGCCCCTAGATGCCTCTACTTGGGGCACTTGAGAGAAGGGGACAGTTGACCTTCTACCCCAAACATTGGTGGTACCCTCCCTCAAAATAGGTATAAACCTTCATCGGACCTATGAAAAGATACATGATGAAGGAGAACCATATCAGTTATCATATCGGTTAGCGAGATCCTTTGGTATACACAAACATCCTGTTACTAATATATAAGAATTTTCATGAGATCTAACGATAAAAATTAGGGACATTGAATCATTGTTCAAGCAGTGAATATAAAAGTTATCTATCATGTAGCTCTATTGTTTATTTTGAAAAGCCTGAACAAAGTTTGAGATGGTTGGATTACAAATTAGGAAACATCCAAATTAAGCCGACCCTTCTTATTTGTATTATACAGGGAGTAAGGGGTATGTTAATGGTATTAAATATTAGAAAGCACCCAAATTAAGCCAACCTTTCTTATCTGTATTATACAGGGAGTAAGGGGTATGTTAATGGTATTAAATATTAGAAAGCACCCAAATTAAGCCAACCTTTCTTATCTGTATTATACAGGGAGTAAGGGGTATGTCAATGGTATTAAATATTAGAAAGCACCCAAATTAAACCGACCCTTCTTATCTGTATTATACAGGGAGTAAGGGGTATGTTAATGGTATTAAATATTAGAAAGCACCCAAATTAAGCCAACCTTTCTTATCTGTATTATACAGGGAGTAAGGGGTATGTTAATGGTATTAAATATTAGAAAGCACCCAAATTAAGCCAACCTTTCTTATCTGTATTATACAGGGAGTAAGGGGTATGTCAATGGTATTAAATATTAGAAAGCACCCAAATTAAGCCGACCCTTCTTATCTGTATTATACAGGGAGTAAGGGGTATGTTAATGGTATTAGATATTAGAAAGCACCCAAATTAAGCCAACCCTTCTTATCTGTATTATACAGGGAGTAAGGGGTATGTCAATGGTATTAAATATTAGAAAGCACCCAAATTAAGCCAACCTTTCTTATCTGTATTATACAGGGAGTAAGGGGTATGTCAATGGTATTAAATATTAGAAAGCACCCAAATTAAGCCAACCTTTCTTATCTGTATTATACAGGGAGTAAGGGGTATGTCAATGGTATTAAATATTAGAAAGCACCCAAATTAAGCCGACCCTTCTTATCTGTATTATACAGGGAGTAAGGGGTATGTTAATGGTATTAAATATTAGACAGCACCCAAATTAAGCCAACCTTTCTTATCTGTATTATACAGGGAGTAAGGGGTATGTCAATGGTATTAAATATTAGAAAGCACCCAAATTAAGCCAACCTTTCTTATCTGTATTATACAGGGAGTAAGGGGTATGTCAATGGTATTAAATATTAGAAAGCACCCAAATTAAGCCGACCCTTCTTATCTGTATTATACAGGGAGTAAGGGGTATGTTAATGGTATTAAATATTAGACAGCACCCAAATTAAGCCAACCTTTCTTATCTGTATTATACAGGGAGTAAGGGGTATGTCAATGGTATTAAATATTAGAAAGCACCCAAATTAAGCCGACCCTTCTTATCTGTATTATACAGGGAGTAAGGGGTATGTCAATGGTATTAAATATTAGAAAGCACCCAAATTAAGCCAACCTTTCTTATCTGTATTATACAGGGAGTAAGGGGTATGTCAATGGTATTAAATATTAGAAAGCACCCAAATTAAGCCGACCCTTCTTATCTGTATTATACAGGGAGTAAGGGGTATGTCAATGGTATTAAATATTAGAAAGCACCCAAATTAAGCCAACCTTTCTTATCTGTATTATACAGGGAGTAAGGGGTATGTCAATGGTATTAAATATTAGACAGCATCCAAATTAAGCCGACCATTCTTATCTGTAATATCCAAGGAGTAAGGGGTATGTCAATGGTATTAAATATTAGAAAGCATCCAAATTAAGCCGACCATTTTTATCTGTAATATCCAAGGAGTAAGGGGTATGTCAATGGTATCAAATATTAGACAGCACCCAAATTAAGCCAACCTTTCTTATCTGTATTATACAGGGAGTAAGGGGTATGTCAATGTCATTAAATATTAGACAGCATCCAAATTAAGCCGACCCTTCTTATTTGTATTATACAGGGAGTAAGGGGTATGTCAATGGTATAAAATATGAGACAGCACCCAAATTAAGCCAACCCTTCTTATCTGTTCTATACAGGGAGTAAGGGGTATGTCAATGGTATTAAATATTAGACAGACCCCAAATTAAGTCGGGTATATTAACCAGGGATTCCTTGATCGGTTCTTTCAAATTAGGAGTGTCTAAATTTTTCAACCAATAATTATGATTATCAGAGGGGTAATTTTATGGGGATGTAAATAAAATTATCGACCATTGTCTTATTCCTTAAGATGCCTGCATAAACACATATTTAATTCCTTTATTCCTGACACAGTATCTTCCAATAATATTGCGGCTATTTAACCTTTTTTTGTTTCCTTATTAGGAAAGCACCCAGGAATATAGGAATATAGTTTAATCCTTATATAAATGTAGCATAATGTTTTTCTATCTCTGCGTCTGCATGTGTGTCTGTAGGTAAGGATCTCACAAAGCGCTAAACATTATGGTTTTTCTTTACAGTAAAGCTTTTTATAGGTCCAGGAAATTTTTTGAGCTAATAACTACATCAATTCAACTCCTATCTAAATATCTTGCTTTAAATTTTGTTTATGGGTGGGGGGGGGGGGGAGAGGAGTATTTCATCTTCATTTTACCTCTTCCTAAATTACTGGTACCTAACTTTTAAATACATATACTGAAAAATATTGCTTTGAGATTGTTTAGGCTTTTTTAAAATGATTTATAATAAAAATTGTCGTATACTTTCATTATGATAATAATCTTCAGAAAAAATAATATTACAATAGATTTGATGTAAGATTTTTGAGGAATTTTTTTAAGAAAAATATTTGAAAGATTTTAATATGTGCCTTCTTTAAAAATGATTTATTAATCAAGAATTTGAACAAATTAAATTCTTAAATGAAAGTAATAGGGTGTATGTAGATAAACTTCTTGCCCAGGGGCGTCCAAGCTTTTTATTTTTTTGGGGGGGGGGTAATTCGGTTTTGGGGGGGGTAAATATCCCCTACTAAATGGTTGGTGGTGCCTACGGCACCACCAGGGTAGGGGTAAATTTTAAATGGGGGGGGGGGGGTAAAATGAAAAAAATTTTGGGGGTACCGTAGGCACCCCCAAATTCGTTTGGGGGGGGGGGGTAATCGCCTTATTACCCCCCCCCCCTTAAACGTCTATGTTCTTGCCAACCGCTGAACTGATACGATTCTCCTTCAAAGTGCAACTTCTTTTAGGTTTGTAGGCATTGAGGAAGGGGACATTGGGCTGTTTATTACACAAGTCCCCAAAGTTTAATAATAACGTTTTCAGACGAAGCCCAATCTGTCCCACTTTTAAGCAAGACGATTTCCTTTTCTCCCATCTTCCCTTTTTCTTTTCCTATTTTATGACGTCATATAGGAATCGTCTTGCTTAAAAGTGGGACAGATTGGGCTTTGTCCGTTTTCTTATTCATTGGCTTAACAACTTTGGGGACTTTGAATTTTGATTGCTTGGTTCATTAAGTTGAGTGTCCAAACGCTTCAAAGACTAATTGTAATCTACAGAAGGGGTCTTTATATCACTGTTATATAGGTAATGTTGAATTTACATGTATAAAGATGCCCTTTACGGTAATCAAAGCCTGCTACGTGTCTGAAAACCAAACTTAATGCTGTGTAAAAAACCGTCCATTTGTTAAGCAGTTTCTTTCTTATTTGGATAGCTCAAAATTAGATGATATCTTTCATTCGTATTGAAAGGAGGGTTTATTCAATGTAGCTAATTTTAATACATTCTGGAATTTGTAGGGATAAGACAATGGACGATAAATTAATATACATCCCCACATGATGATAAACAAATTAACCATTTATGAAGATGGAAATTATTAGTCGAAAAGTTTAGACCCATTAAGTTTGGAACCAACCAATAAATAAAATAACGTGATTATAAAACTTTGGGTACCAGCCTTAGTTACATTACCCTCTCATCCTGGTTTTATGCTATTTCAACTACATCAATTTTCTATTGATTTTATCACCTGTTATAAAAGCTAGCTAATCAAATCAGTCCTTGATGTTTTAATAATCCATGAGATTTGCTACTAAATGTTTTCATCCTTGCTTTTATTGAATTATAATTAGTTGGTTCCTAACTGTTCAACCGATTTCAATCTACAGGAGGGCTAGTTTAGTTTATCATTGTTTGGGATGAATATAAATTCATCGTCCATTGTCTTATCCCTAAATATCCCTAAATTAAATGACATATTAGGAAGTATTCTTTCATATGTTTTTTACTAAATAACAAGGATGACAACATCCATAAAAGCGAAGCACTGAAACGGTAGGACAAACGGACATTAACACTTTTATAGTATCTGAACTGAATAATCAGAATTTAAAAGTATAAGAGCCAAAGCAAAATTGTAAGTAAATTTGTTGAAAAGCTGCTTGAAGCAAAATAATGTTTATGGACATACTTAAATTTTTTGACTTTATTATAGAGTTGCTTCGCTTATAATATTGTTCTTTGTTGTCCCAGGAATCAATATATCAAAAATCAGATCAAACGGATAATTAGAACACTTGAAAATTTGTTGTTAAAAAAGGAGAAAAATCAACATATTTAAAATGGACGTACGGACATTCTGGTAATGATTATAAAGTTGCTACGCTTTCTAAACCGAACCCAACTACTACAGGAATCATCATGCAAAGTTTGAAATCGATAGGACAATTCTAACATGCCTAAATTAACGAACAAAATCTATCTATCTCGGACGGACGGACGGACGGACGTACGGACGGACGTACGGACGGACCGACCCTAATTATAGAAACGCTTCGCTTTTGATAATTACAGTTTTGTTTAAACGTAGTTTCTGTACATACAAATAAGTTTTGAAGGCGTTGCTTATTTAAGAAATTAATTGCATATATACGCAAAAGGGGAAATGCCTTGAGTTAAAGAATAGCACATAACTTTAACTTTGCATAACGCATGTTTTAAACAGAGCGTAGCTTCTTTAAAATTTTGACGGACGTCCTTCTTTCTAATTTTTTCTCTATTCTATTCTCCTACTTTCTTTTATTTTCTTGCTTTCTTTCTCTCTCTCTCTTTCTCTCTTTCCTCTCTTTCTCTCTCTCTCTCTCTCTCTCTCTCTCTCTCTCTCTCTCTCTCTCTCTCTCTCTCTGTCTTTCTTTCTTTCTTACTAACTTCCTCTTTATTTTTCTCTCACCCTTCTCTATATCTTCCTGTCTCTCTATCTCCGTCTTTCTCTTTCTCTCTCTCTCTCTCTCTCTCTCTCTCTCTCTGTCTTTTTTTCTCTTTATTTGTAAGGCAACAAATTTCAGCCGTTTCCTGGATCTTATGATGTTGTTAAAAGCCAATAATTGCGCTGTTTTTTTATGCGCTACTAATGAATATAATTGATCTTGTTCTATCAGTATTTCCTTTGTTTTTATGTTGAATGAATTTAAGAATTTAAATTTAATATTTTTACGCGTGTGCCGCTTTATGTAGGTATCAAATTCCTTTTGTGAAAGAATCTTGAGTTGTCTGTCCGTTTAGTTGTCTGACATTTTGTCTGTCTATTCATCTGTTTGTTTGTTTGTCTTTTTGCTTGTCTGTCTGTTTTTCTGTCTGTTTTTCTGTCTGTTTGTCTGTATGTTTGTCTGTCTGTTTGTCCGTCTATTTGCCTGTCTGTTTGTCTGCCTGTCTGTCCTTCTGTTTGTCTGTTTGTTTGATTGTCTGTCTGTTTGTTTGTCTGTTTCTCCGTATGTTTGTCTGATTTTCTGTCTGTTTGTTTCTCTGTATTTTTGTCTGTTTTTCTGTCCGTTTGTGTGTTTTTGTGTCTGTTTGTCTGCTTGTTTGTCTGCTTGTTTGTCTGCTTGTTTGTCTGCTTGTTTGTCTGTCTGTTTGTTTGTCTGTTTGACTGTCTCTCTGCCTTTCTGTTTGTCTGTCTGCCTGTCTGTTTGCCTTTTGTTTGTTTGTCTGTCTGTTTGTCTGCCTTTTTGTCTGTCTTTTTGTCTGCCTGTTTGTCTGTCTGTTTGTCCGTCTGTTTGTCTGTCTATCGATCTGTCTGATTTTCTGTCTGTTTGTTTGTCTGTTTTTCTGTCCGTTTGTGTGTTTATTTGTCTGTCTGTTTTTCTGTCTGTTTTTTGTCTGTCTGTCTGTTTATCTTTCTGTTTGTCTGTCTGTTTCTGTTCTACTTATCAATTTATTTACTACTTTCATAAGAGTTTAACGTATGGTTAGTTGCATAAAAAGTACCAGATCTATCCATGTTGTACCTAAGGCTGCTTGACCCTTCTTAAACTTTCAGGGCCTTTCAGACAATTTCCCATGTGGTGACTTTTTAAGACTACCCACCCCTCAATTTAAAAAAGTTTTTGTCTACTCCAATTAAAATTTAACTTTGATATCAAGTATTTTTATATAAAAGTAACAGAATGTTTGTCAGTGTGTATATAAATTGTACATTGTGAAATAAAAGGATATAGAATATCTTTCATAACTTTGAAAATTAAACAAATAATTATAACAGTTATCTGTTACAACATTATAAGAAATAGCTAGCTGCAGATCAAAAATAGTTCTCCTTTACATTGAAGCTTATCATTGGTTTAAGGAAAGGTTTTTGACAAAGGGGTAACAACACCAACCCTAGAAAAGTTACTTTTTCTTTTTAAAACTAAAATTTAAAGTGTATGGTCGATTACACCTCCCCCCTCTCTTTATCAATTATAGGGTGGGAGGTTACGAATGTGGTTCAGTATATTTGAATGGGATAATGCTTAGCAGACAAATTTCTGATGATAATTCAAAAGGTCATTACAAATTCTTTACATTTGTTTTTACCCAAAGAATTTGTAAAGGAACATCCTCCAATTTTTTTATAATATTAATATAATAATAAAAATACGTTTTTTTGTTGTGCTTTAATCTTTGGCAATTAATATAAGATAATTATATAAAGTAGTAGGGATTCTAACTGAAGCATGCGATCTCAATAACTACTAAACTAATGAGATATTCTACACATAGGTCCTCTTACGGTTTAAGACAATATATTTTTAGATTTTAATTTTTTGATGGTTTTAAGCCATTAGTATAGCACCTCTTTAACCATATAAATAGTAACACAGAGCCCCTACATGCTATAGGCGTTGACTCTAATCTAAAATATCATGTCGCTAATATTTTTTATCTAAAAAGAATTTTTTACTATTTATTTAGATATGAGAAAACTCATTTCAGACACAGACTAAGGTTCAGAGTGTCCTGTTATTGCACAGGCCTTTGCAGTAATTCCTTTAACGATATAGCATTACCATTAAAGTTGGTTTACAATTACCTACAATTGGAGTATTTAAATCTGTGAAGAATTATAGAATAAATGTATAGCAATTACACACAAAAAACACTAAACATGGAAAGAAAATATTATAATTAGTTGATATTAAGCCAATAGCCTAAATCTCTAAGAAGACGGGTACATGGTGAAAAATCTCTCTTATACAACTTTAAAAATTGTGTTTATAAGTTAATTTAATTAAACGTATACATATATGGCAATTAAAGTAAGGGCTAGACTTTGTACATTAAATATTTTTTATGGCTTATAAAATAAAATGTAAAAAAAATACTTTGTGATTTTTAAACTTTAGTACATTCTGGAACTACTGGATATCTGGGTCTGACGGATAAACGTACATTTTGTCAGACCTGCATAAATCTAACTCTAAATAATCAGAAGCTAATAAGGCACACACTCACACAAACTCTAACTCTAAATAATTACAAACACACACTAATTCCCCCCTCCCCCCCCCCCACACACACACAAACTCTAACTTTAAATAATTACAAACACACACTAATTCCCCCCTCCCCCCCCCCCACACACACACAAACTCTAACTTTAAATAATTACAAACAAATAAGGCACACATACACAACCCCCCCCCCCAACACACACACACACAAACAAAAACACACACACACACTTACACAGAAATTCTAACTCTAAATAATTACAAACAAATAAGGCACACACACCTGTTGGAAATTTAAATATATGTAAAACAGGGATCCTAAGGAATAAGACAATGGACGATAAATTTAACCCCAATTATTATCAACAAAGTAATAAACTATTGGTAAATACGTTTGAGTAAACCAATAAAGGTTTGATAGAATTTACCAATGTTTTTAAGCCAATAAAGAACGGGTTTATAAGACATTGGGTACCAGTGTAATCTAAACTCCAATGTATATGGATGAAATGATGTCTGTGTTAGCTGGTATTTATTACTAGAGTTGGGCTCGATATAATTATCTCGCTATTGGCTAGGTTCATTCAATGTTTTATTTACTTTTAGTTATCTGAATTCTGACTGTTAACCCTAATCTTCCATTATTTTCTCCCTGACAATTTCTTTCTTTAAACTATTTTAGGATCTTAATATTTTTTATTTCAAATTATCGCCCTGAAAGGGTTAAAATGTTCAGTTAACTGTTAAATTTTAGTTCAATATCTGACCACATTACGCACGTATCGCTAGTATCAAATTATTTTAAAACTAAATTTTCTTTTATTTACTATATTATTGATTTAGATTTTCTGTTTTATGGATAGAAATTTAATACTTTAATATAATTCAAATAGCAACATGAAATAAAAAAATGAATTTATTCTTCATACAGTAAAATAATGGGTCTTATCATTCTGGTCAATGAGAGTTTATTACGGATTATTGGAGCACTATGAGTTTAAAACATTTATTGCTTGGAAAACTTGAGCTCATATATAGACATTTATTTCCTATATAGATCTGTCATGGATCTTGATGCAATAAAGTAGGCTGTTTTATAAATGTTAAAAATTAGAAGATTTCATTAAACAAAAGTTCCCGCAAATATAAGTATCAAAAGAGAAAAGCCATTGTACCCTCTCTCCCTAAAATACCTACCATCGAAATGAATTATACTTAAAATAAATAAAAATATGTGCTTATATTTTTTAAAAATACCGTAAATCTTAAGAGAAAAGCCAATGGACAAAAAAATGTACCTCCATAATGATAATGAAGGAAACTACCCCTTCTGTAGATCAAAAACATTGGTTGTATAGTTTGGACCCTTTCGGTTTGGGACCAACGAATCAAAATTCAATAAAAGTACCAAAAGTTAAGAAAAAAGAAAAGGTGTCATTAAACTTTGGACACCAGTGTAATTTATAGTCCATTGTCATCTCCCTCCATAACAAATACAAACACTAAAAGGAAGCTTCACAAATCTTTCCACAGGGAAGCTTCTCATTTGTCTAGGGTAGGTTTAAGGCTATTTACCCACAAATAAAAAAGAATAATTATACCAATATTAATTGTTTGAAATATTAGATAAAGGGTCTTGAATAGTTATTGCGGGGTAATTTATTCTGAATATAATTTAGGAGGTGAATATTTAATATTAACATCGTATCTATTGTATAATATTTTACAAAGATAAAGAGAAACAGAAATGTTTTTAGAAATTTTCAAATATTCTGTTAATTTAATGGTTTTAGTCTTTTTTAGACATTCCCCGCCCTATTCAAAGAGGAAGAAAGAGGACTTAAAAATAACTTAAAACCATCCCTATACATATGTGAAGCTTTCCTATAAAGGAGAACTCAATCAGTTCAGCTTTAAAAGTAAAACCCGTAATACTTGATATATAAAATCTTGCGGACTCCAACCCTTTGATTAACGTTCCTTTTCGATAAGTCCTAAATTCTACAACAAGGAGGGAGTCGACATTGGACTTTAAATTATACTGGTCCCCAAAGTTTTATAAACACGTTCTCTCTTTTGTTGGCATGAAAACATTGAGTACTTTTTAAAAATATTGATTGGATTGTTTAAACTAAATAATTTTGGGAGTAAATCAATTTATCGTTCATTGTCTTATCCCTTAAGATCCTTGCATTAATAAATTTAGCTTATACAGTGTGTTTTTTTTGAGAACTTTTTTGAAAGCAATTTTACCCCACTTATAGTTATCAGAATTTAATGATTAATGGCTTATTTTCTTCGTTTTTTATAACTATTTATAGAACATCAAAAAAATATTTCAGTTTTTATTAAAAAAGTGCAGTAAAATCAAAAATTCAAAACTTAGGTGTCAACATCTAAAAATGGTTTTAGCGCATTTTTCTTAAGCTCAAATCTTCTACCCTTTGCAAAAAAAAATTGGATTTTCAGTAGTCGACTTTGGGCGCCAGTACTCCCCCCCTGGTTGAGATATAGCCTTCAAACTATGATATGTTCTAGTACATGTCCCCAAAAGTATCTGTATTAATTTTTAACTCTGTA
Organism: Acartia tonsa; assembly: GCF_053477335.1. Classification (NCBI taxonomy): domain Eukaryota; kingdom Metazoa; phylum Arthropoda; class Copepoda; order Calanoida; family Acartiidae; genus Acartia; species Acartia tonsa. The sequence goes on from NC_137264.1 coordinate 13,984,388, forward strand.
TCTCAACTTTGAAGTGTTTTGCAGCCATTCTTGCAAAGGGTAGAAGATTTGAGCATGAGAAAAATGCGCTAAAACCATTTTTAGATGTTGACACCTAGGTTTTGAATTTTTGATTTTACTGCACTTTTTTAATAAAAACTGAAATACTTTTTTTGATGTTCTATAAATGGTTATAAATAACGAAGAAAATAAGCTATTAATCATTAAATTCTGATAACTATAAGTGGGGTAAAGTTGCTTTCAAAAAAGATCTCATAAAAAAAACACACTGTATTTTACTAATCAATACCTTAAACGCTGGTTAGTTTTATGATTCAAGGGTATATTTAAATAATCTATATTAGGAAAAGATGGGGTTACTTAAAGTCTTTCGTAGCGTAGCTACTATTTAATTACACTGGTACCCAAAGTTTTGTAATCTAAACTACGGTACTTTACTTTTGATAAATTTTGATTTGTTGTTTCCAATTTAGTATTATACAAAGTTTTCAACCAATAATTTTAATTTACAAAAGGAGTAATTATGTTTATCATAATGACATATTGTCCTATGTATTTCATAGCGTAGCAGCTACACCATAAAGGTATGTCCGCCTGTCTATCCGTTCCCTTATAAGCAATCTTCGCAATAGCATACAATATGTTATTAGATTTTCAAATAATTTCTATGCAGCTAAATGTTCTTTATTAATACAAATTCAGTTGCTATGCTATACAACTTATAAGAAAAGTTATTCTTGTTAGTTGGCATATTAATTTAGTATGCTAATTTTTAATAGCGAAGCTTTTCCATAATTCACTTTATCTGTCCGTCAGTCCGTCCGCAACTCTATAGGGAAGGCATTATTTTCTTGGCAGCTATAGGAGATAGAAAGCTGAAATTTACACTGAAGATTCCTACAATATAAAGGCATCTAGTCTACACATTGTTTTGTCCGTCTGTCTGTCGGTCATGCTTTAAAAGATATATACCTTATTTTTTAAAGGTTTTGTGATTTTCTTTAAGTTTTCTCTCTTTCTTTTTTTTGCAACTCACTTTGTCAGTTTGTCCAACCCATGATTTAGTTGTGCTTCGCTACTTATGGATGTTGTCATCCTTGTTAAACTTTTTTCATTATGCAGACTCCTATCAGTTAATTTTAGGAAAGGGTTTAAATCAACTTTTATAATTTTTAAAATATTTTTAAAAGCGAAGCTTTTCTATAATTAGGGTCGGTCCGTCCGTCACGGATAGCTTTTTTCGTTAATTTAGACATGTTAGAATTGTCCTATCGATTTCAAATTTTGCATGGTGATTCCTTTAGTAGTTAGGTACGATTTAGAAAGCGTAGCAACTCTATAATCATTACCAAAATGTCTGTACGTCCATTTTAAACATGTTGATTTTTTTACTTTTTTAAATAGCTTTTTCCGTTAATTTAGGCATGTTAGATTTGTCCTATCGATTTCAAATTTTGCATGGTGATACCTGTAATAGTTAGGTACGAGTTAGAAAGCGTAGCAACTCTATAATCATTACTAGAATGTACGTACGTCCATTTTAAACATGTTGATTTTTTTACATTTTGAACAACAAATTTGTATGTGACCTAATTATCCGATTGGTCTGATTTTTGGTATACTGATTCCTGGGACAAGAAGGTACAATATTATAAGCGAAGCAATTCTATAATCAAGTCCTAAAAATGTAAGTATGTCCATAATCATTATCCTGTATCAAACAGTTTTTTAACAAATTTGCTTACAATTTTGCTTTGACTCTTATACATTCGCATTCTGATTATTCAGTTCTGACATTATACAAGTGTTTGTCCGTTTGTCCTACCGTTTCAGAGCTTCGCTTTTATGGATGTTGTCATCCTTGTTATTTTCAATAATAACTGTCGTCCTTTAGTTTGAAAATGAAACTGAATAGTTAAGAAATTGGCAGAGATCTTAAGGGATAAGACAATGAACGAAAATCTATCCCCTTGGAAAAGCTTGGAATGAAAAAGTGGCCAAAGTTTAGGGCCAATGAAAAAGATAACGAGAGGTTATACAACTTTGGGTACTAGCGTAATTTACAGTCCAATATCTCCTCCATTCCTGCATATTAAAGAGAAATCTATTTGTTGTTTAGCATTTAATGAATGGTTATTTAAAAAAAGTTAATTATTTATACAGATATAATAGGGATAAGAAAATGGACAATAAATTGATGTACATCCCCAATGACGATATACAAATTCTTTATAATAAAATCAACTGTTTAAAAGATTAAAAAACACTTCAAGTTTTGAATCAACCAATGAAAGTTTGATAAAAGTTCCCAAAGTTTTGGAATATCATAAAACTTTGGGTACCAGTGTCTCTCTCTCCCTGCATATTAGAAATCTATGTGATCGTTGTTTTGTATTGAATTAATGGGTATTTCTAAAAGTGTGCTATTTTAAATCAACACGGTAAGTCTTTTCAGAGATGTTGAGATATGTACATAAAATTTATCCTTATATAAAAGTAACAGGATGTCTGTCTGGGTGGACCGAAGAATCTCGTCAACCGCTGGACCGATAAGGTTCTTCTTTACAGTAAAGTTTCTTACTTTCTTATATACAAGTAACAGAATGTCTATCTGTGTATTTTATACCGAAGAATCTCTGCTGAACTGATATGGTTCTCCTTTATAGTAAAGCTTCTTACTTTCTTATGTACAAGTAACAGGATGTGTATTTTATACAGAAGAATCTCTGCTGAACTGATATGGTTCTTCTTTATAGCAAAGCTTCTTACTTTCTTATATACAAGTAACAGAATGTCTATCTATGTATTTTATACCGAAGAATCTCTGCTAAACTAATATGGTTCTTCTTTATAGTAAAGCTTCTTACTTTCTTATATACAAGTAACAGGATGTCTGTCTGTGTGTACTGAAGAATCTCGTTAACTTCTGAACTGATATGGTTCTTCTTTACAGAAAGGTTTTTTTACGTATGTATAAAGAAGGATATAACCATTTTGGGGGTGGATACCAAAAAAACAAAATTCAATAAAAGTACCCAAAGTTTTTAACCCAGCGAATACGATAACAATGCGTTTATAAAACTTTGGACACCACTGTAATTAAAAGTCAAAAGTCCCCTCCCTCCACTATAAAAACTAACTCTATACCCACGTAGAAAGTTAGTAACAAACCAGAGATCTAAAGGGATAAGACATTAAGACAATGGCCGATAAATTGACGTACAACATCCCCATTGATGATGCACAAAATTATCCCATCTGTAGATTACAATTAGTGGTTTAAATGTTTTAACACTCAACTAAATTACCCAACCAATCATAAATCAATAAAAAGTCCCCAAGGTCGTTAAGCCAAAGAATAAGAAAACGTTTTCATAAACCTTTGGGTACCACTATAATTTACAGTCCAATGTCCCCTCCCTCCCTAACAAAACGATCTCTATACCCATGTAGCTATCTAACTATGGGTTTCATCTTGAATCTTGAATGTTTTAAGATATATTTTGTACGCGCATTTTCTCAGTTTAGTTGTGCTTGTGATGGTTTAATGTGCGCACTACGCGTGGCGTTGAGCGCCCTAATTTTTCGTGTTTTTAGTGATTAGAATTTAAAAATATCTATTTCCCATTGCATATAAAAATAGATTGTTTTTTAAGCATTAACATATAAATAGATTTAGTAAAATCGTCAGTTTCTTATTCAAATAGCCTTTGTGATTTTTATTTTTCTTAAAAAAAAATAATAATGAATATGGTAATAAGTCTAGCTAGAATACAATACTTATTTCTTTCATCGTATTATAAACAGCTTTCCGCGGATAAAACCACTATTTGTAATCTACAGAAGGGGTGACTTTGTGTATCATCAATGAAGAATTAATCGGCCATTGTCGTATCCCTTTATCAAAAACTGCACATCAAAATAAATTACTTTTCACGACGTGAAAATTTGAAATTCATTGAAGAAAATTAGTTAAAAATATATTAACATTCTTTTGATCTTATGTATAGCAAAATTAAAATATTTAACAACTATCAAAAATAAATTTAATGGTATCTAATAGGCCTTTTAGTACATAACAGTTAAAGGAAAATTAGATTTTTTACATATTTTTTTGTTATTTCAAATTATCATCATTAGAATTTGATTTCTCGTATTCATTCGAAGCCGATTAATATTCGCTGGATTAGAACCGGTTTTCAACCATACTGAAAAAGTATGTTTAGCATCGTATTACAGATAACTTTCCACGATGCATGTTTTGTCATCATTGTTCCTAATATAATTAATAGTCCCTTTAAATAAAATGCAGATGTAAATGTTCAGAAATATTGTGATAGGTTGATGCAAGATAAATTTATACTCTTCACTCTTTTTTGAAAGATTATATTCGTTAACTAAAACGTTGGGTACTTTTATTGAATTTTGATTTTTTGATTCCAAATTAGAAGTATTCTTACTTTTCAACGAATAATTTTTATCTACAGATGGGGTAATTTTGTCTATTATTATTGGGTACGTACACACATCAATTAATCGTCCATTGTATTATCCCTTAAGATCCCTCTACTCATTTTAAAATAAATGTTAAATGATTTCTCATTGACATATCCCTGTGTTTGCAAAATAAAAAAACAGATGCAGAAAAGTAAAAATAAAAAGCTGCAAATGTATTTTTTTCTTCATGAATTAAAAGAAAAGCAAATGGTCTAATAATTGAATATTAAATAAAACACATTTAAAGATTTAAATAAGGCATTAAATTTTTATTTATTTCTATCACAAAATCCATAAAAAAATTGCAACAATTATTTACATCTGTGGAATAATTTTTCTGAGGTTAGAAAAGAGCTTACAACCAACAAATTATTTCTAACGCTTTCCTAAAATAAAAGAACAGTTTTTCAACGATAAAAGATAATATTATTTTTAATTTATACTAAAGGTTAGAATTATTTAGATTGTTTTTTTATTTGATTGGTACCTGGCAGACCTTTTCAAGGGTTAGGAATCGGGCAAAAATCTCCACCCTTCTTGTATTCAATTTATTTCAAAATAAGGGAGGGGGTGGGGGTTAAGTGCTCGACAGGTACTTTGATGAAAAGTACTGATGTTTTTCTCGTTATCTGGAATCATTTTTTGAATCTTTATTAATATTTTCTTTTCCGTTCATTCTTGACATTGTGGGGGTCTTGAATTAATTGAAATGTAATCTTTAGAATGCAGGAGGCATGCACCAATTTTTAAGTGAAGCTTTCTATATTTAGGGCGTGTAAGTACGTCTGTCCGTCCGTCGAAATATTTTAACTGAGAGCTTAGGTTTGAAACGTGTGACACTCCTGTCAAAATAAGGTATAATATAGGAAGCCTAAAGACCATATAAGAAAAGGGCTATTTTGAATTGATTTAATAAGACTTAATATAGAGACTATTCTTCATATTTTGATTAAAATCCTATAAACTAAAGTAGCAGGAGGTTTGTCTGTTCATTAAGATCTTAGAGACCTCTGCAACAATTATATTTTCCACAAAACGTTTCTTATGTACAGACGGACAGACATTTTGAATGATAAAGTAGCTCTGATCTTTGAAAAATTGAATTGCTATTTATCTATGTAAAATTTTGTTTTGATAATTAAATATGCAGAATTCTAATTGGTAGTAAAAAATTTTAAATCAAAACATTTGGATATTTCAAATAGATTTTTAGAAATCATATCAAAATTTTACAATATAAGCTTTAAGATAGGTTTTATGATATAAATATCAAAAGTAAAATAGATTGTAAGAAAAATAAGAGAGAGAAGAAAACAAAAAAAACTTTCTAATTTTTTTATGTGTCGTTTGTTGCATTACCTATGGAAAATTAAGTTTTATTAGCAATCTAGTTTGTTAATTGCAGCCTAGAAAATCACAATTCTCCCATAACGTTACGGACTGTCGGACGGACGGACTAAGTAAATTGTTGATTTGCAATGTTTATTCAAGGAAAATATGAATTTTAGCGAATAAAGAATACATTGTTATGTCCAGTCACGTCAAGAATTTATGTTTTTTTTTAGATTAGTGCATTTAGTATTAAATGAAAGTACCCAAAGTTTTTAAGTCAACGAATAAGATAACATGGTAAGTTTTGGGTACCAGTGTAATTTACAGTACAATGCCCCCTCCCTCTTTGTATATTCCACATTTAGTAACTTGTAAGAGTCAAAGGAAAGGATAGGGTAATTAATAAATATTAATTTATCTACTATTAATCTCTCCCTCCCAGCTAAAAATAGTATTTTCTTTCTTCAGGGAGGGAGGTGACATTGGTCAATATATTACACTAGTTCCCAAAGTTTTATAATAACGTTTTCTTATTCGTTGGAATAACAACTTTGGGGCCTTTTATGTAATTGTAATTGGTTGGTTCTTTAAGTTGAATGTCCAAACGTTTCTACCCCTAATTGTAATCTAAGAAGGGCTAATTTTGTGTATCATCATTTGGAATGTATATCAATTTATCTTCCATTGTCTTATCCCTTTAGATCCCTGATTTTGTCAACCACTCCTTTATCCTAATTATTATAATTTTATTCAATAAAAAATAAAATATGTCATGAAATATCAGCTGGATATATATTGAGAATAAATCAATCAATATTTTATCAATTTAAAAATGACAAATAGATTGATTTAGTAAAAAATTAATAATTCTTACATAAAAGTAATAGGATGTCTTTTTGTTCCGAAGTTTCTTGCTAATCGCTGAACCGATAAGTTTCTCCTTTACAATGTAGCTTTGCAAAGGGCCAGGGAAGTTTTATAATTATTTTGGTCTAGGGCAACACTACCTTCCCAAGAGACATCAACCCTAGAAGAAGATACCCGCTCCAAAAAGTGTATTTTAAGTATTTAAAAAAAAAATTGAAAATGGGTGGTACTACTTCTCCCTTTCCCCTCTCCTCTCAAGTACCTCTAGAGGCATAGCCGCTAATCTAAATTCTAAAGTAGTATATTTTTTGCTTCATGATTCGATTTTAAAAACTACGCCGATTTTAAGGAGTTTATATTTCTTCTTGACATTTATTAAAAGCGAAGCTTTTCTATAATTAGGGTTGGTCCGTCCGTACGTCCGTACGTCCGTAACGGATAGCTTTTTCCGTTAATTTAGGCATGTTAGAATTGTCCTATCGATTTCAAATTTTGCATGGTGATTCCTTTAGTAGTTAGGTACGATTTAGAAAGCGTAGCAACTCTATAATCATTACCAAAATTTCCGTACGTCCATTTTAAACATGTTGATTTTTTTACTTTTTTAACAACTAATTTTTATGTGATCAAATCATCGGATTGATCTGATTTTTAAGTATGTCCATAAAAATTATCCTGTATCAAGCAGTTTTACAACAAATTTACTTACAATTTTGCTTTGACTCTTATAAATTTATATTATGATAATTAAGTTCTAACACACTATACAAGTGTTAATGTCCGTTTGTCCTACCGTTTCAGTGCTTCGCTTTTATGGATGTTGTCATCCTTGTTTTGAAAAAAATGGGTGAAAACTAGGGTCGAATCAATCAACAATAAAGTCAAGTTTCTGAAAGATTTTTTCATATTTTCATAATGCATACTTATAGTAAGTAAACAATGTTGCATCAATTTAATTTTTTATACGCTGCTTTTCTATAAGCTTTTTCTCAAAAAATATGCATATTATCACGTTAATAGTTTACTATTTCTTTTTTTGAATTATTTTTTTGTGCCTTCTTCTCTCCCTCTTTCTCTCTCAATCTCTCTCTATCCCTCTCTATCTATCTATCTTTCCTTCTCTTTGATTTTTCCTTTGAAAAATATTTAATGCCTATTTTTTTGATTTAATGTTTTCTTAGTATTTGTAATTGTGATTTTAATTGTCCTTGTTTAATATTAAACATGGACAATTATGTTCATAAGTAGTGCAACAATAACAAGTAAAAGTACATTTTAATTAGTCTAGAAAGAACAGTTAAAGTAAAATTTTGCAGTTGGAGTAGATCATTTATTAGTATATTAATGTTTTTATTTCCTTAGATATTGTACTTTAAGTAATCTATTTTTATAGATTTTAAAATCTGTCAAACAACTTGGACAATAAATGAGGGATCTTAGGGGATAAGACAATAGTCCAAATTGATATACAATAAATTCTATAGATTAAAATAATATGTGAAAAAGTTTGGACACAACTAGTTTTCAACCAGTGTAATTAACAGTTTATTGTCTCCTCCATTTCTACCTGACGTAGAATAAGCTGCGCTACTATAATATAAAATTAAGGTGAAAGAAAACTCAGTCGTGACAAATTATTAAACGTGAAACATCCAGCAATAATTTATGAAGTGCAGCTACTCTATAGCATTCCGGGGAGGGAGAGGACATTGGGCTGTTTATAACACAAGTCCCCAAAGTTTTTTAATGCGTTTTTTATTCGTTGGCTAAACAACTTTGGAGACTTTTATCAAATTTTGATTGGTTGGTTATTCAGTTAAGTGTCCAAACGTTTAAACCAATAATTGTAATCTATGGAGGAATCATTTTGTGTCATTGGGAATCGGCCATTGTCTTATTTCTTTAGATCTCTGAGCGCAGCTAATCTATGGCATTTTTCTTGTCCTGTTAAAATTGTTGACAATCCATCGATATGCAATTTCAATGTTTTTGACGACTATATGGCTTAAATAAAAAGTGATCGTTGCTGACATTGATATCCTATTTTGCAATACCTTTTTGGTCAATATTTATGTCAACTAAATTGTTTTAGTAAAAAGTGTTTTTTTGTTACGATATAATTTTTTGACAGGGTTCATGTTAATTTGATTTAATAGAAACATTTTATAATACAAGCGGCTGCTGCCTTATATGTCTCTAGGGGTAATTTGGAATTTTAGGTCAGAGGCATGTTGGCACGCCAAATCTAATTGTCATATTTAAAATAAATGTATTGGAAGTCTTTGATTCGTCTTAAGGACATTTTCTCTTTGAAAATTAAGGTATTCTAAAGTGAAATATCTATAGGAGAACCATATCGATCGAACGGTTACCTTGCTCTTTCAGACGCACATACACATAAAACACATACGGTTTCTTTTATAATTAACAATTTCTTGAAATAATTACAAAAATTAGTAGTAAATTCTGTTTTAAAGGGTACTAGCGGCCACGCCACTAGAGGACTCTAGTGGCTCATAAAATGGGGTATTCCTGTCCAGTTTTTTTGTTTAGGAATGAATATTTCTTACCCGAGGGAATAAATGATGGACCGATAGATAAGCTGTTTCTTATTCATGTTTCTAGTGAAGTTTCCTGCATATATGTAGTCTATTCATTGTTTTTCCGAATGTCCGTCGGTCAAGTTTCAAAAGACATAAAAGCTTATCTTATTATAAAACTTTGATATTTTTGCATATTCTCTCTTTTCTTTTTCTTCTTTTTGAAAACTGAACATATCCTGTATAACTCACTTTGTCTGTTTGTACATCCATGTTTTTTGTGCTTCGCTAATTATGGTTGTTGTCAGTCTTGCTATTCATAATTTAAAAAATTTAAAAATCTAATTTGATTGTATTTCTAAATATTTTCATTCTTGTTAAAGAGTTTTTTTTCTTTGGTAAAATTAATGAGTACTGAAAGGAATCTTGTTTTAAAATTAGTGATGTCAATTAGGAGTGCCAATATTATCAAGTATACAGGGATAATAACAATCAATATAATCCTTTTCATTGGTGGATAAGTTTGGACAATATAAGTTTGTTGAATAAAATACTGATCTAACATTAACCCACAACAATTTATTTTTAAGCTTACAAATGGGAGGACGTATTAATAAACTTTGGGGGTCCTTACCATTTAGAGACAATTGTCCCCTATCCCTCTGCGATCTAACTAGTTGGAATGAACAAAAAAACTTACTTGAACAAAAAAACAATACCTTTAGTGACTAGTCTTAATAATAATCATTTCTTCAATGAAAATTAGAGGCACTATTTTTTTCCGTACTTCTACTTCCGTTAGCTAATTTTGATAAAAATATTTTTCCTGTATGGCTTCGAAACCAATTGTTATCCGGATTAGAGCCGGTTCTCAGCCATACTAGAAAATCATCACTATCACCGTTTTAAAGGCAATTTTCCACGAATAATAAAATAAAAATCCGTGGAACGCTTCATATGATACGATGCGATAAAAAAAACTATTAAATTGCTAAAATTGAATAAACCATACAGTTAAAATTAGGAGTTATAATTTGATAATAAGATTCGGCAATTTTCAAATCAGAAAAAAAACTAGGGTTCGAAAGAAATAGGACAAGGCATAAATTGATGTAAATTTCCCAATGATGATACACAAAAGTACAATTAGTGGTTGAAATGTGCGGACAATCAATTTAATGAACCAACCAATAAAATTAAATAACAGTCCCTAAAATTGTTGAGTCAACCGTCAACGAATAAGAAAAAATCATTATAAATCTTTGGGGACTAGTTTAATAAATAGCTCAATATCCTCTTCCTCCCTGGAAAAAACTATGATCTTAAAAGAAAGATAGATTTTAAATTCAGCCATAGATTACATTTAAGTGACAGGAACCTAGTAGTCTCATAATGTATGCAAGCTTAATTTACCTATCATCGATATATTTTTTTTTTAATTTAAAAATTATTAAAATGGGGTTTGTGCTGCCATTTAAAGGATCTTTTGCTTCATTCAAACCAGGGATCTTTAGAAATAAGACAATGGACGATTAATTTGTATGCATCCCCAATTATGAAAACAAAATTATCTCTTTTTGATATATATTTTGTTCAAAGGCTTTAAAAGAAAACTACTTAAAAAGTACTCAAAGTTTTTGAGCTATCAAATAAGATAACGTGGTCATAAAACTTTGGGTACCAGTGTAATTTACAGGCCAAAGGACTAATGTCTCTTTCCTTCTTGGATTCAAACACTCCAAACTATAAAAATATATATATTTCAAATCATATATTTTCAATTTGAAAAAAAAAAGATTTCATTTTTTAAAGGTCCCCCAAAATAATGATTAATTGTTGATGTTTGGCTGTATTATTTTAAATGATTTTTTATTGTGTCCAGCGCGCCCCACGAACGACAGACGATCAGATAAAAATAAATAAAAGGACTGTTTGATATCTTTTATTTTCTTTAATATTTAGATTATGATGTTGTTTATTATTCAATGCTTGTAAAAAGTAGAATGAGACTTATTAAATGCCTACAAGTCAAAGATCTTAAAAGTAAAAAAAGGAAATATGAATTTTAGTAATATATATATATATATATATATATATATACAAATTACATACTATCTAAATCAGCCATTAATAGTCGCATTTCTGAGGATAAGCTTTTCTCTGGATATATTAAATGGTGTAAAATTTACTTCGCTAGTGAAATTATTTAAAGTTCCAAAGGCAGTTGAAAAAAATGATTAGTACAGTCCTAAAAATGCATAGCATGTATTCTAACAACCTGTCCCAGTAACACAGAGACCACAGGGATAGAATAATGGCGATAAATTTATATCTCCAACCCCCCACCTATACTAAATCTTATAATTTTGAAGGTAATAGGTTGGAATATTAACCCAAACCGCGTCACAACTAAAGAAGTTAAAAGTTGTATCAACTGCTACTATGTCAGATGTAAGACATTGATATTAAGAGTAGAAGGAAAGCCTTGGATCTAAATAGGTGCAACTCATGAATATAATTATGACTTCAAGAAAAAGGTCTTGCAATCAAAGAGTTGGTTGTTTACAATATTATTGATGTTAGTGCCTTGGGACTTACTTTAAAGGTTTGGCTCTACGTTGGAATCAATCTTCACCAGAAGTATTATTTATGCTGAATAATTTTCTTTTTTTAAATTAAAAAAACTAATTTAATTATCTATTGACTTATCCATTTATCCCTTGTAGAAAAAACAGGAACCTTACGTTTAACATAACGTGCTTTTCCATTAGAAGCGTAGAAAAAAAATCTAATAGGAAAATTTCAACACTGGATAAGAAATAAAAACAATAAAAAAGACATACTAACACTTTTTTTTTATCTTTTTTTATGACAACTAAACATCTGCTCTTTAGCTCGTATTGTTCGTTTTTTCATCCATGATTTTTTTGCTCTCAATTGTTTTAATTTAAATGTCCTTTTATTGACTGACAGACATACTGACAATTTATTGAGTATCTGCTCTATAAAATTTACACAAAACAATTGTTATTATTATTGTTAATTTTCAGTTTTTTGCTTAAAGTGATGAGTGAAGCCTTTTTTTTCTTCAAATTTTGTCATGTGAAATTTATTTGCAATTAATCTCTATATATCCTTATACTAAAGTAACAGGATGTTTGTTTGTGTGTCTGTGTATCTGTATGTCTGTACCGAAGGATCTCGCTAACCGCTGAACCGATCGGGTTCTCCTTAACAGGGTAGATTCTCATAGGTCCTGGGAAGGTTTATAACTATTTTAGGGGAGGGTACCGTAGTGGCGCTACGTAGATACATGAATTTAACAGCTGATTGACCATAGACAAATTATTTCTCAAATTATGTAGATATTTAAAATAAAAAAAAAACATTTAAATGCCACTAGAGGCCTTTAGGGGCGTAGCCGCTAGTACAGAATAAAATATTGAATATTTTTATATAATTGGGGTAGAAACACATGGATTTAAAAGGTTGGGTAGATTGGTGGGGGATAAATGGGTGATTACCTCCATATTCCATGTGGGGGGTACTTTTGTCAAAAGTGTTCAACGTTTTTCCTTTAAAGTGTTTATTTCTGGTCCAAATATGATATGAGGGAAACCGACCCTATATTTAATACTTTTGTAACTGTTAAAAATTGGAAGAATCTATTAAATAAAAGTTATCGCAAATATACTTAGTAAATAAAGAGTACTCTAGCAACTCAGCATCCATTCAAATAAAAGGATGGCAGTTACCAACTAGTCCAAAAAAGTATGTAAGTTTTACAAGTACAAGGTCAAATTACTACAGAAATGTTGCTTCTAAAAGTTGAATTATTTTTTATTTTAAAAATATTTTAAGTTACCTTTAAAATGGGTAAGGACGAGATTTTAACTCTGATAACTCTGGTATCTAGTTTTAGCAATAAACTTTACACATAAATGAATATAAAATACTTTCTCTTTAGATTATTAAAATGGGTACTGATTAAAATTATATAGTTAATCAATCATTTCAGTAGAATACTGTAATACAACCAGTGCAGTGTAACATATTATATACACCTCGCCCCTCATTTAGTTTTTTTTAAAAATTGTTTCTAGTCACTGCGTAGAGCTCTTAACCTGTTAAGAATATAACCTAACCTAATCTGACCTTAAGTACACACACTTATTTCTTATTTATTTAAGTAAGGGACCAGTGCTCAAATAGGAACTTTATGGAAGAGCTAATGTAAAATTATTTATAATTATTAATTTACAAAATAATAGACTATAAGGAAAGGGGGGGGGGGAGGGTACCAGCAATTTGTGTATATTGTCATCATTACTTTTCATTTTAAACGGGTCTATCTAGTCATTCTATCAAACTGTAAAACAGTAAACTATGTTTAACTTTTCAACCATTAAAAGACTGAAATTAGGGTTTTTGTTTATAGTCATTGGGAATGTACAATGTCATTTATCAAATTATATGCCATTGTTGAATCTGTATCCTTTCAATTAAATCTAAAGCAAAAATGAAGGTGTGATTTTTCATTGATTAAATCCATAACGCTTAATTAGACAAATTAAGGATATTAACATAAATCTATTAGACATACGTGCAGGGATCTAAAAGGATAAGACAATGGCCGATAAATCGACGTACATGATACATTCCCAATGATAATACACAAAGCTAACCTTTCTGTAGATTACAATTATTGGTTGAAACGTTTGTTTGTACAACTTAATGAAACAATAATAAAATTTCAATAAAAGTTTTTTAGCCAACCAATAGAAAAACATTCTTATAAAACATTAGAGACTAGAGTAATAAACATCCCTCCCTCCCTGCATATATGAGGAAGTAAACAAGGATGAATTGAACAAAAAATAAGCATAGCTACCCTTTTCTTTTGAAAGAATATTGCCTACAAACAAAAAGTTTATTAGTCATTTGTTATATTATTGACAGACCAACAGACAAAGTAAAAGGATGTCTATATGTCTTTCTGTAGCGAAGTATCAACTCCAAAGAAAAGTTGCCCCTAAATTACTTCACTCATTAAAAAAATATTTGGATTATTAATAGAAAGAATACGAAGCAGTTGGTTAAGTTGTATTTTTACAGTAAGTTTTGATAGGTTATTTTAGGTTAGGTAAGTTTAGGTTATTGATTGTCCCGCATGGTTAGAGCACCCCACAAGGGCTAGAAATAGGAGAAAAGCTACTGTGAAAATACGACGAAATATGTTACTTCGTTTTCTTTCCATGATCCAATTTTTTTAAAACTAAAATTGAAAGTATAGGGTCAACTTATCCCAACCCCCTTTTCTCAAGTGCCCCTAAGAGGCCTCTGGGAGGTAGTCTCAAGTATACACAAATAGAGTAGCTATGCTACTATTAAAATAAGCATGCACATATTTAAGCCTATCTTGATGCTTAATTGACACAAATGAAATTCCTCAAACCCAAGAGCATAGTTTAGACAGAGATACATGTTTATAAAAATAAAACAAGGATGACAACATCTATAAGTAGCTCAGCTAATAAAAAAAACTTGAAATAAAGAAAGAAAATATGTAAATGAAAGATTTGAAATCCTTCCACTTTGATTTTCAAGATTTTTATGATCTTTTTCCTTGTTTTTTTAGATTTATAAAATCAATTCTGTTCTTACCACTATTTTAAGAGTTAGGCAAGGAAGGAGGGGATACTTTTATTGAATTTTGATTGGTTGGTTCCGACATAGTATTGTCCAAACATTTCAACTAATATTTTTAATCTACAAAATCGGTAATTCTGGGGTTTTTGACCAATTTATTATTTGTTATTATTAATCTTTCATAATATAGCTTTAAGAAAAACAAGATCATACATAGTTTTTTTTAATATTGGAAATTGGACGGGTGGGAGGGATGGGGGCATTAGAATGTAAAATACACTTGTTTGAAACCAAGAGTTTCATAACAGCGTTATTTTATTCGTTGTCTGTAAAACTTTAATTATATTTATATTGATTAATTGCCAACTACAGAAAGGGTAATTTTGTTTATTATCATTGGGGATTTCAATCAATTTATTGCATATTGTCCTATCTTTAAGACAGCTAATTATAGATAAGCTGCGCCCTTAATAATGAAATTAACAGCCTTTAAAAATATTAAAGATTTGCAAATGATAATTTTGTCATAAAAATCAGGGAAGGAGGAGACATTGGACTGTATATTTTATTGGTACCCAAAATTTTCTCAGTGATTGACTTAAAAACTTTGGGTACCTTTATTATAATTTTGTTAGTTGGTCCCAAACTTTTCAACTTTTAATTTTATCTTCTGATAGGGGAAATATTGTTTAACACTATTGGGAATGTACATGAAGTTATGTCCATTTCTTATCACTTCACAAAAATTGTTATCTATATTTTGGACACTAAAGATTTCGTGTAAATCATAAACGTTGCAATTTAACAAGTAATAACTTATCCATAAAAAAAAAATATGAATGATTTAAAATATGTGTTTATTTTGAGGGAATATACATTAAGGTGTTAATTACACTAGTCCCCAAAGTTTTATATTAATGTTTATTTATTAGTTTACTTAACAACTTTGAGGACTTTTATTGAATTTAGATTGGTTGGTTCATTGATTTGAGCGTCAAAACGTTTCAACTATTAATTTTATATACAGAAGGACTAACTTTGTGAATTATCATAGGAACATACATCCATTTTTTTATCTCATTGTTTTTTTAGTAGCTAATTTATAATTAGTTTTGTCCGTGCGCCCATCCGTAAAACTATGGGGAAAATGTAAGTCTCTGCTGCTTTTAAAATAGATCGCTAATTTTTAATGAAGATACCCCTCCTACAAAAGCATATATTAATTAATTTATTTTAAGCATTAAAGATATTCAGTGATTCCTCTCAAAGTGCCTCACGAGCACAAAAACCTCCCTTCACAATCCATATTTTAAGAGTAAGGGGTATTTTTCCCGACGCATAACCCGTGTGGGAGCCTCTAAAACCTGCAGGGCTACACAGTACCTAATCAAACATAACTTAACCTAACCTAAAATAAAAACACACACACGAAAAACTACACATTTTTAATTTACTTCAAAATAGAGGGAGCTACCTTTTTTTTATCACATTTTAAACTTTTATTATGGGAGAATCTAAGCTACATATAAAATAATCTACATGTTTCAACTCATTCATTTATCATAAAATCTTAAGGGGTGTAAAATGCAACTTTTAGTTTATTAATTGACAGTTGGAAATAAGATAATTATCTTTATATCTCCACTCCTGATTATTAACTTAATGAGTATCAATTTTAATTTTAAAAAGAAATTGTAAAAAAATAATCTTTTGGTTGGTCATTTTTCAAGAGTTGATTTATCCTCTCCAAATTTATTTAATGAATAACCCTTAAGTTAAAAGAACTATAAATTCAGAACTAATGCTCATAATTTAAGATAAAAAAAAGATACGTAAAAAAGCTACCTGTTTTTTTACCTATTGTTACTAAAAACTTACCTTTTAATTAAGATGATTTATTTTACAAAGATACTGTAAACCATATTAATGAAAACAGATTAATATCAATAATCCGTTATGGTTAGAATTAATTACTAATCTTTAAATTCAATTAAAGTTTATTTAAGAATGGAAATTGATATCATTAATTTCATAAGCAATATTATTTTAAGGATCTAAAGGGATAA
Source organism: Acartia tonsa (assembly GCF_053477335.1). Lineage (NCBI taxonomy): Eukaryota > Metazoa > Arthropoda > Copepoda > Calanoida > Acartiidae > Acartia > Acartia tonsa. The sequence goes on from NC_137264.1 coordinate 14,001,339, forward strand.
GACAATAAATTGATGTACAGTACATCCCCAATTACGATAAACAAAATGACACGCCATGTATAATAAAATTTATGATAAAAAGTTGACAAATAATGATAGGAAAGGTTTCAATAAAGATTGAATGAAAATGCCCAACAATAGTTTTTAAGCCAAACAATATGAGATCTTGTATACAACTTTATGTACCAGTTTGATTTGCAGTCCAATATCCCCTCCCTCCCAGGTCAATTTATAAAACTACTAAGTGGTTTTTGTGGTTGCTTTAGGGGTAGGATGGGTCAAAATTTACTTTGAATCTCTTTAAGGTGGTACATAATAAGCTAATACAGTTATAGAATCTTGACCATAACTGTGCTAGTATCTAAAATTTTCAAATAGTAATGTTGATCTACAGCTGGGGTCATTTTGTTTAATTTAATTGTTTGTTCTTAATTAATCGATGGAAAGTATCAATTGTCTTTATCTTAATACAAATATCTAAAAACATTTTAGAATAAAAACATGACAAAATATAAAATTAAAAGAACATAGTTGAAACTAAAAATGTAAAAATGGTTCCTGTTGATTTATTTCGATATTCGGTCCTTCTGTCTGTTCTAACCGTAGCTCAAGAATTACAGATTGTTCAACAAAGGTAAACATATTTTGGTGCTTCCCCTCAAAGTGCATAGTCGAGCACAGAAACCACCTCTTTATTTGAATAAAATTGAAAATAAGTGATTAGTTGTATATCTTAGTTTGTTTATTACTTTAGGTCAGGTTAGGTTAGGTTATATTGAGATCAGGGTGGCACCGTAGTGGTCAGTATGAACCCCGCCTCTATCACATCTTTTCAATTTATTTGAATAAAGGGGGTTTAGGGGTTAAATGATCGATATAACTTTGGGGGTAAAACACCAAACACTTCATACATGAATAGGCAAATGAAAGATAAAATAGTGTTTACTCCAACCCCGACAGACATACCTATATTTTAGTGAGTATATTTTTTGTCCGACAGTCAGTTAGTCATATTGGGAAAGTATGATTTTCGCAGCTGCTATTTAAGATAGATTAATGGTAGTTTCTTCTAAACTATTCTTGTATGACCATTAGATATTTATCTATAATTCACTTTTCCGTTTGTCCATCCATCATTTTTGTGCACCGATACTTATAGTTGTTGTCATACTTGTTAATATATTAATATTAATGAATATACGACCGTATAACCGGCCATTTTCAATATCCGGTCTGTTACTGGACATACGGTTGATTTATAATACCGGATATCCGGTATTTTGCCGGATATCGAATGTTTGCCAGATTTCCGGCCTGTTACCGGATATTCAGCATTATAAATCAGCCGGATATCCGGCCTTAAGAAGTATCCGGCCCAACCCTAGATTTTACCAATTTCTACTAGTTTCTATCAAACAACGTAAAGATTACATAATTTTAAGAATTGTGACTTTTTGGATTATTTATACATTCAAACAAAATTTTTATGAAGTTGACACAAGCCTAAAACTTTAAAATGATAAACGAAAAAATGCTTTAGTGTTTAAGAACATACTTACATTTTTCACACTTTCTTATGGTGATGCTTCTCCTTATGTATTGTACCCTGTTGTCCTAGGGATTAATATTACAAAATCAAATGAATAGGTTAATTATATCATACAAACCATCGTTGTTAAAAAAATTAAATAAGTTTAAAATGAACCTTTTGGTAACGAGTATAGAGTTAAATTTTACTTGAATAATCATTCCAAGTTTAACATTGATGAACCATTTCTAACATGCCCATTGCCTAAATACACGATAAGAGCTATCCGTTACAAACGGACGTACGGACGGACCAACCCACATTAAACAAAAGTATTTTGCGGTTGTGATCGCACACTAATTGAATTTTGATTTAATTTTTACAGGGATCTTAAGGGATAAGACAATGGACGAGAAATTAATGTAGATTCAAAAATGTAATAAACAAAATTACCCTTTTTGTAGATTAAAAGTATTAGTTGAGAATTTTTTACACTCTACAATTGAATCAACTTATAAAAATTTAACAAAGTGCCCAAAGTTTTTTTAGTCGACGAAGAAGATATTTTGTTTATAAAAGTTTGGGTACCAGTATAATTTCAAGTCCAATGTCCCCTCCCTGTATGAATTTTTATCTAAATGAAAGCTGCAGAACTTGTCTCAACAAAAATGTTGTTTGCTTTGGATTTTTACCAAAAAGTAGCAAATTGCAGGGATCTAAAGGGATAAGACAATGGCCGATAAATTAATGTAGATTCCCAATGAAGATACACAAAATTACCCCTTCTGTAGATTAAAATTAGTGATTAAACGTTTAAACACTCTGAGCTTAATAAACCAGCAAATCAAAATTCAGTAAAAGACCCCAAAGTTGGAAAGCCTTCGGAGAGAAAAACGTTATTGTAAAACTTTGGGGACTAGCAGCCCGTTGTCCCTCCCTCTCTCTTTGAGCAAAAGTAATGATTTTAGTAAAGTAATAAGTTTTATTTACTTGGCAGTCAATAACGAGATCTATTTCTATGAGAAAACTTAAGGGTAGGAAGGAGACATTGGACTCTAAATTACACTGGTACCCAAAGTTAAAAAAATTATCATTCATTGGGCCGAAAACTTTCACCAATAATATTAATCTACTGAAGGATATCGTTCATTGTCTTATCCCTTGAGATCCCTGGAGAAATTGCTCCCCTAGTGTCGAGTGGTCTCCTTTCAATGGGGTAATTAAAGGTAAAAATGGCCTGAAACCATCCTGGAACCTATATGAAGCTTCTCAAATTAGTTCATTAGTGATTGAAATCTTAATCTTCAGGCAAAAAAATTTACTACTTTTTAAAATACACTGTTAAAAATAATTTTTTTATTTAGTATCAATTGATACTCTGGAGAGTATTGGACCCGTAAGTACCCTACAACTATATAATTAATATATAACACTATGTAATACTATATAACACAATAATTATTACTATACAGAACCCATACATTTTTTTAGTATCGATTGATACGCTCTAGGGTACTATAGAATACGCTGTAGAAAAGTTTATAAAAATAGTAATATTTTATACGTTGTAGGGTATCGGAAAATACGCTGTAGAAATGTTTCTTGATTTAGTACTATTTCATACGCTGTAGCGTATCAGACAATACGCAAGAGAATGGTTTATTAATATAGTAACTATTCATTCGTTCTAGGGTACGAATCTGTACTGTAAAGAATAATTGAAACAGGCAACATTCGTGCACACCTCTCATGGAAGTGTTTCAATGCTTGGTCGTTTTAGACAAAGATGAAATGTTACTATTTATGCTCAGATTTATAGTTTTGTTTTTTGTAATTATGACTGACCATAGTTTTTATTTTTAAGGATAATGTTTAGTCCTAAACATCTTTAAAGTAATTTTTTTACTAAATTTACATTTAAATTAATGTTTTATGGCTCTGCTTGGTATGTTTGTTGATATAACAAAATGTATATGTACATATAATAATCATATATTATAAACTGATCTTTCATACAAAGTAAAACAGTTTCATTCCCTACAAAGTATCAAAAATTATGATAGAATGTAACAACAATTGCGAAGGAGGGCAATGAAAAATTACTTCTACCGTATTGAATTATATTCCCAAGAGCGTGTTAGACAATACTATACAGACAAATACATTATTTAGTACTACGTGTTACTTCACAGAACATTACCTAATACTTAATACAGCATTGAAAACTTCCTTGTATCGTAATGAGGTTTTTTTCCTACTACGTACGGATTGATACTATACATTAATGTGAAGAATATAGAGTATCATCTGATGCTAAAAAAAAAAAATATTTTTAACAGTGTAGATTTATTTCATTTTACCATTTTTTACCCAAACTGTTTGTATTGGAATCAAATAGCCTAATGTTAAGTACATACTAAATTTTTTTTTTTATGTTGACCATTGAAACTGAACAAGCTAATTTTTAGAAGATACACTCTTAGTGGGGTTGACATCTACGCGAAAGAGCCTAAAACCTGCCGAACAGCTTTTTTACATGATCATATTGGATAGGACATACTTACAAATAAAAACTTCCTTATTGGACTTTATGGGAACTTTAAAATTAGTTCAAACCTTCTTATGACCTATGAGAAGCTACATTGTAAAGGAGAACCATATCTGTTTAGCGGTTAACAAGATCCTATGGTACAAACAGACAGACAGACAGACAGACATCTTGTTACTTTAGGATAATTATTATTCTTCCTTTATAATTTTTTTGCTAGGGGAATTGTTTCATTTTTATTGGTAAATTACATCATACAAACATATTTGCATTTTTGGCCACATCCTACTAACTTTGTCAAAAAGGACTATCCACGAACAAGAGCAAGTGATTCAAAGCATATTCCATCATTGACCCATAGTATTTTTTTAGTGAATATACTAGGTTTATGTTTAATATTTTCTTTATCGACTAAAAAGTTAGGTTTCACCATGGTTTTATATAAAAAAAAACTTTGAAATGTAAAGCAATTTTAAAGCAATATCATCAAAGGATAAAATAAAATAATACTGCAAAAGCATCAAATGATGTAAATTGCAAAAGTACCGTAATTAAACTGTTTACAAGTTGCCAACCCTTTTAATAAATATAAACTGCGAACCAAAAAAATAGGCAAATCTGAATTTTCATTATTCATTTGGGACGAATTTACTGTAAATATAATATGTAGATGCATCTTTTTGTTACAAGTTTCAACTGTTGATTTTTTATTAATCAACACCAATGAAGCACAAGATCTCAAAAACAGCATTTTGGGTAAAAACTGGTGAACCAAAAAGATATGCAAATCCAATTGTGCTTCGTTGGTGCTGATTAATAAAAAATTAATGGTGGAAACTTCTAACCAAAAGATGCAACTACATTTTATATTTACAGTAAAATCATCCGAAATGAGTCTTAAAGCTGCTATTTTGCAAATTCAGATTTGCCTATTTTTTTTGGTTTAGTTTATATTTTTAATCGCAATAATATACTTTTGTGTCAAAGCTTTTAAACAGCAGTTTGAACTCATCAAAACATTCGATGATATTGCACCAAACAATGCTTAACATTTCAAAGTTTTTTTTTTATATAAAACCATGATGAAACCTAATTTTTTAGTCGATAAAGCAAATATTAAACATAAACCTAGTATATTTACTAAACAAATACTATGGGTCAATGCTGGAAGATGCTTAGAATCACTTGCTCTTGTTCGTGGATAGTCCTCTTTACACAATTTTTTCATGAAATGCAATTTTTAAAAAATTTAAGAGGTTTTTGGATATATAGTTTTCGATTAAGTTTAATCTTATACTTGTAAACACTTTCTCTCATTTTTTGGCTTAAAAACTTTGGAGGCCATACTATCATACAATAATTTGATCTACGTAAGGGGTAATTTTGTATATCATCATTTGGTTTATACATCAATTTATCGTTCATTGTCTTATACCTTTTTTAGTACTTTTAATAATAAATCGGTAACAATATAATTTTAACTTGAGTACTTTTAAACAGGGATTTAAACAGGGACAATGGCCGGTAAATTGATGTACATACATCCCCTTAATAATAAACAAATTATTACTTCTGTAAATTAAAATCAGTGGTTGAAATGTTTGGACACTCAACTTAATAAATCAACCAATCAAAATTAAAAAAAGTCCCCAAAGTTTTTCAGCCAACGAATAAGAAAACGTTATTATAAAACTTTGGGGACTTTGTAATAAACAGCCAAATGTCCCCTCCCTTCCTGACTTTTTAAGATAAAGTCCTTCTTTCCTTTTGTATCTTTATTTGCAATCTTATAACAAAATACCAATTTTAGTTTTAAATTTAGTTGATTCATTTTTCAGAAACGTAGCTACTCTTTGACTTTGTCTGTCCAATTTTTTTGGGCTATAAATTGTCTTTCTTTTATTTGTCTACAAATGGATTCGCCAATAAAGGCCTCTAAGGGTCGGAAATTGGGGAGGCAAATCGGTACTTGCTTACATGTGGTAGACTGGAGCACCGAAAACCCCCCCCCCCCCGCTTAGTTTTGACAAAAATAAAAAATAAGGGGGGGGTAGTTTTTTAATGTCTGGAAAACGGCAAGGAGGCAAAAAGCACCGCAAGGCAAAGAATTAACCCCCCCTTAATTTTGAAGAAAATCAAAAATAAGGGGGGGGGTAGTTTTTTCACTGTACAACACGCCAGAAAGTTGAGTGAGGTAAATCAAGTAAATCCAGTATACCAGAGGGGAAACCTTATTACGAGATATTCATGTTTTGGGGCGTAATTTCCTTATTTATTGACTTTGGCCAGTAAAAGGTTTTAATTTTGCGCAAAATTAAAACCTTTTACTGGCCAAAGTCAATAAATAAGGAAATTATGCCCCAAAACATGAATATCCCTGTAATAAGGTTTCCCCTCTGGTATACTGGATTTTCTTGATTTACCTCACTCAACTTTCTGGCGTGAAAAAACTACCCCCCCCTTATTTTTGATTTTCTTCAAAATTAAGGGGGGGGTTAATTCTTTGCCTTGCGGTGCTTTTTTCCTCCTTGCCGTTTTCCAGACATTAAAAAACTACCCCCCCCCTTATTTTTGATTTTTGTCAAAACTAAGCGGGGGGGGGGGGGTTTCGGTGCTCCGGTCTTCACATGTAAGCAAGCACCGGCAAATCACCCTTCACTTAAAATTTTAGTTTTAAGAAGAAAAGAAAAAAATATGGGGAAGGAATTTTTTAATGGGCTATTTCTCTTGAGAGGTAGGTAACCTCCCCTAGAATAGTTAAAACATTCACTGCCTATGATATGCTTCACTGTAAAGGAGAACCATATTGGTCTAACGGTTAGCGAGATCCTTCATTATAAATATACACACACACATACAGTAGTAGTACTTCTAGTAAGGAGGGAGGGGACATTAAACTGTAAATAACACTGGCACCCAAAGTTTTACAACCTCGTTATCTTAATGGTTGGCTCAGAAACTTTTATAATTTTGTATAATGTCAAAACTTTTTTTCGTTTATCATCATTTTAGATTCGCATAAATATATCTCCCTCGTCTTATCCCTTAAAGTCCCTGAGAGTAACTAATTATGATATGTTTTTACGTCCGACCATGCACCAAGAGCCTAAAATATTATTAGCTTGTAATTGCTGCGCTACTTATAGACAAAATTAATCTTGTTAATTTCCAGTTTGCCAAAAAAGTAAATGATATGATAATTATAGATGATCAAAAAAGGCTGCAATTTAAATTTTCTTTTTTTTTGATAGTAGCGAAGCTTCTCTATAATTCATTTTGTTTGACCGTCCGTCCGTTCGTAAAGCTATGGGGGAAATGTAAATTTCTTGGTCGCTTTTTAAGACAGACGGCTGAAACTTTTGGTTATGATTCTATTTAACAATAAACATCCAGTATGTAACCTGCTTGATCTATCTGTCTGTTGGTAATACTTCAAAGACATATATACTTAGCTTTGTAAAGTTTTCGTGATTTATCACATTTTCTCTCTTTCTTAACATATGCCATATAACTTAATCTGCTTATTTTTCTATCCATAAATTTTGTGCTCATTGCGTATGGATGTTGTCATCTTTTTTTCCTGTCAAAACAAAAATATTAAGACAGAACAACTTTAAGTTAGAATTAAACTGTCATTAGAATTTTTAAATTATCTTATGGCTCAAAAAGTTTTTATATCCATTTTTAATCATTTGTTTTTTTTTCAATCAAGGTATTACGCTTTTCTGATGGTAAATGTATGTTATAATTATCCTATTCACTTATGCATTAATGTTCTGCCTATTCAGTTCTGAAGGCTTTGGGTTCAAATTTAATGTTCCTTTGTCATTTCAGAACTTCACTTTTTTGTCATCATTGTTATTATAACATGGAGTGTGTCTTTCTTAATCATGATTTGAAAGCAAACAAACAATTATTTTTTGTTTAATAGGAAACATAATTGCTTTTAGGGATTGATTATCAAAGGGATGATAACCTTACGAGTTGGCTAACCATTAGAATTAATTAATAGAAGAGGTTATTTTGGTTAAATAAATGTATGTCCCTACCCAATGGACAATATGTCGATTTTAACTGAGATCTTCTAATATCAACTAATATCGTTATAAATATTAACACAGCCAAGTCCCTACAAAAGAGCAGAAAGCAATTTACTAGCAGATTAAAAAGGTCCCCAAGACAGAGGCCAGATAGTTGTCTTGGTTATACATACATCTATACTTATAATAGTTATTGGCTAACCCCCTTTTTCTGTCAACAAAAAACCTACCCACAAACAGATTCTATCCAACCAGCCATTTTCAAGATCTTAATGGACAATAACAATACATGCATACAGTTTAATTCTTTCTTTGTTTAGGCCCCGCCATGTTAGAGGACGTAGTACAAGATCCGAGTGTAGAGTGGTACCGCTACATCTGAGAAATAACATCCAAGCTGATGTAATCCTAACAGCCAGGAATATTATCTTTCTTAAAAAGACTCAGTGATTATTTTCATTAAGCTTCAACTGCCAGTATTCTATATTTTTAGCGGCATTCTGCGTAATACCCAAGATGATAAAAAGTAGCCAAAATAAGAAAAGTTGCGCTGGTTATAGTCCCCAAAGTTGAAACCAACCTAAATAATGAATTTTATATACATTGTCCTATCCACAAAATTCTGTAAATATTAAATTCTTAAAGGGCGGGAATGGATCATTGAGATGTAAATTATACTGGTACCCAAAGTTTTATAAACATCTACATATTATCCATGAATGGGAGTACTGACCGAAGCAATAAACGAACTTACTACCCTTCCTTAGTTACATAACAATTCGTTGAGATAATATTTTAAATGTATAGTGTTGAATCATTTTATCTCACAAAGGATGATTCTCCATTTTCTGGAAAAATCAAGGTATACTCTATTGAAAACCTTAAAGTAGTTTTTAGTAGCGAAGCAAATCTATGGTCCAAAATGTCAGTCCGTCGCCTGGGGGGAAACGTATTTCTCGGTCACTTTACAAATTGGATAGCAGTTTTTTCTTGTGTGTAGATTTGTAATATCAATGAGCACCCAGTTTAAGATTTATTTATGCTACCGAAGACCAACTTATTTATATTTTAAAAAGTTTCTTGATTTTATTTATTTATAGTTCGAATTCTAACAAAGACAACTTTGTTTATAAGAAGCTCATCAATAATATTTTTTTTTACTTTAAAACGGTACACAGAAATGATAATACTTATTGAGGGATATTGCCAATACATCGAAATATATGATAACCGTCCAATTGGTGTAATTTTAATTGACCCAATTTTAGAGTAGCTGCGGTATGATGTAAAATAGCAATTTGATTCTATTCATTGAAAGCATTGGGAATATATACCAGCTTTTTTTGTTTTCTATGTTGTCATCCTTGTTATTTTTACATTTACAGATTCGACGGGTCTTACGAGGAGATCGAAGTTTGGAGGGCTCCAAGATTTTTGTGGAGGGATTTGGAGACCCCAATATTTGTATATCAACTCCGAGACTTGGTGAAAAGAAAATTTTTCTGCTAGGTAAGATCTTTCCACTCCAGTGTACCTTCGAACCGCTGGATTATAACCTGTTCTCAGTCATGAAGAAAAATCACGTATAATATTGAAAACAATTTTCCACAAATGATAAAATAAAAATCATAAAATTATATCCAGTTTTGTTCTTTTATCTTTTAATACTTTATTTTTATATCCGCGAAAAGCTGTTTATAATATAATGCGATAAATTACTATAGTAGGATGACAGAAAAGGTGATTAAAATTTGCTAGAGCGGGGACATTTGACTGTAAATTACACTGGTACCCAAAGTTTTAAAACCATGTTCGTTCTTTAAACTTTGGGTACTTTTATTAAATCTTTGGTTGTTGGTTCAAAAGTAGTAGTGTACAAACCTTTAAATCAACAATATAATCCACAGAAGGGTTAATTTTGTTTATCATCATTAGGGATGCATTAATGTCTGTGTTCATTGTCTTATCCCTTAAGAATTCGATCCCTGATTTCTGCCTTAATAGTTTTTAATAATTTGGGGGTAGAGGAAAGGGATGTAGATTGATATAGAATTTAAAATTAGGCTGAACTCAAAATTTTATAATTTTGTATTGTATTCTTTTTTTGAGTGGAAGGATGGAAGGGTGAAGGTACCTTACCCAAATAGTTATAAACCTTCCCTGAACCTATAAAAAGCGTCACTGAAAAGAAGAACCATATTGGTCGGACGTTGAGCAAGATCTAAAGCTACAGACATACACACGCACAGAGAGAGACATCCTGTTACTTTTTTATATTGTATATTTATTCCCCTAGATGAGATAGGAGACAAGCGTTACAGGCTGAGAAGCAGTATTCTTAAGTTTAATAGTAGAAACTTTAGATTTATTCTACATCAAGAGAGTAAAAATAAATCAGGTAATT